>NW_022196905.1:142587050-142605281 GCF_008632895.1 Mastomys coucha | reverse complement strand
TTGTCCAACACTTCAGCAGTCTAGTCCAAAGCCTTGCTATACAAAAGGAACTCTTCACAGTGACAATAAACACTAGGCTACATATACCCAATACCCAGTGACAATGAGCAAACTTTCTACAAAAAAGAGGAACAGGGGCCATAACAAGGGAAGACTGGACCTGAAGCAATACCAGACCCCATCAGAGGGTCCTGCAGACTCCCACTGCTAGCTCCTAAATCATGGTGACAGAGATGGTCCTAGTTGATCTTGCTGGATCCATGCAGAAAACAAATCCCTATAAGACTTACTGATATATATTTGTTTGAAAAGCGGAGAGTAAGGAGGGGCGCGAGGGAGGTGGAAGAAGGGCCAGCATGTAAAACATACGTATGTGAAATTATAAATGGTAATAATAATACTTAAACATTTTAAACCCAGAAGGAAAAAGAGACTCAGCAGGGCAAACACCAACTTCTGTAGCTACATGTGTAGGGCTCAGGATAACATCCTGAGAGCTTGAATGAGCTTGGTCAGCTTCACCCTTATAACCTCTGCTGCCTGTCTCCTGCAACCTCACCAGGCACTGTAGACTCCCTCCCCAAAGCCCGGACAGTAATGCAGCGCTGCCCACTGTTGAACGGAACCGGCTACATTCAGAAGCTTCACCCCCATTGAGCAAGAAGGAAGTTACTGATTGGACTGTTACACTGACGTAGTTTGGGGGAAGGGTTTTGCCCCAGGTATTTTACCTGTTGCGGGAACAAAGGAATTATTATTAAATTCAAGATGACTGAGTGACCAGACTTCGTGTCGTCTAATGTTTTACTTTTCCCACGTGGGTACGGTACAGTATGGCTAGCCTACCTCTTCTTATCTCCTTCAATCTCTTCCTATCTATTTCTTACTCCTATTACCAGAAGAACTCTTTATTTCTTTTATGTTGGCGCTGGTTGCCAACAAGGCACAGTAGAAACAGTAGACAGTAGGATTTGACCCCAAGGCTTCTGGTTCTATCATGCACAAGAGTATATTTGAGAAACACTTGCTGTCTATGTGAATCAAGTACTGGACACAAACCTGTCCCATGGTACCACTGTGTCTGCCCCAGCCATGTTTCTACCTCAGATCTTGAATTCACAGACTCCCTAAAAGCTTCACACTCTCCCCAGCACTTCCCGTGGACTCAGGCTTTCATGAATAAGGTATGAGCATCTGTACACATGATAGCGTATTGGTTTTTGAAGTATTTTCAAAGGATTGAAGTCAATACACAGAAAGAAGAGATTCAGATATCTAGCCCTTAGTAGGTAGGGCTGGGGCTGAAGCTCACTGGTAGAATACTTACCTAGCACATAGAGGGAGGGCTTCGGGTTTGCTCTTCCAAGCACAGGAAAAAAAAAATATATATATATTTTTAAGGAGGAACAAAAACTCAGAGTGTATCTACAAAACATCATGCTGGATCTCAAGTGCTTCCTGCTCAGAAGAGCCACTCACCCGGTCCTTCAGTTCTTCTCTCATATACCAGATTTCAGTTCTGACTTCAGGCTCATGTGCTAGGTCAGGGTCTGGGTGCCACTGTCTCAGAAGCTAACCAGTAACATCACCTTGGTCCAGATCTCAGTCCCATCTCATACACATTAAGGTTAAAGTGGTTTATTACAAGATTGCCGCCACCAAGAGCAGGCTGGACACACTCAAGAAACGTAGCACCCAAGAGCACTGAAGGACAGACACATCACAAGAGCCATTTCAACAGATGCAGAAGGCCTTGACAAAACATCCAATTTGCCTTCCTGGTAAGAGCCCTGGAAAGGTAGGACTACCTAGTCCTAATGCGGGTTGTGTACTGAGGCCATTACACATGGATAAAACAGTCAAGGCATTCCTGGAATAGGTTTGGCCTAATACTGCTTATGTTATGTTAATTTAGGTCCCCAAAATTGTGTGTATCTGCCCATAAACAGTGGGGGACCCTGTCTCCAGTTGGTTCTGATTGGTAAATAGAGTTGCCAGCAGCCAGTGGTTGGGCAGGGCAGAGAGAGGCGGGACTTTTAGAATTCCAACAGGAGAGGTAACATGAATTGCTGATCCCTCCACACGGAATAGCCCTGAAACTGGCTTAGACATAAAAATGTCTCTAGTCAAAACTTCAGCTAAAATTAGCCAATATATCTTGTCGGTTATGGAATCCCTAAAATTCATCATGCCATCCTTTGCATGGCATGAGTGAAGATTTATTATGTTGGTTATTGATCAAATTAACTCATAAAAAAGGCAGTTGTCTTTCACCTGCTTAAACAAGGAGCAAAATTCATCCTTAACTGATTTGTACACCTTACACAATCTATACAAATATCTTTATAGAACTAAAAGTTTGGCTGTAAAATTCATATATTGCAGATCAGTTAAGGATGCAGTTCTGAGAAGATTCATTCTTGGGGATGCTAGGATGACCTGCCATTCTAGCTCCCTGCCTGATCCTACCTCACCCTATGCTGTTTCCAGAGACTTACATCCAGAACAGCTTCAGGAATAGCTACTGACTCCCGATGATCTCATCATCTAGCCTTTCAGATGGATTCAGTCAAAACTTCAGCCAAGCCCTAAACTTTCTAAACATACAGAGACTAAATAACAAGTGCTAAAGCTAGTTTTCTTAAGTCTGACCAATTTTCCTACTCCCCCCACCCCTTAAAAATATTCATTGCCCCTATTCAGCAGGAAAAAGCCATGGAGAGTTGTCATCCCTAGTCCTTGGTTTTGGGTGTCTGGTTATGGTTAAAGGGAAGGGGGTTGAAAAGAAAATAAGGAGGATTGAGTAATATTATAAGAAATTAGATATATGGAGATGGATTACCAAATTTACTCTTAAAATATTTTATAGCCAAAATCTTTTTTTTTTTTTCAAGACAGGGTTTCTCTGTGTAGCCTTGGCTGTCCTGGAACTTGCTCTGTAGACCAGGCTGGCCTTGAACTCAGAAATCCACCTGCCTCTGCCTCCCAAGTGCTGGGCTTTATAGCCAAAACCCTACATTGGTAAAAATCTTTACATTTTGTGGCAGAATTTAAGTTATATTTTCTTATTTGGTACAGAATTTATATATATTGATAGAGGTTTAAGGTTGTCACTGGTATACATCTTTGTATATTGATACAAAATTTAAAATTAATTTGTTACTTTTAGAGAGGCATTGTGCCTAAACTAATTTAAGAATACAAGGCTTAGATCCAGTCCTTCTAATAGCGGCTATTACAAACTGTTTAAAATGATTAAGTAATACAAGTTAAGGGCCAGATAGTAAACTCATGGTAATATTAGGTTCTAATTTAAGTATAATACAGTGTTTTTGCTGGGCGGTGGTGGCGCATGACTTTAATCCCAGCACTTGGGAGGCAGAGGCAGGCAGATTTCTGAGTTCGAGGCCAGTCTGGTCTACAGAGTGAGTTCCAGGAAAACCAGGGCTACACAGAGAAACCCTGTCTTGAAAAAGACAATAAATAAATAAATAAATAAATAAATAAATAAATAAAGTGTTTTCAATATTATTCAAATAGAAATAACTAAGAGTCATCAAAATTTAATTGCTTAGATATACTATATGTAGAGGATAGTCTTCAAAGCATCAGAGATCCACAGAATATGACATTTAAAATCATTTCATTATTAATACATCTTTTGACTAGGAGACATGTCTACTCCTGACAGACAGTACCCCCATCCCACTTCAAAAAAGATAAGAAACATCTTCACTTCCATATAGAGTTGTTCCAATTGTAACAAGGTAGGCACTAGGTAAGAATTGCCCTAACTCATCTACAGGAAAGGACATATGGTGTGAGATAGTCAACAACTTAGCTCTGCCAAGACAGGGTAAGCTAGTCCTTCATGACTGCTGCTTCACTTAAGATCTGTCAGATTGTTCTGGGACAGAAGTCTGAAGACAGATACTCCAACGTTATGAAGACTATAGGGGACTGACTGCCCAGGTAGTCAGATGTCTCTACAAATTGTTTAAGTTTTGGAAGCTATATTTTTGTGCTTCTTAAATATTCAGGTAATATTTAATTCATTCTTGGATCTCTGAGAGGGTTGGAGACTAGTTATAGTCTCACAATCAAACTTTAGTTAGTTAACATTAAGGAAGATGATCTCGATTTAAAAGGATGGTTTTCAGATGGTAATACAAGTTAAAATCAACATAATTCAAACACAAAACTGTAAAGTCTTTAAGTTAGGATAGATGATGGAATAATTTATTTAAATTTCCAAATATGATAGACTGGATATTATAAATACCTATCATACCTTACATATATATATATATATATATACATATATATATACACATACATATATATATATATAATTGTTATAATTATGTTCAACATGTATCTGAGAGAAAAGAGCCTTTTAAAAGGGGAAACTGTAGTGGGTTTGGTCTAATGCTGCTTGCATTATGTTAATTTTTGTCCCAAAAATTGTTTGTGCGAGACTCTGCATGTCCATACATAAGACGCTTTGGGAACCTGCCCCTAGTTGGTTCTAATTGGTAAATAAAGTTGCTGGCAGTCAGTGGCTGAACAGGGCCGACAGAGACAGCACTTTTAGGATTCTCAGGCTAGGGACAGAGGAAGGAAGAAAAAGGAGGAGATCTGCCATGTCTGGAGTAGGAGAAGGAAGATGCCACACCTGAAAAGGTGCAGGACAGAAAACAGAGCTGCCATGTAGGAGCCATGACTTGTGGTCTAAGAGGGCTAGAGGGCTACATGCCTGTGTCTGAGACAGCCGAGATAAAATATAAAATTTAGTAAGTAATAACTCTGGAATTTCAGAGGGAGGTAATAGTCAATAGAGGTTAAAAAGTGGCCCAGCCACTGAGCTGTTTTAGACATATCAAAATATAAAGGCTATGTGTGTGCGTCTTTTATTCGGGAACCCAAAGCAATTGGGCAGGTAGCGGAGAATGCGCTGCCACTGCTGGGATCAATTTGAATCGCTTTAATTAGATAATACTACACATTCCATTTAAATATGAAACAAGACAAGCATGTTTACTCTCTCCAGCTTACTCCATTCAGTGCTCAACGTCTCAGAGGGGTAAAATGAGAGAAAGAATTTGAAAATGACAAAAACAGAGAAAGAAAGAAGTCCAACCAACTGTTCCTATGTGCAGGTAACTCAATCATGAAGACTCCGCCAGAAGACTCAAGAAGTGATAAGGATTTTCAGCTAGAAGTAAACATAGGACACATAGTAACTTTTCTATATGCCAACAACAAACTTGATAAAAAGAAACCAAGAAACTCCACTTGCAAGAGTGTAAAAAAATGAAATACCTAGAAATAATCCTATCTAACAGGGTGGAAACCTTTACAGTGACATGAGGAATGGTGACTCACCGTGCATTGCTGGTGCGGATTACATGTGTGTGCCCCCACTGTGGAAATTAGTATGGAGTTCTGCACAAAACGGACAGCAGACTCTTATCATATGACCCAGCAATACCTGTATGGACCTGGAGTGTCCTGAGTCCGCACAGCACAGAGACACTTGCACGTCCATACTTATTACTGCAACATCTGAGCTAGTTAAGCTGTGGAACGAGTCTAGGCATCCATCCATCAACAGGTTGGTCCAGTGGCACTCAACCTGTGGGCGAAAGCCATCTGGGAGTCGCATGTTAGAATTTACATTTCCATTCATAACAGTAACAAAATTACAGATATGAAGCAGCAACAAAGTAGTTCTCCAGTTGGGGATCACCACAGCATGTGGTGTTAAAGGGTCACAGTACTGGGGAGGTTCAGAACCACTGTGTTAATAGATAAGAAAATGTAGTATCTATACACAATGAGTTTTATTTGGCTATATGAAAAACCTAAATCTGTCACATGGTAGAGGATAGATTGGAGCAGAGATCACCATGTTAAATGAAGTAAGCTAATTGTCAGAAAGACAAATGTTGTGTTTTCTTTCAGAGTCTGAATCTAGGCTTAAATTCACCCATGTGAACAAAGAATAGCCTGGCTATCCCATCAAGATGGAATTTTGTTTTATAAAGATTTATCACTTTATATGTATGTCTGTGCTGGCATGAATTTAGGTGAGAGAGAGAGAGAGAGAGAGAGAGAGAGAGAGAGAGAGAGAGAGAGAGAGAGAGAGAGAGAGAGAGAGAGAACACCTGGTCTCCGGCCAGAGCAGAGAGCATTGAGATAAACAAGCCTTAGTTGGAAAGGCTGTGGGCCTTTAGTTTGTAATGCAAGCTGGCATGATTTTCCACAGCCTATTATGCTTTGCCACGTAGCTGATGCTGATTGGGACCAGGGAAAGTATTTAACCCACAAGGGCTGGGGGCTGGAGATAGATAGTAAATAAGATGATATAATAGTGAGTAAGTATGTAGAATTAGGAGTATGTAATAAATAAGAGTAAGTAAGATGTAGATATAGAAGTAAGATGTATGTAAGAATAGTGAGTAAGTATATATAAATAGGAGTAAGTATGTAGATATAGAAGTAAGATGTATGTAAGAATAGGAGTAAGTAAGATGTAAAGATAGAAGTAAGATGTAAGGATAGAAGTAAGATGTAAGAATAAGAATAGAAGTAAGATGTATGTAGTAAGATGTAGGGAATAGGAGTAAGTAGGAAATAGGAGTAAGTAAGAAGAAAGTAGAAAGATGTAACTAGTAAGATGTAAGAAGATATAGAAGAATATAAAAGAAGCTAGCTAGAGAAGAAGAGTAAGATGTAGGGGATAGGAGTAAGTAGGAAATAGGAGTAAGTAAGAAGAAGTAAGATGTAAGTAGTAAGATAGAAGAAGTAAGATAGAAATAAGTAAGATGTAACTAGTAAGATGTAAGAAGAAGATATAAAAGAAGCTAGCTAGAGAAGAAGTAAAAATGAAGGTTCCTGATTAAACTGCATGGAGAAGAGCTCGTTGTTGCCTCCTTATTTCCAATGGATGGAAAGGCAGCCGACAAAGATGTCCATCCATCGACCAGAGGCGATTAACCATCCATCTAAGGTCCTCAAACAAACAAACAAACAAACAAACATTGTATCTATTGAGGATTGGCCTATTGCTATGTATTGTAAAGTGAAAATCTATACTGGAAGGTCCAGGATCAAGAGTGACTTCTCCTGTTTATAAGCTTTTGTTGTGCAAACCTTGTTCCTTGACTTAAAACTATTAGTTTAAATAAAATTGGCTACAGCCAATTACTGGAGGGATTAGAGGTTGGTGGGTAGGACTGTCCTGGTTGGAGGAAGTGGGGGGAAGCACCCGTGAGGGGAGAAACAGTAAGTATCTGGGGTACCCTGCTGGGGAGGTAATCAGAATAGCAGTTTAAAAGAGTGACCTCCCAGAAATTGTCAAAACCAAATAAAATAACCATAGTCTGAGTCTCATTTATCTGGAACCTCGTCATGGATAAGCTTAAATGGATCATACAAGATGTGCTGAATCCCTCCTGTAGAGTCTAGACTTCCAGATTCACCTGGATGCAGGGCAGCAGCAGCAGCAGCAGCAGCAGCAGCAGCAGCAGCAAAGTGTTTAATGGTCAGACTACTAGGAGTACCGGGCAGTATCATTATAAAAACCCACACTCCATCTCAAGGCTAAGTTTAAAGGTTAGCAGTGACTTCTTAAAGGAAAGTTAATTGATTGAACCTCTTCTCTGAAATGGCTTTTAAAGAGCACTCCATCAGAGGTTAGCCAGGGGACGAAATGGAGGAATGTATAAAGTTCTTCATGGAGTAGCTGGTACTCATTGAATGTTGACTATCATACAGATTGGTAGTTGCGTGAAAATTAATGTGAGAGTTTGTTCAATTCCTTTGTGGTTTGAATATGGTGGTTCCTCACTAAAACTCAAGTTGAGGCTTAATTCTTCACTATGACAGTGTTGGGGGGGCTAGTGGGAGGTGCCTGGCTTACAGGGGTAGAACCCTCACAAAGGGATCACTGGCTTCTATCAGAAATGGTCTAGCTGCTGCTAGACTTTGGCCCCTTTTCTCTCTTGTCCTTATCCTGTTTGTCAGTTGCCTTTTCTGTCACACACACAAACACAAGCCTTCACTACAAGCTGATCAGGGATCAGTCATGCCAAGATGCCTTTGGTCTTTCAGAAACATGAGCCCAAACCCCTTTCTTTAGAAACTAGTCAGTACCAAGTATTCTGTAATAGCTAGTAATGGGGAAAGACTAATAAAGTTCCCTTGAGGGATTTCAAACCTCAAATAAAGAAAGCTGGTTACCCAAGGACATAAAGATGAAGGGATGCATACATTGACTCTCTCGACCTTAGAAGCAATCGCAGAAAGCCAATGCTAACATCACCTAACCCACAACTTTTGAACTTCTGGCACAAAAATGACTCAAAGCTCCCCTCTGCTCTGGTAAATTCTTTAGTATTTGTCAGGCTACATTTGCGAAGGCAAGAACATTGTCAAACATTGATGGGTGTTAGTTGGTGGCACATGCCTTTAATCCCAGCACTTGGGAGGCAGAGGCAGGCACATGTCTGAGTTCTGGGCCAGCCTGGTCTACAGAGTGAGTTCCAGGACAGCCAGGGCTATCCAGAGAAACCCTGCCTCAAAACAAAAACAAAAACAAAAACAAAAAACAAAAAGCAAAAAAACAAAAAACAAATAAACACACACACACACACAAAAACAAAAACAAAAAAGAGAGAGAAAGATGGAGGGTTAATAAGATACATCAGGAGATCTTTATGTAACCACAAGCAACTTTGTACCCTTCCTCTTTTGTATCAAGTAGACTAGCTGTAGTAAATCCCTTTCCCTATCTTAACACTTAAGCCATTATCCACAAACATGTCTACAATAGGTTTCCATCCTATGACTCCTTTAGTAGTTAGTATCTTGGGGAGATGTTAAAACTCTCACATTTTAATTATATGCTTGATATGGGAATTCTTAAAAGATAAGATCATATGATTTGAACTCAATTTAAATTTTGCTGAAGATATTAGCATAGTGTAAGAAATTATACAAATGATCAAAGGTTTTTATAGAGCAGCTCTTAGAGAAAGCTGGTTATCAGACTTCTGGTCTATATATATTTTTTTTAATCACAGATCTGTTTAATTAGTCACTTTGAGACATTTGAGGTAACTCATGGATTTATTCTATGGCACACTCTTTCATTGAGCCCTAATTTGGCACTCAATTCCATTGAGATCTTGAGGGAAAAAAATGTCAATTATTAAAAGGTGGGTCATTGTGGCTGACCCCCAAACTTTCCCATGTATGTACAGATATCTCGGCTCTGAGGATTAGCCTAGATATTCAAGCAAGATGAGATTTATATTTTTATGACTTATTTATTATTTTTATGTGAATGTGTGTACCTGTGTGAGTTTATGTGTAACATGTGTGTGCAGTACCTGCAGAGATCAGAAGAGGGCATCAGAGTCCCTGGAATTAGAGTTACAGGTAATTGTGAGCCACAAGGTGGGTGCTGAGAGTATAGGTTCTCTACAAGAGCAGCAATTGCTCTTAACTGCCCCAAAATGAAGTTCTTGTAAAAAGGGTGGCCTAGTTAGCATCCTCTGGGAAATATGAAACCTTAAAGCAGGGGAAGAAATTGAACAGCCTCCTAGGAAATGAACAACTTACTGCTTTTTATGTAGGTGTGCCAGACAGTAAATCAAAACAGCACTTCTCCCCCTGAACTCTATCTAAGCAACATCTTCTTCCCCTCCCCATAGTAGAACATTCCATCTCTTCCCTCAGGGTCCATGGGGATGGTTACCTTCCCCCTTTCCACTTTCAGGACACTAGTTATATTTCTCTCACAGCTATAGGACTCTCCTATACACCTAGCATCTCTCAAAGCTAGATGTATCTTGGGCCAACCCAGACCATGTTGTTCTGTGCATTATGGGCTATTTATCAGCAGCCCTGGCCTCTCCCCAACTGAGAGCCACTAGTTAAATATCAGAAACTGATAGCATAGAGAACCCTATGGCTTTGGTTGGCTTTCTGGCTAAAAGCACTCAATCGTGCTTTAGGTTAATCCTTCAGACAAAGAAGAAGTGGGTAAAATACCTTTTCAGCATTGAGACGACCCATAATAGCGATTCAGAAATGGAGGCTTCTCTGCTTCTCACATTTATGATTCCACTCAGTGGCAACCAGAAACTAGAAAGCTGGGCTGAAATAGCCAGCCCAGACCTCTGAGAGCTGAACCATGCTCCAAAAAAAGTATCTTACTAACAGGATTAACACCTGCATGGAGGTCCAGCAGGAGCTGAAGGTGCAAGCCACTACACCTTGTTCTAATAAACATTGTTTTAAATAAAAATCATACTATTAATGACCTTACATATAAAAAACACCAGGCTCCTAGATCCTGGTAGCCATTTGAACTATAGTTAGTTATTCATTGAGCTGTGTAGAGTTTGGGATTGGGCAAGTGTTTGAGTGGCTACCTCAACCTACCTTAATCTAGTAGGCAGTTTTTAAGGTATGAAGATTACTGTATTCATAAATGTAAAACCGAAGAAGAAGAAGAGAAGGAGGAGGAGGAGGAAGAGGAAGAAGAGGAGAAGGAGGGGGAGGAGGAGGAGGAGAAGGAGGAGAACGAGGAGAAGGAGGAGGAGGAAGAGGAGGAGAAGAAGAAGAAGAAGAAGAAGAGGAAGAGGAAGAGGAAGAGGAAGAGGAAGAGGAAGAAGAAGTGAATTTTGCCACTCTGGGCCTACCTTCTAAGTAGAGGGACCTGTAGTCACCAAATCCCATGGTAGATGTACCACAGCACTAAGTACAGACATGTTAGGGACAACTATGAGCAAATGATGTAGGGACTTACAAATGCAGTCACCTTGGATTCCACAGTCAAGCTTCACAGGACTATGCTCGCCCACCATGCCCCAAAGGAGGATCCTTATCTTTGATGATCATGGGGGATGCTGTATAGGCGTTAGGCTGAGACTGAGAAAAAGACCAACATGGTGTGGGCTGGGAAGAAGGGAAAAAATGTGGGCTCACTACAGTCCCACATTGTAAAGCCCCTCCTTACCTGGACTGTGGACTGCGCCAAAACTGAGCTCTGGATGGCACCAGCATGCTCCTGAACTCCACTAGACACACAAACCAGAACCTTATATGGAAAGAAGCCAGCTCTTCCCTGACCTATCACTGTTCCCCTTCTCTAGGACTATAAAAGAACAGTCCATTGTGGGACCCCCACAACTTCTCTGCTCCACCCCCCTAGAAAGTCTCACCAATAAACATGAGCTTGTTTGCTGTCAATTCGGTCTAATCTGGCCACTTCCTGAGCCTGAGCGCCCCCCCCCCCCTCAGTAGGGAACAGGAATAACTATGCTATGGGAATGAGACTTCTCCTCTCAAGTGCCAACAGGATTAACTTGGGACCATTCTAGAATGGAGATGGTGATCAACTGGGCATAAGTTACCTAGGACGGTTTAAGTACACATCTTCTGTCCCCTGTCCCAATGCTTCCTTTGCTTAAACTTGCAATTTGAGGGTCATCTACTTTTCTGCTGAACACGCCACATCGATTAAATCTCCTTTTTTTTTTCTGCCCCCCACTACAAAGAAAGAAATCATGTACCTGCTATCTGATACATGGTAAATTCTAAAGTAATGACAGGCCTTTCAGCAAACCACAAATCTCACACTTTAGCTTAGACACAATCGCTCTTTTGAGAGGGTAATTTCCAGTAGCTGCAAGGCCAGCTCCAGTCAGGTCAATCAGCAAAGCTAAGACTGTGGTCTGGTTTGCAAGCATCATCTGTTCACAATCACGGGAATTTAGCCCATCATATGGAATCAAGCAGCATTTATACCGTCTTTTAGCCAATATTCATAAAGTCTGATGAGCTTTATAACCAACCCTCTTACAGCCTCTAAATTTTATGAGAATGAAGCAAAGGCTCAGCTTTATTGCTTTCTGTAAGGAAATTCCCCCAAAGAGCGGGCCCAGCTGCCTCAGCTAAAGTCTTCAGAGGCAGACTGGCAAGTCCCCTGGGCTTCTCTGGTTTACCACCCTGGCCTGGAGGGAGCCCTGGGGCACTTTACTTTTTAGGAATTCTCTTCTCCCTCTTCAGGGCTTTCCTTTTGGGATCTTAAAGCCCCCCATACCCCCACCCTCTGTCAAAGATCAAAGTGCTATGCTTGCTGAGGTATTGCCCCATGGGAAAACTGTTGGGCAGTTCCCACATCAGTGTCTTCTCTCCACCCCTCCCTCCTCCCTAGGATTAGATAGCTAATGTTTTTTCTTTCACCTCCTTTTGGTTAGTGCGGGAATGTTTGCCAATGGAAAATATTTATCAAGCAGAGCACTTCATCCTCATAGAGAAGAGTTTATTCACTTAAAGCATTTTAATCAGCGTTGTTAGTCTGAATGCAGGGCTGGAGCTGGCAGGAAGCCTGCCCTGACTAAGTGACAGTTGCTCTGGGCCAGGTAGGTGGGAGGGGTAATTACTGAAACCCCTTTCGCAGCTGGATAGAAAGTCACAATGGCAGACTATGCAGGAATGACCAGCTGCAGCCTGTGGGCTTCAGTGGAAATGGAATAAATTGTCCTCTAAAATATTGATGAAATGCAGCATCTGCTGGGGCCTGCTTCCCTAAGGAGACTCCTGGTGTATGAGGCAGCTGATAGGAATGAAAACAGCCTACTCCAAGGAGGAAGATGTTTATTTGAAATCATGGCAAATTGTGCACAGCCATGTGGGCCCTACGCTGGCATCCTCTGGAGGACACACCTCACAATGCCCCAGACTGAATATGATGGATTTTATTCTTGACTTATGTTCTGTGGTACAGGCAACTTATGGAAGGAGAATGTCCCATAGTCATATGCTCCTTTTAAAGACAGAAAAGAACATCAGAGATTCAAAGCATAAGAGGCATTCCACTAGCTTGAAGGTTAGGAGGTAAGGGTGGGTCCTTAGCTGCAGAGAGCTCTCGATGGACCCTGGCAAGCAATGGGACCTGAGTCTTACAAGTTTAAGCTGTGAACTCTGATAATCTGAACGATCCTGCCCTGATGCCCGGAAGCCATCTTCTCTAGGAGATTTTTCACCCTTCTCAAAGATGGTCTCAGAGGAACTTCAGAATCTTTCTGAATAGAAATTTCCCAATCTTTAAAATGGGTTCTGGTTAAAAATCAAAAGGAATAAATATGTAGCTGAGGCCTCGACACACAATAGATGGTCAATAAATACTACTATATTAGACATATTTGCATTTCTATGACAAATATGTGGGGGCAAATCAACTTTAAAAAGAGGAAAGGTTTATTTTTAACTCATAAGGGAGGTTTTAAGTCTATGATTGAATGAAATAAAAGGGAAACAATATGACTGCTCCTAGGTATGGTAGAGGAGAAAGTTTATTATAGATATGTGGGAGAGCATAGTCAGAGGCAGGGGTATCTGAGAGTCCAGAGTGGACACGACCTTGAGCCATGTGAGGAGAGGCGGAGGGGAATGGGAAAGAAATAGAGGGGAAGCAGGCTAAGCAGCCAGGCCTAAAAGAGAGTAGACTGAAAGACCCAGGAGAGCCTCACAGCATGCCGCTGCTTTGATAAGTAGGCACTTCAGTGTTTTGTCTGAGGTTTGAAACCTAACAATGGCTGGAGACTTCTTTGAACCCAGGGCAGCAAAGTACAGAAGGAGTACATGCTGGCGACTGGTTCATTCATGCAAAACAAGAGGAAAGAGAAAGAGGGGCTTCAATGTGAAGACTCGCGGGACCCAGGACCCAATGACCTTACTGAGTGCTTGCCTCCGTGAGCTCCAGCAATCCCCACAGTCCTCCAATTCATTCACAGGAGCAGAACAAGGGCTGAGTGCAGCTGAGTGTGTGATGTGGGCCTGGGTAGATTACAGAGGAAATGCCCCAAGGTCGGGATTCAAATCTGTCTGTCTGACTCTAAGTGAGAGCTTTCCAGGTAGAAGACGGGCTGGAGAAATGGCTCAATGGTTAAGGGCGCTCACAGCTCTAACAGAGGTTAGAGTTCAGTTGTCCCAGTTGTTAGAGCAGGTGACTCAAATGGTTGTGGGTCCAGTTTCAAAAGACAGATCGGATACCCTCTGCTGACCCCCACAGGCACCTGTGTGCAAGTGATGCACATAAACCCATGCAGAGACACACGCATACAATTAAATCAACAGATTCTTTTGTTTTTTTGGGTTTTTTGTTTGTTTGTTTTTTTGTTTTTATGTTTTTCGAGACAGGGTTTCTCTGTGTAGCTCTGGCTGTCCTGGTACTCACTCTGTAGACCAGGCTAGCCTTGAACTCAGAAATTTGCCTGCCTCTGCCTCCCAAGTGCTGGGTTTAAAGGTGTGTGCCACCACCGCCCGGCTATTCTTTTGTTTTTATAGTCACTAGAGCTAGCCTAGAGCTGATGGGCTCACCTGAATCTGAGGATCCCAGAATCTGGTCTTAGCACTAGATTCTGAAGATAGCTGTTATCTCCACATCACCACCAAGTCTGCCCTACGCCAGTAGCATGAGCCCACACACCACAGAGAAATGCTCTATCTCCTATTGGTCAATTCAATATGCACAAATAAAGTACATGCAAAGAGGAAGTCTTAGGATTTTTAGTGTGGTCCTTAGAGATGCTTGGAATCCAGTTGTTTTCCTAGCTTTACTTGGTTTTTATTGTGTTTTCCAGACAAATGACATGGATGGTGGTATGGTCATGAGCCAAAGGAATTTAGAGAATCCATACAACTCATCCATACGCTCCAAGGTTTACCAGATGTCTCCAAAGAGTGAAGCATGATCCTGGAGTCTCCCCAAAATTTGATAATTGATAAAGAAAGGCACTTTACTTTTGCATGGAGATAGTGGGAATTTTAATTCTAGGGTGACAATATGACAGGTGGAGCCCTGCTAATAAAAACTCAATAGACAGTGAGGTGAATTCTCATATAATTTTATCTAAAATGGGAAAGCTCCTGTTTAATCTCAACAACAAGGGTGAAGATTCAAGTCCCTTCCTTGCCCTTCCCTATTTGGACTTTTCTGTCTCCAACTGTTTATAACCCACCTTGGCTGGTCCCACTTACACCTGCTTTCAGCCTCAAGGGTTGGTGCTGGGGGTGTGATTACAGCGGCCACATTTGGGGGAACCCCACCTGCATGCTCTGTAGGAAAAGATCATTTTGTTGAGGCAATAGTCAGAATATAATTCCCAGGGCATCTTGCATCCAAGTAAGCAATCCAGAAAAGCAATTGTTTAAAAAGCAATGGTGTGGCATTACAACTTTAAAAGAACAGAGAAGGGCTGGAAAAATGGCTCAGAGGGTAAGAGCACTGACTGCTCTTCCAGAGGTCCTGAGTTCAATTCCCAGCAACCACATAGTGGCTCACAACCATCTGTAACAGGGATCCGATGCTCTCTTTTAGTGTGTCTGAAAACAGTGACAGTGTACTCACATACATGAAATAAATAAATAAATAAATCTTTAAAGAAATAAGATAAGAAAAAAAAAAGAACAGAGAAGGTTTGTAGAAGCAAGAAGGAAAGCAAGGACTCGAGTCATCCATGCTGGGGAATGATGTTGCTGGCTCCATGGGCGCTTAAGCACTTCTGGATCAGGCATACAGAAAGCTGTATCCCTGAAGGAGGAGACGAGGCAGAGGTAATGTGAGCTGGCAGTGTTTTCCTGTTTCTGTGAAGCGGCCCTTTATTTTCTTGTCCCAGGCAGGAATCATTGATGCAGACAGAAAGCTAAGTGGCTGAGAGACTTGGGAGATGAGAGGAGCTGTCTTCCAAACTGAGACAGGACTGGGAAGACCTTCCCACTATGTACCGATGGATGCTTTTCAGGAAGGAAATCCCACTACTATGCAAATAAAGCACCACGGAGCCTATCAAGCAGATTCCTCCTGCTTGGCTCTCTCAGAGCAGCAGCCGGTATCCATTTTCCATGTCCAAACGCCTGATGTCAAGAGGACTTGCTTCTGTTCGGCACCGTGAGACGTCAAGACGAATTGACTTCGGATACCAGCAGCAGGTTCTGTATAAAGCACTTCTACACTTGATCTTAGTCAAAATTCCAAAAAGTGATCACATAAAATTTTTCTGAGGTCCATCCTCCTCTTCCGATTTACAGTCTGGACCCACCGTCCATCTTTATGTCAACTTGTTGTTGTTGTTGCTGCTGTTGGAGATAGAGCTCTCATTGTGTAGTCCTGGCTGGCCTGGAGCTCACTATGTGGACCTGGATGTCCTTGAACTCACAGAGATCTGTGTGTCTCTGCTTTCCCAGTGTTGGGATCAAAGATATGTGCCGTCATGCCTAGCTTTGTTGGTTTATTTTCTTAGTAACTTATTTATACTTGCTCCTCCACAGATCCTAGTCAATCAAACCCTCTCTGTGCCAAACGAAGACCATAGAATTGAAGTAGCCAAGGACTTAAACATTTAATGAAGATGTGAAACATAGTAGCTGCACTAAAACCATTCATAGTTAGCCACAATCACCACCAACCCCCTGACCTTGTCACTAGCAACTTGCCTGCCCTGCTCTGTCTATTCACCTTCTGTCTTAGTTAGGGTTTTACTGCTGTGAACAGACACCATGACCAAGGCAACTTTTATAAGGACATTTCATTGGAGCTAGCTTACGGGTTTAGTCAATTATCATTAAGGCAGGAGCATGGCAGCATCCAGGTAGGCATGGTGCAGGAGGATCTGAGAGTTCTACATCTTCATCTGACGGCTGCTAGGAGAAGACTGGATCCCATGTGGTTAGCAAAGAGTGTTATTGCTCACCTCCTCAGTAATATACCTCCTCCAACAAGGCCACACCTCCTAATAGTGCTGCTCCCTGAGCCAAGCATATTCAAACCACCACTCCTTCTAATACACTATGTAGTATTTGGAATTTCTACTTTAATTTGTTCATTGAGTCTTCTCCAGTTGGAACATCAGCTCTGCAGGGATTTGTTTATTTTGCTCACTGATGAGTCTCCAGCACCTGGATTGTCCCTCACTCATTGGAGACATCTGGTAAATCTTGGAGCAGATGAATGAACTTGCTGATAAAAACCTATAGGTGAAAATCATGCAAAAGATGGAGAAGAACATATCTGGGCTTCTCTCTAACTTAATCTTCAGGGAGAAGTAACTGGAGAGACTTCACAGAAGTCACCTGACCCAGGAGAATGAATGGGAATTGCTCATGTCAGTGGGGCAAGACGACTACGGAGAAAGGATAAAATCATCAGTTGTCTGAAGGATGGTGTGTTGAGGCTCTGGGGTCAAGACAGAATCCAGGGGAGGGGATACCCAAGGTTCCTAAGCCTGACAAGGGTCTGAAGTCTAAGGCACTGAGCCTGGCTTCTATATGAGAGCTACGAGAAGCCACCAAGAGTTACAGCAAAAGAGCAATAGGGTCTGGTGTGCCTCTTTCTAAGATCATTTGGGTCGCAGAGAGGAGGCTGGAGGGTATGCCTGAGAGAGCAGCAGAACTGCAATGAGTTGAAGTGATAGCAAGAAGGACAGAGGGACAGATTTGGGAGATAGTACCTGACATCAACACAAATTGGTGACCAATCAGATGTGGTAGGAGTAGAGGTTCCAGTGCTGAAATGCTGGATTGTAATCAGAACTCTCAATAGGAACAAAGCTGCTAGATTGAATGTATATGTAAATATGTGTGGGGTTTATTAGACTGGCTCATAAGTTGTGTTCTGAGTGGCTCAAACACAGCTGCCTCACCTGTGAGAGGCTAGGAATTCAGAAGTTTTTAGGCCCAGGAGGCTGAATGTCTCTGCACTCTTAGTCTGAGGCTCTAGCCTGGGGAGGGGGTGGGCTGGGGCTCCTGGATGGTTCTAATATTGAAAGCCACAGAAAAGATGAACTTGCCAGAAAGAGTGAGGGCAGCTGATCAAAGGCACAAAGTCTTCCTCCCAAGTCCTGTGCAGTCTGGCCCCAAGACCGTGCTGCCTACACTAGGGAGGATCATCCAGGTTAAAATAATCTGATCAAGAAAAATGTCTCATAGGAGTGCCCAATGGCCTGTGTGTTAGTGGATTTGAGATGCAGTCAAATAGACAACCAAGATTAGCCACACAATATGGTCCTTCTATTTCAATTGTTGATATATTTACATACTATTTTACATAACAAATGAGCTAATTTACATAACCACAACCACTGCACTGGGTACTCTTCTCTCCACATTCTTGCTAATCTACCTTTTGTGCAGTGTGTGTGTGTGTGTGTGTGTGTG
>NW_022196905.1:142579184-142587040 GCF_008632895.1 Mastomys coucha | reverse complement strand
GTGTGTGTGTGTGTGTCTGTGTCTGTGTGTGTGTGTGTGTGTAATGCATAGGCATTCCCAAACAAAGCCACAAATAAGTCATGAATGCTACCTCATGAATGCTAGTATTATTCATTTCAGATCTTCAGTAAAATAAGAAAATCAATGGAAATCTTTAGTGTTAAGAATGATAGAAAATGATTCCTTGTAAATAATATACCCTAAAAGTCCAAGAACCATCCCACGAACATACTATAAACAACAATCATTCAACTAAAACCATGTTAAGATTTAAGTAAGCACAGGAACTTGACTAGGTTGTAAGTGAACAGAAATGACCTCTTTTAAACAACTTTGAAAAACTAGCTAGTTAGCTGGAAATATCTGAGACCCGCTTTCAGAAGTGTTAATTCCTACTTCAAGGGGAAGTGACCTTGAAAAACTTCTTTTTTTGTTTTCCCCAAAGACTGTCTTGGAGACTAAATCCTGGGACAGTGGGGGGTATGCGGAATAGAAGGAGAGGTCAGGACCCTGGAGAGCAAATGCCACGCTATTACAGAGTGGGAGGCAGACAAATTCACAGAGGGCATAGGCCTCTGGAGGCCCCAGCAGGGAGCAGAGGCAGCGCGGGGAAGAAGCTGAAGAAAGAAACTATTTCCTTGGAGTCTATGGGACTAGCTACCCATGTGACAAATAAACTTGACCTCATTGTGCAGCTTTCCAATCAATTCCAGGAAAAACAAATACCTATTTTTTAAAGATGAGAGAACATATAAAAGTCAAGTCCAGAATAAAAGCAAACACAAAGGAAGAATCATCTAGCCACAAAGAAGAAAGCCATGGTTTATTTGCAGGGAATGGTTCAAACGGGAAGATTGTGCTACATAAAATAGCAGCCAGAGAGAAAAGTGTGGCGTGCTTTCTCTTATATGCAGAGTTAGGATGAAGGCAAAAGAAGTCCAAAGTAGGATGTGAAACCACCCCGCAAATACTATGGGAAAGAAGGGGATGGGAAAGAGAAAGAGAGGGGGATGAGAGAGGGGTGAGGAATATCAAAGTGAGTTGTGCACACCTGCAGGAATGTCCTTTCAAAGCCTGGACTTTGTACAATTAACAAACACATTAAAATCCACTGGAGACAACTGATCAGAGACACAAAGTCATTCCATCAATAACAACAGCATGGAATCAGCACCAAACAGGAAACTCCTTTCAGACCACTTTACAAGGGACTTGGAAGCCGTCCTTACCATCTTTTCACCAAGAAGACACCAGGATGAACTTAAAGTGGCTGACCCTTCCTGCCTCTTCAGAAAAAGAGGGGTCCCCGAGTACAGCACAACTCTACCAACTGGAGAGAAAGACTGGGACCTCTGAGAAATTGCAGCACATGGAGTAGAAAACCCCCCAGAAACCAGCTCGGGCAGAAAAACGTGATTGTATATGAGTAACAAAATCTTAGGAGTACAACAGGGATGCATTTGCATTAACTTCAGGACTCAGTTTGAGGGACCCCTTGTGGTTTTGACTCTGCTACCAGGGATTCGATCACAGTGAAAGTCACAGAGGAGAGTGCCTCAGCCTGCTTCTAGGTGTCACCTCAGGAGGAGGGATCCACCACAGCCTGCCTAGCTGCTGAAATATGAACATTAGAAATGTATTAGTTACATTGTACCACTGTGATCAAAAGAAACAGTGTAAGGGAGGAAGGATTTACTTTGTGATTTTAGAAGGTTTGGTTCATGGCTACCTGTTGGCTTTGTGTAGCTCGACACAGAGTTGGGGTATGTGGCAGACCAGGGTCTTTTCTTCCTGGGAGGCAAGAAGTAGAGAAAGAAAGGGGGTATACAGGAAGGAACCAGGGCAACATAGAACACCTAAAACCCACCTCTTATTTCAACATCTTCTGATGATTCTGTTAAGGAATTAATCTTAATCAGTAAGGCCAGGGGTATGTAGCCCTAACTCCCAGTCATTTCCCAATTCAGCCAAGTTTACATGCAAAATCAGCCATCATAGAAGGTATGCACTGCTTGGCAATACCCTGACAGGAAGTTGGGAGCTGGAGACCGGGGAATCTCTGGAAGGTCAGAGACCCTGCTGTGCATAAAAACAACTAAGAGACTGCCTCACACAAGGATGGAAGTGATCACTGGTACCTAACATGGCTTCTTATCCTATGTGAATGTGTGCTGGCAATCACATACCTGCACACATACACATGCACACAGCACCCACCCACCCCCGCCCCCACACACACACATCATAAACACCATAAAGTGATAAAATAGATGGTACTTATTTAAAAAAAAAACAGTTTAAAAAATCCCTAAGACATTAAACAATTGCAGTCCCTAAAACATTAAACAATTGCAATCCCTAAAACATTAAACAAATTAATTGCAATTAAACAATTCTGAATGTTTTTCAGAAGGAGGCTGTTTTGCTTAAATGATGGCAGAACCAAGCATATGAAGAATAGAGTGAGCTGCTCTACTCATTAGCCAAGCATGACCTACTGGGTAGATCATATACACTGTATGTAGATCTGTTTTTGTAACCCGAGGCAGGGTAGAAGCACAGACCAATTAGAATAATCCCTCAAGGAACTTCCCAAGGACTAAGGGGTCAGGGATGATGAGAGTCTCAGGGCCATGCCTATCTGAATACTGATGAATCACACCACCAGGCTTGCACACAGTAGGGGCATCATCACCACTGAAGGAAAGAATTGAAAACAATGCTTTTGCTTGGCTTTCTATATTGTTTGACTTAAAAGAAAGAAAGAAAGAAAGAAAGAAAGAAAGAAAGAAGGAAAGAAAGAAGGAGAGAAAAAAGAAAGAAAGAAAGAAAGAAAGAAAAAAGAAAGAAAGAAAGAAAGGAAGGAAGGAAGGAAGGAAGGAAGAAAGGAAGAGAAAAGAAAAAACACCTATGAAACTATATTATCATTCCAAGCAGAAAAGCCAATCTACATACGCCATGGTAAATATCACGACTAGCCCTGCTTGAAATTCACTGAATAACCAACCACTCAACTCCCTATTTCATATCGAGAAGGTTTACTCAGTCCTGCCTGGGTTTCCTTTAGAGAGACACCTAGAAAAATAATTGCCTATTACTTCTGTTCGCCACGTGAGGTGCAGGGTGGCAATATCCCATTTCAACCTTTCAAATGTCTGTCTCAAATGACAATAACCTTCTGAAATGGGGGGCGACTAAAATGGCTTTTTTTTCCTTCTCATAAAGCACTTAAAGGGTTTTTTTTTTCTTCTCTTCTACTCGCCCTCCAGCACAGGGTAGATTTACCTTTCTGTGTCCCAGAGACAGCAGACAAGCTTCCCTAGAAATAGCAGCTTCTGAGACAGAATTAAAAAGCTGAGATGGGCTCACAGCAAGCTCAGAAGGTCTATGGGTGAGTACCGGGACAAAGTCATGATTCTCCCTGCCTCAGGCCCTGAAGCGAAGCCTGACACAGGCTTTTCCAGCATTGAGGACATAACTGCACAGCTTTGTGCTTCACATGATCAAACTTGCAGGAAAAAGAATCTAAAACAACATCAGTCTCCACTCACATTCTACCAATTTTGCTCTGGGTACATTTGAGGATTCATCCTAACTAAGAAGTATGGAAGTTGGGGGTGGGGAGTCACATAACTGTGCCTGCTGTCAATCTCATAGCTGTCAGTCAATCTCAATAGTTGTCAATCTCAACAGCTGTCAGTCAATCTCACAGCTGTCAATCTCAACAGCTGTCAGTCAATCTCACAGCTGTCAGTCAATCTCACAGCTGTCAATCTCACAGCTGTCAATCTCACAGGCTGCCCAAACAGAATCCAGCTTTTAGTCACACATCCCCACTATACAAGATGCAGCAAATACATTTTAAAACAACACAAAAAACCAAGATGGTGCCATTACCTGGCACAAAAAACCAGATAATGACGGAATTCTGTTACCACTGAAAGAGTAAACTAGAAATGTGAAATTTTGTTAACCTTACTCTGAAAATGAGAGCAGCAAGCTCAACAATTAGACCAAACATTCATAGCAAGTTCAATCCCTGAGACCCACATGGTGGAAGGGGAGAATAAACTGTCTTCTGATCTCCACACCCACTCCATAGCACGCATATGCTCCCACATAATAAATAAATAAATAAATACATGCAATTTTTCAAAAAAAAAAAAAAGGACAAGTAATACTGGTAGGGATTTAGGGAGAGAGACTTTGCTGCTGGAAATAATGTAAATTTGTGTACCCACTATGAAAACAAGCATGGAAATAAGCATGGGGAGCCCATGCCATGAGCTCTACTCCTGGGAACTTACTCAGTGGATTGTAAGTCAACACAGCACAGGGATTCTTGCTTATGTAGGCTTATTGTAGCACTATCCACAAGAACCAAGCAATGGAAAAATCTAGATGTCCCTTAGTGGGAGAAAAAAAATAAGAAAGGATGGTACGAATGTGCAATGAGGATTTATTCAGTTGTAAGGAATGCAATTATGTCACTTATGGAAAATGCACGGAACTGGAGACCTTATGAAGTAAAATAAGCCAGACAAATATACAGTTTTCTTCTACTTGAAGAATTCATCCTAAAACTATAAATATGACTTGAAAGTAGAAGGCTGTGTGGAAGAAAGAAGGGACCTGAAGGGAAACGGGGAGGAACAAAAGAGGGCACGGGGTGCAGAGATGCTAGACAAATGTCACATACTTTCTACTACATGTGAAATATAGAGAAATGCATAAATAACATGTAAGTAGACAGTGAATTGTGTGAAAGCCAAGAAAGGGTAACAAGGCATGGGTAGGGGCCATGATTGGCCAATGTCCAAAGAATGATACACATGTATGGAAATATAGTAACAAATGTAAATTATTTTCTATGCTAACTGAAATATAAATAAACTTAAAGTGAGGGGTTTCATATGGATAGCCAAATATTAAGCTTTTCATTAAAAGAAAAACAACCAGAGGATTCAGAAATACTCTATGACACTTGGCTAAAGTTGAGGCATGGTTGGTATACTGGAAAGGGTACAGCAGCTGAATATGGCCACCGTCTCTACTGTCCTGTCTACACAGTGCGGGGCCTGTATCAGTTGTCAGTGCTTTCATTTCTCCTATTGTTAAATAAAAAAGAGAGTGGAAAACTTATGTCCATCTGGAAAACAGGAGTGCAGGACTAAGTGAAAGGCATATCAGATGCAAAGAGCTGGATGCCCGTAAAAAAAAAATAGGGGACAATAATATTCTTCATGTCCATATAAAATGTTTAATATGCAAATAAGCCTGTCTGCAACAAAAGTGTATGATGCAAGATGCCATTTGCAACAAACCACAATAAATATTGGTGTAAGGGAAGATTTGGCAATGTAAATGTAATAAACACAAGAAGGATGCTTTCAGTAGGATTTATTCCTGAGAGTGAATAGAGGCTGCAAGCCTGACATAATGGCTTAGGTGAAATATCTCCTGAGTATCCCATATTTTGAGATGGCAACTTTGTAAAAATGCTTCTCTGGATGTAGCTGTAATTATGTGTCTCACAATACAGAATAAACCTTTTGTAAGTAGCAATGTCTCAAAACACTGTTGGCCAGCACTGAAACTCTACTGAAACACTGTTGGCCAGCACTGAAACTCTACTGAAACACTGTTGGTCAGCACTCACTGAAACTCTACTGAAACACTGTTTGTTGGTCAGTACTGAAATTCTGCTGAAACACTGTTGGTCAGTACTGAAACTCTACTGAAACAGTATTTGTTGGTCAGCACTGAAACTCTACTGAAACAGTGTTGCTCTGAACTGAAACACTGTTGCTCAGCACTGAACCTGAGGAGGACAAGTTGCATGAAGAGATGAATCCTGTGTGAGTGTAACTTCTGAAAATGCTGTAAACTGTTGTTTGTCTGTAGCGTGAAAAAAGTGAGATTGGACCAAAGAGCATGCTGGACATACTATCTGTGAAACAGATTGCAGCAGGAAGTTATTTCTGTGTAACATGGTGCTTGTGAAACAGACTGCAGCTTCTTCTGTGTATAAAGTCTCTCAAGTTATTTGTTTGTTTAAGGAAGCTTAGTCACTCACTGGCTAGCAATTTCATGCTATAAAATAGAGCATGCCTTGATTGGAGAGATGGCTCCGTGGTTAAGAGAGCTTGCTGTTTTCCAGAGGACCTGAGTTTGATTCCCAGCACCCACTTGTAAATGACTCACAACCACTGGTAACTTCAACACCAGGAGATCTGATGCACTGCGCTGGTCTCTACAGATGCCAGAACTCATGGCATCCATTCACATAGACATGTGCACACATACAGAAAAATAAAAATAAATCTTAAGATAGCGAATGTTTATATTATATAACATTCAACAACATTTTAGAGGTGTTACAAGTTTGTTCATTGAGCACTTGCCAAGAAAGGCTTGATACTAAGATGCTAATAAAATAATAACTTAAATAGACTCCATATATAGAACATGCATTTAGTTGCACTATGTAAAACCAAGGTGTACTAGTAAAGGCTATATTTGGAAAATGTTAAAAAGAATCCATTTGTTTTCGGCATGGTGGGAAATTCTGGTGTTTAGTCACTAGACCAAGGACCTGGGGTCTTGATTGCTGCAATCTATCTAACTAGTTTTCTGCATAGACACCCACACTAGTCCACAAATGTAGGAAGCTATTGGTAAGGCTGTCAGCACAAAATAGTCAGTGAACCTTCTTTCTGAAGTCATCCTTGCTGGCTAGCTTTCATAGTACTGGAAGGTGCTACATATGCTGCTAGAGGAGAAGGTATTTTTATTTTATGTGCATGAGCATTTTGTTGTTGTGTTTTGTTTCTTTGTTTGGTTGGGTTTTGTTTTGTGTTGCTTTTTTAAGACACACGAGCATATTATATATACTTGTGTGCTTGTGAAACAGACTCCAGCTTTCTCTGTGTATTAAGTCTCTCGAGTTGTTTGTTTGCTTTGTTTAAAGAAGCTTAAAATAGTCACCCACTGGCTAGCAATTTCATCTTATAAAAATAGAGCATGCCTGTGTGACATTCTCCCCTGTAACTTCTGAGAATGCCATTAGCTGTGCTTGCCTGTAGCATGGTTGCTCATCTTGGCTCAGTGGATAAGAGAGCTTGCTGTTTTCCTGAGAATCTGAGTTCGGTTCCCAGCACCAACCTGTGATGGCTCCCAACCACTGGTAATTTCAACACCAGGAGATCTGACTCCCTCTGCTGGTCTCTACAGACTCCAGAACTCACAGCATTCCTTCACATAGACACCTGCACAAACACAGAAAAAATATATATACTTTTTGTGTGGCTCACAGAAATCCCTTCAAGTCACTGGTTCCAATGCATTCTCTTTAATGGCTGTATGCTGCTATTCTGTGGCAGACCCATAATTTATAATCTCTCCAGACTTTCTGCTGTGGAATGCCATTCACATTACTCCTGGGCATGAGGTCCTAGCCATCACTATGCATATATTTGTCCACACTAATGCTTTTTTATTCCTGAGAGATTCCCCAGCGTAAGAGTCTAGATGAGAGGTTCCTTCAGGTCTGTCTGGGCAGGCAGGTGCCCCAAGAAGACCTTGGGCACAAGCTCCACAGCCAGTCCCACAACACCCAGAGGAAGCTCCACTCCCAGGCGCTCTGACACACCCAGGATCAGAGATGAGGAGGTCACAACATCTGTCCCAACACCAGGAGTAACTAGGACCAGTAGGACCCAGGCACACAGGAACTCTGCCAGTCCAGTGGCTCAGGTTCCTTCCTGTCTGTCTGGGCAGGTGCCCTGGGCAGACCTTGGGCACAAGCTCCACAGCCAGTCCCACAACACCCAGAGGAAGCTCCACTCCCAGGCGCT
>NW_022196905.1:142539172-142577035 GCF_008632895.1 Mastomys coucha | reverse complement strand
TGTTGTTTTATATCAAACAACTTTTATAATACTCATTTTTATTATAATATTTTATAAATTTTAAGGAACATGACAAAAATATTGTAGTATTGAAGGGGTCTCTGGGAGGAGTTGGGGTACAAAAGGGAAACAAGAATGTGATTTAATTCTATTTACTTAAAATATGTTTTTAAATGTTAACAAATTCAGATAATTTGAAATCATGTAACTTCTCATCATAATGCAATAAAAGTTAAAAAAAATACAGAAAAAAAAGAGTCTAGATGAAAAAGTATGTGTAAAATTGACAATGACAAATGGTTTTCCAAAAAGCCAACAATAATTCTTAAATAATTCCTAAATGAAAATTAAAAAAAAATATCAGGGGAAATATAATCCATGTGATTATTTGGAAAATATGGGGCCTCTCTTTTATGTTAAGTCTTGGAAGTCCTAGGTTGAACCAGTTTATACTATCTCAAAATTTCATATAGACCTTGCTTTGTCCAGTGTGTAACAGGTAAAGCTTGGTCTCATTCCAAAGATAAAGTAACTTCCCTCCCACGGCTGCGGGGATATCCTGCCCAGCATCTTATTCTCTTCTGGGTTCCACAGAAGGAAAAATACCAACTTAGATTTCACGGGAGGAACCCTCCAAGTTTTCTCAGTTGGTAAACTGGAAACTGTCTTAGCGAGAATTTCCATAGCCATGATCAAAGACTCCATCCCTGGCTCCATCCATCTCCATCTCCATCCCTGGCTGAAAAAGAAGTCACAGCTTTGCAGTTTCACACAGGGGGAACCTCAAGGGGTCTGTCCTGGACTCACAGGTTCATCCATTATAAGAAGGCCATTAGCTAAGGCTGACTCAGAAGCCTGAGAGAATCACTTTCTTTACTTCCTTTTCTTTTTCTTTTTCTTTTCTTTTCTTTCTTTTTTTTTTTTTTTTTTTTTTTTTTTTTTTTTTTTTTTTTTTTTTTTTTTTTTTTTTGGTTTTTCGAGGCAGGGTTTCTCTGTGTAGCCCTGGCTGTCCTGGAACTCACTCTGTAGACCAGGCTGGCTTCGAACTCAGAAATCCACCTGCCTCTGCCTCCCAAGTGCTAGGATTAAAGGCGTGTGCCACCACTGCCTGGCCTGGGAGGATCACTTTCAATGTTCAAGGACACAGGTGGCTTTCCAGTTTGGATGGAGACCCCTTTCTGCACGTGAGAGTCCAAGATGTGTAAGATGAGCAAGAGAGAGTCACCAATGTCATCCAGCCTTCTATAGACTCCGCAATCAAACATCATCTTCTCAGCCATCTCTGAGCATTTTTAAAAAGTTTTAACAAACCTCATCTGTGTGGCTCCAATGTATTCAAATTACCCTACTGTCTACCAAAAGACATTAGGGACATTTCTTATTCCCCAAGCTAGGATTTTAGTAGTCAAAAATAAAAGTAATTCAAGTTTTGAAGAATTTATTTTGGCCTTCTGAGAACTCTGATAAAGTCTTCTATAGTCTTCAAAGCTTTTGAAGGAAAATTTAATGTTTATCTCATGTTTAAAATTTAAAGACATCAAAGAAAAGAATCTAGATTCTGTTTTGGGAATTCTAACGGGTTTCCTTGAAGTGTCAAGTGATTGGGGGGATGGGGGATGTCAGAGCGACAGCATGGCTCTCCCCAATCCCCCCTCAGAGAAGCTTTGATATTTTAACACTGCAGATAAAATACCACACTCTTTTTGTCAATTTTAAATATTAAATATGAAAAGCTACTTCGAAGTTTAGCTCATGAGTTTCACCACACTGTTTGACAAATGCTCACTTACTGTTTCCCAGGGAATATGAATTTACTATTTTGTATCTTTAAACATTATTTTTCCATATTGGAGATAAATACCAGAGTTCCATGTCTGCTGGGCAAGCACACTACCCACCTTCCTATGCTCTCAGACATAAACACTTCTCATTGAGTTGAAGCTAAAAGTGAATGGAAACATGGAACTCCACCTAACGAAGACGATACTGCCCATGAGCACATTTTAAAGGTCACAGGGCATGAGGACAATTAGACACAGGCTAATCCCACCTCAACGGAACGTACCCCAGCCAACATGAGCTGGAATTTAGCATGACATGTTTTTACATTCATGACTGACTCTAAAGTATGGATCGCTATGCTTAGTCCAAATCACAAAACAATCAACACAGTGGTATTTACTAAGAGAAGCAGTGATTTCTTTCTTGGATGGTTTCATGAGTGAGATCACCCTTGTTCTTAACAGAAGAGATTGCTTCAGTCTGTACATGAGCACAGCAAGAATTCCTGAGCAGCAAAGCCGTCAGGCTCCCTCACCCCTACCTGGGCTGCAAAGACATTCTGATGTTGATTTTGTGAAACAAGGAAACTACAGAGAATTCACTTCAGCTATTGCCGCTGTTCACAGCTTATGGCTCATATAATCTATTCAGGTGGCTCTTTTTAAACATAATCTTTTAGAGCATGGATTGTGATGCCATTCACCAACAGACTCTCAGCCTGGATTCTGTCATTGCAAAGGCAGATGGGAGCAGAGGTGAAAGGTCACAGAAAGACTCCAAGTGATAGGTCAACATTAGGGCAACATCACCTAACCCGGAACAACTACTACTGTTAATTATGCCTAGGAACAGATTGGCATGGCAAAGTATGATCTACTTGCTGGACAGCCTTGACTCTGAACATGTGTCAACTACAGATTAAAAATATAAATACAGTTCATAAAGTCATCTTCCAAGTAAAGACAGAACTGAGAACCAGAATTGAGAAAGAACATATGGGTGAGGCAGGACTTGAATCCAGAACACCGGAGGTTCTTAGTGTGTGTGTGTTGGTGTTGAGGGGGCGGTTACAGGGGACAGGGACTCTCTGTGCTCTGCCGTTCGAGGCAGGCAGTGAGACCCAAGCAGCTCTTCCCTCTTCCCTGGCCTCCTGAATGCTATATAGACTTGGTGACCAGGAGCCATGGCTACTCTCTCCTATGCTAATACATTCTGGAGCCATGATTGAATGAGTGGAAGTGTTTCATGGGACAAGAGCTCAAGCTACCTGTGAGATTCCAGTTCCAGATGGAAGGGGATGGGAAAGAGCCAGGGGTCATGACATTGGCTATTCTCTTAAGCTTGCCAATAAAAGGAATAAATAGCTTCCGGTTCAAATTGGTTTTCAGAGAACTGGGGTGAGTAGAGGGGAGAATGTGTATTTTAAGTACATCAGGTGGGAACAGATGCTGCACACAAGAGCTGGAGGGGGAGACACAAAGACACATGGGCCCCAGACGTGCCAGACTGATCTTGTCTTGAATGAATGGCTCCATTCACCTTCACTACATGATCTCACTCACTGCATCTTTCTTTGTGGCTTGTTGAATTCTTTTGACAATGGTGGAAGAACTGAGAGACCCTGTAACAGGACCAAGACACCCCTGGAAACATGTTGGTGCTATAATCTGGATTCTTTAAAGGCAATGCTGTCACTCTCAAGCAGAGATCTCCAGGAGAACCTCCACGAAGTAAATTTCCTTCCCATTTTTCCTCCTGTTCTTCTTTCTCTGGTTCGTTCTCTCTGCACCTCCCTTGTCTCTCCCAGAGTCCTCTTGGCTTCTAAAGGCACAGTGATACTCATTTGGATTAACAACACAATGCAAGCCTGGCATGCCTTTAATTCCAGCACTTGACAGGCAGAGGCAGGTGGATCTCTGAGTTTGAGGCCAGCCTGGTCTACAGAGAACATTCCAGGATAGTCAGTACTACACAGAGAAACCCTGTCTCAAAAATTCTCTCCTAAACAAAACACCCCAAACCAAAGAACACAATACAGGTGTTTTGGCTGTAATTTTCCTTCCATGGAAGCTTCGTTTTCTGGTGTTTTTTTCCTGCCCTAGGACAACATCCCATACCATTGCCCTTCCAGATCCCCTCCCTCTCTTCCATCCTCCATCTCTACCCCTACTACATTCCTTAGTGCCTAGGCCACTAGCTTCTGCCTTCCCATCCACTGGGTTCCTGACAGGATGACTTAGAATGAAGGTTTACCTCTTCTCTTTCTTGAAGCTGTTTCCACCATGAGTACGTGAGACAACAACTTAGAATAGTTATAGAGTTTAAGGTTGGGGTGTGTCTGGATTGTGGAGGAAAAGCTGGGAAGGTACACTCTACTTTGTCCCAGCCATAACCTGAGGAGTTGAGAGATTAGACGTCCTTAGTCTTTTAGGGCTCTTGACTCCGGCCAAACTGTGAGTTTCTGGCTTCAAAGCAGAAAAGAATGCCAGCACCATCCAGAGTGAAGGGTATACAGAGATATTTTAATATAGATGTAAAAGCTAAGTGTAAGAGAATGCTCAGAAAGATATACACCAGAACATGGGTGTGAGCTTCCCGAAGAGTCACCCTGCAAGCCAGCACATGGGTGGATGTTAAGTGAAACAAGCCAGTCACAGAGAGACAAAGACAGTACAATTCCACTTAAATGGGGTTTCTAAAGAACTCAAACTTATTAGGACAGAATAGAAGTCACTGGGAGATGTGAGAGAGGGAAGCTATTGTTTAATGAATACAGAGTTTCATTTCTGGAGACTAATAGTTCCAAAGATGGACACTGTGGATAAATATACATATGTATTTATGTGTGGGCACACATGTGCCACAGCACATGTACAAAGACTGGAGGACAACCTTGACATCAGTCCTTACCTTCCTTCTTGTTGGAGACCAAGTTACTTTGTTATTAGCTGCTGTACACACCAAGTTAGCTGACCTATGTACTTCCCAGGATTTTCCAGTCTCTACCATCCTATTTCATCACAGAATTACAGATAAGTACCACTGTGCCCAGCAAGAATTTACCCACTGAGCCACCTCCCCAGCTCTGAAATAAATATATATGTGTGTGTGTGTGTTTTGAAGAAATATATCTATAAAACAAAAATTGAAAAATAAACCAATACACACCACACCTAAAAGTAAAAACCAAAAATTCTGAAGTGGAAACTTAAGAGTTCTTTGGAGAGTCAGTTGTGTTGGGGCAAACACGTGAAGGAGTGTTTTCTTGAAGTGGACACAGGGGAAAGACTAAGACAGACTCATGAAGGAACAGTTAGCTGAAGCTGACACAGGAGAAAGGATGTTCTGCCAAAGCAAGCACGTGAAAGGACATGAGATGAAGGATTCTGTGCTAAAGACACCTATGTATTGGTTTGCCTTACACTGCACAGTTGAGCTGAAAAGGTCACCTCAGGAACTTTGGAAAGGTCATGGAACACTTGCCCCTCTGGAAGGGAGAGGCTAATTAACCACAGGTTCAGACCACAGGGTGGGAACTGACCTGCAGGTGGGGACACATTTCGCAGGAAGGACCTTTGCCCACTTTCGGACGAGGGAAGTCCTTGCCACCTCATTCCCTAAAGACTAATCAATTCAAAAAATCACACTGTTCTGCCAATCACATTGTGCCCAATGGCTGCTGCCCTGAGAACTGCATAAAAGCTCACTGAAGAAGCTTCAAGGGGTGCCACCCCTCCTTCAGGTCTGGGACCACCCCAGTGCACTGGAACAATAAATTCCTCTTGCTTTTTGCAATGATTCAAGCTCCACATGGTTCACTCGTGGGGTCTCCAGTAAGCTAAGGCTGGACAGAATCTTACAGAGCTCTGTTTGTTGGGATTCCATTCAGAGAAACATGTCAAAAAAAAAAAAAAAACTAACTTCTGGTGGTGTGCCTCAGTTTCTTGCAGCTTCCACAGACTCGGGCTGATTGGCAGAGTGATGTCAGCTGAGGCAAGACCTGTGCTGAGGCAAGACAGGTGGAGGACACATGATGTTTGGAGGGTATAAATAGGACTCCATGGAGTGATGGAGGCTGAGCTTGGCTTGCTGGTGCAGCTAGCCATGCTTGTGCACAGCTTGTGGGTCTTGAGTCTTTTCGGATCTTCACTTCCCTGAGATAGACACAGCTGAGAACTTCTGGTGTTTCTGCTGGTCCCTCCTGCTGACTCAAGCCAAGGCTGAGACCTGACTGTCTCTGCTTGGTTGTGTCACAGCCATTGCTAACCTGACTCTACCAAACTGGACTGCTGGTGCATCTATGGAGTGTTTGTGAGTGGACCGAGCCACCGCTACATGCTAACCTGTGAACTGAACTGCTGATTTCCAGACAACACAGATGGGAGTTGCTCCAAAGAACTTTTCTAAACAGGTCCACTTCCCCTGTATCCTTTCTTTTCCACTACCTCTGGTGGGTTATGGGCTAAAAGGGAGGTTAAAGTGTTTAAGAACCATCATTAAAAATGGAATTTTAAAAAATTAATGTTACAAAATCCAATAAAGTATGGACCTGCTTCAAGATCTTTTCTGGACCTATTATATTTGCAGCAGGCTAGCCTCTGAGTCTTGCTTTGATTTTTTTGACAGTGTCTGTGACGCTGAGCTTGTACCTTGACAATCCTTCCTGTCCTGTTGCCAGAATGATCTCTTTAGGACCCATATCCAATACATCTGTCACCTTTCAAAACCCCTGGCTTTGGGCTCCACAGCGAGCTCTCAACAAGAGCTTTCTTTAGGGCTCTCTACAAACCAATTTTCAGCTTCACCTCTCAGTTCCCCAATCATTTGATGCTCCTCAAATACCAAGTTCTTTTAGTCCTTTCAACATATCACAAGGCTTTTGCACTTGGTGGGTTTTTTTCCTCTCTCTCTCTCTCTCTCTCTCTCTCTCTCTCTCTCTCTCTCTCTCTCTCTCTCTCTCTCTTTCTCTCTCTCTCGATGCTGTCTTCTGACAGTGTCTCTGACCTCACTGGGATTTGATCCTGAACAGGGTAGAACATTAATTGACAGCTTCATTGAAGGTGACTGTGAAGTCTGCCTCAACTCCAAAACACCCTTCCATTCCAAACAGCCCCCTTCAGTCACTGCCCACAAGGCTCTGAGAAGCCATAGGGATGTGTGTGCATGCTCAGACCTGCAGGCCAGCTTTATCTTTAGCACTATGCAATGTCTGTACATCATGGGGCAGAGCCCTATGCTTCTTTCTCTATGCAACCAGGACAGAGCCTGGGAGAGCAATGGCCCCACTCTTGGGGGTGGGGGCTGGTGGTGGTGGTATTCATGTTAGAAGTGTCTTTTATTTTTATTACATCCCAATGGAAGGGCCCAGGCTAAGCTGAGAGCCCATATGGAACTGTCCTCATCTCTTCCTCTGTGTACCTGTGTTATCCGACACAGAGGACTTAATGTGACAGACTCAGTTGCCACCATTGCACTAAATGGGAAGACTGGCCCAGAAATGCTGCACTTGACCTCTGGTCACCACTGCCTCTCTGCTTCTTAGGTTCCCTCTGATTCAGGCTCCATCGCTGTCTACCTTCTGCATTTAGAGGCTGACAGGAAGGAAGGAAAGGCTGAAGAGATGGCTCAGCACTTAAGAACACCTGTGGCTCTTGCACAGGACCTGGGTTGGGTTCCCAGCACCTACTTGGCAGCTCACAACTGTCTAACTCTAGTTCTAGAGAATATACCGCCCTCTTCTGTTCACAGCAGTCACGAGGCACATACATGGCCTACAAATAAATATATATGCAAGTAAAGCACTTGTACACATAGAAATAATATGTACATTATTTTTCTTTAAATGAAATACATTGTTTAGAATCCTCTTCCCAGTGCCCCACCCCATGCTTGCTCATAGAGGCCAATTGTCTTCTCTTAAACTGTGACTTCTTCATCTTGCTCTTCATCCTTGTTGGGCCTTGTACATGTATAACATTGGTGCTGTTTACAAGTGTTCTATACACAGCTTGACAAGATAATGTAACCACTGGGCTTAAAAATATATAACTGGGGGCTGGAGAGATGGCTCAGTGGTTAAGAGCACTGACTGCTCTTCCAGAGGTCCTGAGTTCAATTCCCAGCACCCACATGGGTGGGTCACAACCATCTGTAATGGGATCTGATGCCCTCTTCTGGTGAGTCTGAAGACAGATAACATATATGTGTGCATATATATGTGTGCACACATATACATAATATATAAATATATGTACATATAAATAAACATATTTAAAAATAAGTAAATAAATAGCTGGAATTTCCAGGAGTGTACTGAAACTGTCCCATGGTTAGCATTTTTAACAAAGAGGTTTCAGGATCTGAAGAGAGTGACAGGCCTATTGTTTCATATCTTTAACTAACACAGACCCCTATCAAAGCACGTCCTCATTAAATTCCAAGCACAGACGTCTCGTAAAACTTGATCAAAACAGTTAAGAACTAGATGAACTTTATGAGCACACATACACATGCGCTGAAATTACTTAATTTGAGTGATTTACTACCCAATGAATTTGCCCCAAGTACCATTAAGGCTGCAATAAAATATTTCGGCACAAAGCATATTTCAAGATTTATGGCGTCCTTACGCACCTCCATGCTGTTAACGTCTCTCTTGTGCTTTATTTACCACTTGGGAAATACTGGCTGCAGTCTATTCACCACATCAAAACCTCAACGCAGCCACGACTGGAATCCTCACTAGAGAGTGTAGAAATTAGGGTTATAAAGCTACATAGTCATCACCAGCGACTGTGCAGCCATACCCACCCCAATCCAAAAGACACAAAGAAACTCACTTTTTCTCCCTGAGCCTAATATGAAGTTTGTTTGAGCCAAAGAACAATTTGCTAGATACCCCAGGGTAGACCATGGCTAGCATTCGGTAAGAGGATTAGGGAGTCATGCCTAGCTCCTATCTGACTCCAGATAGTCTTTTAGACCTAGCAGCTCATCATCCATTTCCCAGCCTGGCACTTACGCTATCATCTGTCTTCCTTTTTCGAACCCTGCAGAAGAACTTCTTGGGTAATGGGGATCATGGGAATTCAGTGTAGCTGCCAGAATGGGAACATCTTTGTTCCCTAGGACTCAAGGAGACAAGCTTAAGAATCTGTTTTCATCATCTGTTCTGTTGAACAACTATTTTCTCTCTCTCTCTCTCTCTCTCTCTCTCTCTCTCTCTCTCTCTCTCTCTCTTTCTCTCTCTCTAAAAGATTTATTTATTGATTTTATGTGAGTAGTTTTGTTCTCTTCAGACATACCAGAAGAGGGCATCGAATCCCATTACAGAGATGGCTGTAAACCACCATGTTCATGGGAATTGAACTCAGGACATCTGGAAGAGCAGCCAGTGCTTGTAACCTCTGAGCCATCTTTCCAGCCCCCTGAACAACTGTTTCAACATTGCTTTTTTTAAATAATCTTTCTGAGCCAGGATCCCAGGGAGCCCTGGCTTAAACAATTCTTGAAAATCCTATTGCCAATGATGCAATTTCAAAGTCACCAAGAACTGACATTCTTTCAGACATTTTCCTGTCACTTTGGATGCTTGCTGTCAGACAAAAAGAGATACCCTCAAACTCAATCTAGGTGTCCTAGATAACCAAGGAGGCTAGAGATGGAGACACTTCAAACAAGCAAGTAATATGAGAGTCTGATCAGCAGACCTAGACGCTCTACCTGAAAATACTCTCCACAAACTCCTGGATGTAACCTGCCACACAGCCATGAGACAGCATCAAGTGACAAAGTTCCTCCTGAATGGCTCTATACACAGGCAAGTGACATGGCTGCTTGCCTGAACACTGTTGTTGATGGCTGTCCTGCAGTCAGAGCCTATGCTAGAAGGTATCTTCTCAAGGTGAATCACTGGAATGGGATTTCTTGGGGTTGCAATGGAAGCTTACATCACTGCCAAAATTCACTGCAATGATATCACAGGTCACAGTAAATGGGGGTCTAGTCCTATTTGAATTACCAGAAACATCCACAAAACAGCTCTTTGCTGACAGAGTGCCAGAACGTTGGCACTGGACAACCCCCAGGATGTGTAAAACCCAGCACAGTCTGGCATACACAGGAGAAATTCAGGTTTGAGATTCACAGAGTGTGCATTAGAACATACTGCCAAGAACATCTGCATTCTACCCAGTTCAGCCAATATATTACCACAAGCTAGCACACTCTAGCTCAGACCCATGCCTCCCAGTGTGGCCTCTTGAACTTTGGGAGGTTGGGGTAACCACCAAGGCCACAGCTAGGCCATATGTCTTCTGAGACCTACTGTCTTCTAAGCCAGCTTCCCAGCACAGGACTCTCCATAGACAACACAGCATGTGGGTCTCAGATTCCAAACTGCTTGGGTTTAAAGCCAGCTTTGCTAAGTGCTAGTTTAGAAAGGTAAGGAGCATGCTTCAGCCATTTTTCTACTTGAGTAGTAGGTTGAAATTGGGCTCATAGTCAGGGTGAGTTAATATGTGAAAAGCTCTTGATATTATAAGTTCACTCAAAGTTATTGTCAGCTATGTGCAGTCTGTTATTAGCATCTGCAAATACCTACATCACCTCTGGCTGCTACAGTTGAGTAGAATACAGACATATTCCACACAAACTCATCTCTCGGAGTCTCAGAGCCTAAACGCCCAAGATGGAGGGACTAGCAGAGTCAGATCCTTGAGAGGTCAGCCTTGCTGGCATGCAGATGGCCAGGGTGTCTTACTGTACCCCAGCATGGCTCAGGGAAGCCAGAGCTCTGGCACATTTTCTTCTTCTAAGGACACTGAGCCCACCATGGGGGCACCTCCTTTTGACATCACCAAATACAATAACCTCCAACCATCATCACTCTATGAGGTAGGACTTTAACATACACATTTTAGAGTGGTGTATACCCACCCACTCAGCCCATCCTAACAGAAGAAAGCAAAACCACTTTCAAATGGGTTAGCACCAAAGAAACTTTTCAGTCCAGAGGAAGGGTTATACTTAAGGACTACCTCCACTGGGAAACAAATTACATACATATACACAAATTATATGTGTACATCTATACTCATGTATATGTACACACAAATCACATACACACACAATGCCTTAAAATATATACATGGATTATGTATGTATATCTATATACATGTATATATATATATATATAGACATATGTACACATACACACAAAATATTAAACACATGTATTTAAACACACACATCTTGTTACTCTTTTTTTCTGATTGAAGCTGAAACCTAGGGCCTCTTGAAAACACAATAAATACCAGTTATGGTATTTATAGATATGATGGAGCCATTTAAAAGAGCAAGAGATTGGTGAAGTTAGTCAACAGACAGGAATATGTTAGTGGTGAAGGTCTGCCTTTGATGTCCCTAGCCTCAGAGGACATCCCTGTAGAAGTTCCCAAGTATAGATTCCTGCCCTAGCTGTTTGCCAGTCTGATTGAGAAAGCCAATCAAGGCAGTTTTATCTCACCTGCACTTGAGGCCCCAGTGGAGTGTCCCAGAGCTAAATACCTCCCTTTACAGGGCTCAGCAGTATCTCTCCACCTCCATTTCTCTTCTGAACTTCAAGGCTCTTTCACTCACTATACACTTGAAAGTCTAATGGATAATTACCATCCAATTGACAGTTCCAATGCTCCTTACTAGGCATCTCGGTCCAATTTATCACCACATCTTGCCTGTATTACTGCAATGGCCCTACTGAGTAGCTATGCTCAACCCAGCAGCCAGATGTCTCTACCAACATATTAATTAGTGCAAAAATTTCCTTTCTCATAATCTCTGCTCAAAAATTTCTACTAGCACTATAGTGCACTCAGAGAGAGGCCTGAGCATGTAGCCATGGCTTCCAAGCCCTAGGCTATATTCCCCTACAGCCCACTCTCACACTCGTGGCCATACTGACTCGAGTGATACTCCCAGAATGCATTGAGCTTCCTTAGAGTGTTGACTGCCTTAACATCTTCCTGGTGTATGTTCTCCAGAAACAAGCTCTGTTAGCTCCATTATCATTTCCAAATCTTTGCTGAAACCAACCTTCTACCCAATTTTAATTTCCAGCTTACTCCATGTTTCTGATTTCCTATCTTGTTTTGATTCTTCATATTTATCACCCACGGACATGCATTTTCTTATATTTGCTTGTATCTTCTAGAAGTAAGCTCCAGAAAAGCAGAACATTTTCCTCCATGCTTTGTGTCTCAGGAATCTAAACAAGACTCCGACACAGAGTATGTTCCCATGAAACATTCACTGGACTTCAGTGTGCTGCCAGCCAATTCTAAGTCACTATAGAGGAGGAGATGCCTGGTGCCTTCTAAGGATGGTTGGGAGAATCTAGGATGAGTTAACACACTTTAACTGGTGAAACTGCATCCCAGTTATGCCAGCACCTACGTTACACAGCACATAAATAGTAACTACATTCTGCATAGACTTCCCAACAGCATTCAGCCTAGACTCAGTAGACTACCTGCAGTCTAGCCAGGATCAGAATCCAGCATAGGCAGAGACTCTGCAGAGCTCATGCTAAACAGCTCAGTTTGGGCTGGATTGAAATTAGGTGCCAAATGTCTTCAAGGAAGAAGATATAGGGATGGGGGCTCGGGGGAAGAAGAAGGGAGAGGGGGAGAGGGAAGTAGATACGATTGTAAAGTCTGGGTCTTACCAGAATTTCACCTCAGGTTAAGTCCACTGTGAGCCACAGTCATCTGTACCTTCCTTGGAGATTATTAAAATCTGGGAAAATGTCCCCATTGCAGACCCCAGGGAGGGGAGCCCAAGGGGAAAAAAGACAAACATATCAGTTAAGCAACATGAGCAGAGACAAAGGTGGGCTAGAAAAACTTAAGCCAACCTTGTAATCGCTTTTTGGTTTAACTACTGTATACACGCAGTGCGGACAGTGTCTTGGGAGCATGGAAACTAAAAGCAAGAGAGAATTGGCCATATTTTCTACCATGAGCAAAAATGTTCAAGGAAAGTTTTCTGATTAAAAACACAAGGCACACATACATACACACACACACAAAAACACAAAAACCCACAAGGCACATGTTTTTGTAAAAGTTTCACACATACCAGAAATTTCAAAATGCCTTTGAAAGCAATTTCATTTTACTGGAAAACACATTAAAATCATTCATATGAATTTTATTATGATAGTGCCAGCCATGACAACTGGGTAATATTTATTCTGTTTTGATCCATTAATCATACACATAAAGCTCAAAACCACTAAAGTTCTGCTATACACCATCAGGAAGGATCATTCTCCAAAGCCAATCCTTTGTGATTAAGAGTGACAAGACTCCAGCACAGCCTGGGTGCACCAGCATTAAGCAGCCAACTTTTGGGGCCACCAAGTTGGCTAAGCAGCTTGCTACCAAGGCTGAAGATGTGAGTTCAATCCCCGAGACCCATATGAGAGAAGGAGAGACCTGACTCTTGCAGGTTGTCCTCTGGCCTCCATACACATGACCTCTCTCCCATAACAAACAAACAAGACAGCTTTCTACAGATCCATGCTAGACCCACCCATGTTGATGTGCCTTCCTGAGGCCACCTCAGAGTCTCAGCCCCACAGGCACCAGTGGTACGCGCCACTCCTTGCCACTCACTATACTGCTGGCTCTTGAAGACAATCATCTGCTCTTGTCACCTGAATAAATGGTTCACATCAGTAGGCACCTGTCACCACTAGGGCCAGACAGGGATACACGGTGCTAAGGAAACAGAGCTCAAGCAGAGCTGCTGAGGCTTAGGAATGTCGCTGTGACTTCCTGGAAGTGATCCTTCCCAGTTTAGGGCCCTTTCCACCTCAAAAGAGAGACACTGACACTAAATCGGTCTAGGTGTGTTAAATGATTTTAAAAAAAAAAGGACAAAACTGCCTCACCTATTGCTAGAAAGGTAAGTGATTTTTGCAAGGAGCACAAAGCTGTCTACACATAAAACCAAGTGGAAAATGAGTGAAGCTGCTTTTCAGTTGGATTCTGAAGTTCTAGAGTGGTTGTTCACATATTAAAGGAAGCCCAGACAGATGACCAAAGATGCCTACAAAGTCAAATTCCTTGGGAAAACTGCATGCACTGCTTTCCCAGACAGAGTGAGCTAACCACCTTAGGACTGGCTAGCATGGGCCCCAACTTATTTCCTTTGAGTGAACCATAACTTTGCTCTTGTTTCTTCATCCCTTTGTGGAGACATTTGTCTTGTTTTGTTTCTATAATACTTGTGCTGGGAATAAAAACCACCGCTGAGCTTCTGTCTGTGTTGGTGGTCCCCTTTAGATGTACTGAGGTAAAGCTGCTAACTGGGCTGCAGGCTTCATGAGGCTTCTGACTGTGCAAGCTGAGATCAGTCCCCATTCGGAACAGCTATAAAGGGCTGGCCTTTGAGGGATCACTTTCCCCTGCTACACTAAAGACAGCATAGAAATCCACTCTCCTCATAGGGTTTACAGAGAAATAACCAAAAACCATTTATAAAAAAAAAATCAAAAAAATAAAAATAATCACCTTTTTTTAATTTGGGGGCGGGGTGGTGGTGGTGGTGGTGGTGGTTGAGACACATTGTGTAGCCGAGTCTCTCCTAGAACTCACTCTGTAGACTAAGTTAGCCTCAAACTTACAAAGATTCTCCTGCCTCTGCCTCCCAAGTGCTGGGATTAACGGTGTGCATCACCACTGTCCTCTTTAATTTATTTTATTTTGTTTCAAAGAAAATCTTTTTGGAAATCAAAGATAGTAGTTGATGAACCAAATTTAGCGCTAAACAAGTTCTTTCTCTTTTTCTTTTTTTAGATTTGTTTATTTATTTTATGTACATGAGTACACTCTGTAGCTGTACAGATAGCTGTGAGCCTTCATGTGGTTGTTGGGAATTGACGTTTAGAACACCTGCTCACTTTGGTCAACCCCATTTGCTCTGATCAGCCCGCTTGCTCCAGTAGACCCTGCTTGCTCAGCCCCTGCTATCTCCAGCCCAAAGATTTATTTATTATTATACATAAGTACACTGAAGCTGTCTTCAGATGCACCAGAAGAGGGCATCAGATCTTATTACAGGCAGTTGTGAGCCACCATGTGGTTGCTGGGATTTGAACTCAGGACCTTTGAAAGAGCAGTCTGTGCTCTTACCCACTGAGCCATCTCTCCAGCCCCGGAACAAGTTCTTTCTTTACTGAACACATTTTATCTTCTGAATTTGAGATAAATCACATCCACTCTCAACGCCCACAGAGTAGCAGTGACTTAAGAACACAGCAACTGTTACTAGTTTTTCAGAGAGTTTATTTATAACCCATCTGTAAAACTTCTAAGTCTGGGGGGAAAATTCCTACAGCTACTTTAAGATAAAAGGGGCCCACTTTGCTAAATAGTTAATGGAGAAATAAACTAGAAGTCTATGAAAATCTGTAGGATTTGGTTTTAAAAGTATGCAGCAGCACTGTAAAACAAATTTATGTCCAGATTTTCCCTGATAATGATAAAGTCATCCAAATTTTAAGGTTTGGCATGCATCCATATATGTGCACATGTGTTTTATGTGTGTGGCTTGGTGTGCACATATATGCATGCATGTCTGTATACCACAGACATGCCCACCTGCCAATCTGTCAGAGGCAAGTCCTCAGCTGAGGGTCCTTCTTCCCAAGTGATTCTATAAGAACTAAGAGCGCACAACCTTTGGAAATATAAGTAATGCATTGTCTTAGTCAGGGTTTGTATTCCTGCACAAAACATCATGACCAAGAAGCAAGTTTGGGAGGAAAGGGTTTATTCAGCTTACACTTCCACACTGCTGTTCATCACCAAAGGAAGTCAGGACTGGAACTCAAGCAGATCAGGAAGCAGGAGCTGATGCAGAGGCCACGGAGGCATGTTACTTACTGGCTTGCTTCCCCTGGATTGCTCAGCTTTCTCTCTTATAGAAAACCCAGGACTATCAGCCCAGGGATGCCACCACCCACAATGGGTCCTCCTCCCTTGATCACTAATTGAGAAAATGCCTTACAGCTGGATCTCATGGAGGCATTTCCTCAAAGGAAGCCCCTTTCTCTATGATAACTGAAACCTGTGTCAAGTTGACACAAAACCAGCCAGTACATGCATTTTTTTTTTTTTTTGCTTATAAGTTAATTAGCTTAAGGTATTTTGTTATAGATGTTCCAGTTTACTAAAACACTAAGCTGAGCCACGGGAGTAGCACCAGGTGCCACCAGGCAGGAAAGAGAACAGAGGCCTCCATGAAGGGGGCTCTGTGATGAGAAAGGTGACATCTTACCAAGCAGCATGAGGAAGAACAGGAGCTGGGTACCCTAACTCCCATCACCATGCCACAAAGACCTCTTTGAAGCCAAGTGCTAGAGGAGGAGGGGGGGAGCCAAGTTTCCCCACCAGGGGCAATGACACATTCAGGGGCTTTGAAGTCTGCATGGAAATGACAGGAAATTGTCAACACCATGGAATAATACCCCAAAGAAAATATTTCAACTCTGCAATCACTGAGCTTCCTTGAAGGGGAAAAGTCTCAGTCTTTGTCATCAATGGAAATAACCAGTGATCAAGGTAAGTCCAGTTTCAGGAAATTCTGCTTCTTTTTTGTGCTTCTGTTGGGACTGTCCATTGCAAATCCATTCAATACACAAAGGAAACATGTAACTGCCTGTGGCTGGTGATCTCAGCGCCTTGGGGACAGCTGTAATGCTTCAATAAAGTAGATTTAAATATGGGTGAGAGTTAAACAAGATGTTTCAATGTCACAAGAAGAAATGAGTCAACTTCTGTTTCAACGACAGCAAAAAAGAAATATATTACCGAGTCCATGGATATCTGACTGTGTGTTTCCAGGCAGTGGCTGTTGGCCAGATGCTCATGATGGCAAAAGCTCATTTTTATCAGTGGAGCCTATTGTTTCACTCCTAGGCAATCATTAGTGAGTTCAATACATCCAACAATCAACAAAAATAGCAGATACCACAGCCCTCTAAAGCCACGCATGCACTCAGCTTACACAGAGCACCAACGACCCCTTTGTTACTATCCTGAAGCAATGTGTTGGTGGGAGCATGTGTTATCTAATGGCTACTACTACAATGGAGGGAACCTATTTTCCTCTCTATTTGTGCGTGGAAAAGCTTCAAATGGAAAATGACTGTAATTATCGAAGGAGGGACAATTCCACCTCCCCTGGGGGCAAATGAAATCAAACCCCTTTCTTTATAATCACCCATAAATATTTATGTTTCTCTGCCCATTAGCCCACACATTCCAAAAGAGAAAGCCCCCTGCCCCCATACACTACACCTCTCATTATTTAAAGAATAAATGTAGACCTAAGGTTTTCTGTATTCAGACAATATAAACTTTAGGTTTGCAATATAATATTTGAAGATAACACTGAATTCTGGTCTTAAGTTGTTTTCAGATTTTAATTTTCTAAAACAGAATGGAACAGTGATATATTATGAGCCTCAAAAATATAATTCTGAGACCTTGCTTATACACATAAGACTAAAATACTTACATTCAAGCTATCTATTTGATTAATGAACGTGTTACTGGCCAATACTGGAACTGAGGCGTGAAGAGTCTGCATGGTTGTCAGCAAGAGGCCTGTGTGGGGGCGGGGAAGGTTGGAAGGGTATGAGATGGGGATGGATTGGGGGGGAGGCGAGCTTCAACTCAGGGACTGGAAAATTGCTCACAAGACATTTCGTACTGACTGTAAAGAGTTAATTCTTGCAGAACATAAATCTCTGGGAATTTAATTTTCACAAAATCCTGGCCATAAATAATTACCATTTGCCTCACTGGGACAAAGGAAACCAGCCATTCAATTTATACCAGTCAAGTTCTATAATACTACGAAGGGGAAAATCCTTGTCTCACGTCAGATTATGTGGGTGTTAGGTGAAAAGTCTGAGCCTCGATGAAAGGCAAATTAAAGTCTCTAATCAATAGAGAGCAAGGGATTCATTAAGCAAATTGAGGGCAATTCTAGATTTTAAAGTGGAATGCGGTTTGGCTGGACTTTTATGGGTTTATCATTTGTTTTTGCAATGCAGACTCAACCACACTTGCACGGCATAAAATGCTTTCGAATTGTATAATTCAGTATGAGCAACCGTGACAAACACCACTGAAAAGAGCATGCAGGCTGGTTCCGGTTCTGATGGCTTGTTAGTTTTTTTTTTTTTTTTCCTTTTAATGTCAAGGCTTAAATGGTGTGAAAATTTTCTCAAGGGGGAAAAGAGTACACAGGAATGTTCAAATTGCCACTGGACCCTCCTCCTCTTGTTTTTCAGTAAATTGGTTTCTTGATCATCTTAGAGGTAAAGAAAATACATTAAGAGTCCACCCAGAGATCCAACGCACCACATAATGCAGAGTAAATGCTAGAATATATTGCTATTTCTGGGTGGCACAAAAACAGCTGGGACAAATAGACTGATGGAGCAAAGAAGAGCTGAGAGAAGCAGTGGGGAGGAAAAACAACCGTACCTTACAGGCACATTGTTTTCCTAACCGATAAGAAATCAGACGGCTTTCTGCAAGTGCAGCCTACAGAGCGCCTTTTGTGCCATGCGCTTTGTCTGCGTTTCCTGTTCCTACGAGTCAAACTCATCTAGACCTCTAATTATGGACTCGAAGAAGACAAAAGGAAAGCATGTTGACCAAGACCTGGATTTGGGTCTGAGGTTTATCCGAGGTTGGGCATAGCCAACCATTACATTTTGTGAGTTCAATCTCAGGAAACAGGGAAAGGAACATTTTTTCTTACCAGTGTCATGAGACACCATTGAGGCACAAATGTCCTTGAATGTAGGACTGACCCACTGATCATCTTCTCAGATTCTCAGATTGTTGCTCTTTGTTCAGCATCCTAACCTTTGGGAGAGAATAATAGCTACTTTTGTCTCTGATCATTCAAATCCGTGGCTGTTTCTCTCTAAAGGAGTAAAAGTCGTTCCGCAGAATGGTGCAGGCGCTACACCTTTGTTTCCCAAGCCATCCCATGTACACGAGATATTACCAATGATGAGGAAATAGTAGATTAAAAAAACAGAGTTTTATAAATAATCAAAATAGAAGGTGAAGCAATTTCTAGAGACTGAGCATCATAAAGACGTTTGAATACCCACAAGGCCATTAACACTGAGGGCTAATGAGAGCACCAAATGAGATTCAAAACCAGGGAGCAAGCGAGAAAGGAGAGTTCAGACGTGCAGGCATTTTTGACTCTGATTTAAACATCCTAGGGAAAGGATTTGCTAAACAATGTCTTTTCCCAGTCTGTCCTCAGAATCACAAACAAGCTCTCAGAGCAGAATGGCTGGACCAGTAAACCTGGGTGACCCAGAGAGATGTTCACCAGAACACACGTGAAATAGCAACAGGAAAAAGTCACCGAAGAAAAAATTTATAAGGAATGAAGAAAAGGATTCTTCTGCCACCAACAACACACATCACAGACATAAGAAAATTAAAGTGCCTACGAGAGTGCCTGCCACAAAGAAATACCCGGAGAGATACACTGAAAGGAAGAATGAATCAACAGCGAGAGAAATCTAGAAAAATACGATTTCTTCTCTCTTACACAGGACTGCTATGCAATTTGCAGGGTCAGCAGAGAATAAAAAAAGCAGGGTACCTTATTCAAAATTATTAACAATTTTTAGAGGGTACCCACAAAACAGTGGGGTAGGCAGAAGGCTACCCTGAATCTGGTTTTCACCACAGCTGCAAAGGATAGCCACCAGGCAGCTGCCCTGCTCCCTCTACGTCCAAGGGTTCTTTATACATTTTAATTTCTACTTTATGTGTACGCATGATATTCTGCCTGTTCATCTGTGCACTACATGCAGTGCTCTTGGAAGCAGGAAAAAAGCATCAGATCCCCTGGAACTAGAGTTACAGGTGGCTGTAAGCCACCATGTGGGTGTGAAAACTGAACCCAGGTCCTCTGCAGGAGCTGCCAGTGCCCTGAACCACTGTGCCACCTCTCCAGCCCTTGTACTCAGATTTTAATGAAGATAAACAACGTTTTGGTCCGGAGCCCTTTTTGTCAAGCTTGAGTGTGCATTTGCATCTTATTATAATAAATTAGAATATTAATTTCACCCAGAGTCGAGGCTCCCGAAGAAGATACTGGACAGTTCCAACATATAATTCCCCACAAAATACTGGGTCTGACGAATCTGTTAATTTTAACTTTAATAAAGCATCATTTATTAAATGCTTCAATTTTCTGAGCATGCTTTCTAGTCATAGGTCAAAGTGTATTCATTCTTGATGCACTCAGTTCCAAAGAGCTAAAATTATGGATCATTTGGGCTTTCGTGGATGATGTCTTTCAGGACAGAAGACACAACATGCACCCACGCTTTAGAGCAGTGCCCCAGGGAACCCTGAGGAGACCTGCTGACCATCGAATGGGAAGTCCATGAGAACCAGAGAGAGATTCCTCTTAATTGGTACTGTTTACAAAAGGCTACCATCCTGTTGTCTGCCTCTAGATAACAGGGAAGGGACTGTGGATTTGTTCTGTGTGAGCTTCTCACTCCCATATTCATATCCTAACCCCTGCCCCGTTTCACTGGAACACTTTTTGGCCTGGAATCTGGAGAACCGTTCAGAGCCTCAGCTGACAGTGGGGACCTTGTGGCTAGAGAGTGACTCAGGAGGTATCAGCAGAATGGCAGTAGCCTCTTCCGGAAGCCATTTTATTACATTTATCTGTGACGGTGGCATGTCAGTGCCATGTTTGTGGAGGACATAGGACTTGTGGGAGTTAATTTCCTTCGGCCACGGTGTGGGACCAGGAATCACACTGGGTCTTCAGGCTTACCACTGGCTGGCTTTATCCTTTACCACCCCATGGCAAGCCTGAGCCAGTTGGCTGCCCAAGGAAGCTGCTTTTAAATGAGAGAGACTGACAGGAGAGCTCAGTGGGTGAAGGTGCTTGCCGTGCCTGAGAACTCGGGTTTGATTCCTGGAACCCACATGGAGCAGCAAGAGAACCAACACGTCATCCCCTGATCTCTACACACATACTGTGGGCCCTTCCACCAGCACTGCCTTAGAAACACAGGAGGAAAAAAATTCCTTCGTGTTTGGCTCTCTTTTGTGCCGAGGGCCAGCCCACCAGCTTTCAGAACAAGAATTCCTAAGTCAGGCCAGATTCTCGGTAACCAGTTTGAGATCTGATTATGCTCAATGTCCTATCCTTAGAGAGCAGCAAGGCACAATGAAACACAAAAGGCTCTTCCTTAGTCTCTGAATAGCACCTCCCCACCACCGAAATGGTTCTTCTTAGGACTATATTAACCCTCAATTACCATTCTCTAAACCTACAGTCCAAGTGCTCTTGGTACAATGTGCAAAAGCCAAACTGCAGGCCAGTATGCACCTAACCATCCTGTTTCTAGTCCCCCTCACCACACACACACACACACACACACACACACACACACACACCAAAGAAAAAGGAAGGAAAAGCCTTGTGAAATAGTGAACTTAGTCCCTCTTGATTTAAACCTAGGATGGCTGCCACATTTGAGAGAAGAATTTTTTATCAACATTACTCAACAGAGAAAGCTGTTTCAGAGAATTATTTTTACCAAACAACAATAGTGAGAGACAAATACTTAATTAGAAGGAAAAGATCCAGCACCCTCTAGGGCTGAATGAAAGTTCAGGATCTTATGCATTTCTTTAGCCCTGACTGAGTGTGAGCCTCACTCCGGTTCACACATGGGATCTTGTGGCTGTTCAATGTGAGAGATGCTGGTTGGGGGTGAGCAGGGGCAGCCAGGTGGCAGGGCTTGGTAGGAAAAGGGTCAGAGATGGTTACACTTGTGTGTAATTGTAACACATGCAGGGTTTTTAGAGGCTCCACATCAAATGATTAAAAACATTCAGCTCCAGGACTTCCTTTACCCCATAGGAATCTCAAAGTCAGGTGTCCCTAAGCATCACCTTCCCAGAATGTGGGGTTTACTCAGAACCCAGGGTGGCTGGAGCCCTCAGTAGGAGCTAAGTCTCTGCTCATTCAGCCCTGTCTCTGGTAGAAGCTCTTGTGGAAATAATTAATTGTGATAGGAGAGCGCCATCCACAAAGCTGGTAAACGAATACCATACCTCCTTAAAAGGCTTTCTGCATTTTTTCCCTAGTTGCTTCTCTTCCCCGGATTCATCCATTGCCTTGCTGGATGCCCTCTCTCTTTCTCTCTCTTTTTTAAAAGATTTATTTACTATATATGTAAGTACACTGTAGCTGTCAATAGACACAGCAGAAGAGGGCATCTGATCTCATTACAGATGGTTGTGAGCTACCATGTGGTGGCTGGGACTTGAACTCAGGATCTTCGGAAGAGCAGTCAGTGCTCTTAACCACCAAGCCATCTCTCCAGCCCTGCTGGATGCTCTCTTTAACCTTGGCTCTCACACCAAGATTCCTTGCTGCCCACACTCTGTCTCCCTTCCAGGTAATTCACAGAAGACCTTTGCTTCTTTCCCATTGGCTAGCCACTCCTGCAACTCCCTGCTGAGCCTTTTCTAATACTCCCAGGGGACCCTTAACAGAGCTTGGGCTACCAGCCAGCCAATAAGAACTCGGGATGCAGGATGCTCACGTTTCACACTTATTCTTTTAGCACCTCTGAGATGTTCTCAGAAGCATACTTCTTCCCTGTGGGTGTGACAGTGTAGCCCTTGTGACTAAGAGAGCAATCCCGAAGTTTAACACTGAATAACTGGCTAAAAAGGTCTTCATCTGCCTGTCAGACTTCACAAGAGCGGGAATGGAAGCCCCGTGTTGCACACAGGTCTGATGTGATGAGCTGTCTCTGTGAGCTGAGAGTGAGAGGCAGTTTTGTTGATGAGCAAGCTCTATGTACAATCTGGCTGGCAGCTGACATGGGCTCCCATACATCTCATGAGCATCCTGCTAATACTTCCGACATGTAAGAGCGCTTACCTCTCACATGACAATACTAAAGAAGAGACCCCACACTCAGACCCTTTCGTCCTCCAAATAATGCTTGTTATTTCACTTAAAATGCTGGGGCAGTATGGTGCCAACACACAGGAATACAGATGAACTTCCTTTAAGAAAATGCTATTCAATTTTACATTAAATCTCCATTTGGTAAAGCGTCAAGCATGATTTTGTTCTCTTCAGCATCTATGCAGCCTATGAAAATCAGTGATGCCTTCTTTGGGCAATATTTAAGCCAACAAGCCAGAAGCACATAAACTGAGACTAAGGTCACTGCTGTTCTATGAGAAGCCAAACTACTCATTGTGGGAGATCAGATCACCAGATTCTGCTGATTCTCTGGGCAGGGAGGGCCATGCTGCCCTGCACATTCTAATAGTATTGTACACTATACCACACACACACACACACACACACACACACACACTCACACACACACATATCCCTACATACACAGATACCCCTACACACACAAATACGCACACACAAGCACATACCCCTACATATTCATATATACACAACACACATACCCCATATACACTTATATCCCTACACACACATACATACTCTCACATATATAGATACACACACACTTATACTCCTACAAACACACATATAACCCTACATAAATACATATGCACATACCCTTACATACACGTTTATACCCCTACACACCCACAAACACCTATAAACACACAGACAGGCACACACACACACACACACACACATCACACACACACATCACACATCAAATAGAACCAAAGATGTCAGCATCAACTGCAAGCATCAGCACACCACCTCAGGTGGAACTTCTCTTAGGGAATTGGGACTCCCAGCTCCTTCTCTGAACTTCCATGATGTGATCCCAGAATAACAGTACTGAAGACCCCAGGACTGGAAACAAAATATGCTTGCTGTCCCCAGTGTCATCTTGCTCCACAAGAAAGGCTTTTTGATCTATTCTGCAAATGACACAGATAGATAGAGAATTTGATGGATATTATATAGCTCATTGTTGAAATAAAAAGCATTGCCATTTAAGAATTAAATTGAATTCTAATACTTATTTGCGAACCCATTTTGTGGGCAAAATTAAGCAGCAGATCCTTGGACAGGTACTTCTGGGTGCGGGCTTGCTGATAGGCTGGGAGGTTATTTCATCCATGAGAACAGGAAACAAAGTAGCATTCGCCTTGCTTGCTGCGTGCTGAAGAAACACAAAAGAGCGCTTGTGGGGATGGACAGAGAGCTCTGTGGTGGTCTAAAGCCCACACACATTCCTGTTCATAGAGGGGTTGGGAATCTGAGCTTTTCTAAACTCAGCTGAAATGGAAACACCATCAGTGTTCGTAAGAAGCAAGGCCAGAATCAGAGCCAACAAGAGTCCAACAACAGATTCTTGCTGTGAACAAACCCCATGACCAAGGCAAGTCTTATAAAGGACAGCATTTAATTGAGGCTGGCTTACAGGTTCAGAGGTTCAGCATAGTCTCATCAAGTCAAGAGCATGGCAGCATCCAGGCAGGCATGGTGCAGGAGGAGCTGAGAGTGCTACATCTTCATCTGAAGGCTACTAGCAGAATGCTGGCTTCCAGGAAGCTAGGATGAGGGTCTTAAGGCCCATGTCCCCAGTGACACACCTACTCCAACAAGGCCACACCTCCAAATAGTGCCACTCCCTAGACCAAGCATATACAAACCACCACACTAAGTAACAATTCTTGCCATCCCCAGAGTGATTTGGATGAGATTCCCCACCCCTCACCATATCTACCAGATAATCCCACCACGATCAGGGAAGCCTTGCTTCTGCCTACAGAAAGGATCGCTCAGAGAGGCTGGTACTTGCCTGAACACACAGCCAGCAAAGTCTGGAGCCCGACCCAGAGCCCCCTTGCCCAAGAAATTTACACTTGCAAAAGACAATGCTTGCATGACTCTGAGGATGTTTTTGCCAAACATAGGGAGAATTTTCACTTGACAGATCAGAAAACTGATGCAGATAAAAGCTATTTTTACAAGGGACGTAGTTAAGGCCACACAGACAAGCTGTATGGGAACAAGACTGAGACCTGTGCACTTCAGATTCATCTGTGATTTATTCCTGTGAGCTTTTGCTCACTTTCCAGCTATCAGACTAAAATGAAGGTTCATAATGATAATTCAATGGGTACAAATATCTTTTAATATGTGTGGCTTGCTCATTGCGTAGAGAGTAGAAGCATCTAAAATAATTAAGAATAAAGCAAGGAACAGGTCTTTGTGGCCAGTGAGGATGCTGACTCTTTACTTAGGGGATCTGGAACAATGGGTAGACATGGCTATGATCAGTATATTCAGCCAGTCTGTGTGTGTCACCTGTGCGCCTTAGGTCAGCATCTGTGTTGTACTAGCTAATATTCTTTGTTTTGTTTTTTTTGTTTTGTTTTTTGTTTTTGTTTGTTTTGTTTTTTTTCGAGACAGGGTTTCTCTGTGTAACCGTGACTGTCCTGGAACTCACTCTGTAGACCAGGTTGGCCTCGAACTCAGAAATCCACCTGCCTCTGCCTCCCAAGTGCTGGGATTAAAGGCGTGCGCCACCACTGCCCAGCGCTAATATTCTTAATACTAGTCTGTTTGTGATGTCACATTAAATAAGAAGCAGAAGTCAAAATATATTGCATTTTGATTTACACTCACAAATAGGTGTTTCGGTGTGGGTATGTAATCATACCTGTTTATACACATATGTCCATATAGACATATTTATATGTATCTCTGATAATATTCATGGTTTAATATCCAACTTCTGCTTTTTAAGAACAGATGTGTTTATTTTTATATCATACGCATGAGCGTTTGCCTGCATGTGTGTACTGTGTGTGCACCATGAGCACACAGAAACCATAAGAGGGTGGAGGATTCCCCAGAACTGGAGTTGGAGATGGCAGAGGGTGCCAGTGTGGATTTTAGGAATTGAACACGGGGTGCTTTGCAATAGCAATAATTGCTCTTAACCAATGAGCCATCTCTATAGCTTCTGACTTATGCTGTCTTAAATAAATAAGTAAAATAAATAAATAAACAAACACACACATATTTAACTGAGCTAGCGATGAGATTCCTGATGTTTTCTCGTCTTCATTACAGTTTGGAGACTGAATACTGGAGCATCTTATCAGAACGTCCATCTGCCATGCCTGGGTACTTTACCATCCTTCCCTAGCCTTCCACTTCCCTGCAGTCAATATCCAAGCTCCAGCAGAGATGTGGTGTGGTGTGATGCACTGTTGGAAGAGGATACTCAATAGCTCCACTCTGTCCCAGGTGATAAGATCAAATGCACTGGACTCTTGTGTGCATTTCTATTTTGCTAAGGGCAACACAAATTATACAGTGATAGAGAAAGACCAGTGTTATCAGCTCCTTTTAATGAAATTCTGATCCTGGTAAATCCCCCAGTTGACTGAAGTCTTGTTTCCCAGTGGAGGTGATATAGAAATCCATACATCTCAAGGCTGAAAAAGCATGCTTAGCGCTATCAGAGAGAGCCAGTTTCATCAAATACAGGTAAACCTTTCAAATCATATAAAGCTTTGTGACGGCATTATATTTTATCTTTATCAACCTTCCCAAGTGTGAGAATTCATCCTTACAATCCAGAAGAATGAAATTGGACCATTAAAAGTAGGAGCATCATTCTGTTATAGATCCATAATGCTTGGGCCCTATCTCCTTCCATCAGCAGGAGGGGGCATCCGCTCCATCAAATGTATCTCTACTTCCTCTTACGATACCACAAGGGACCATTTTATTGTGACTTGCATCTCTGTGGTAACAGCTCCTTTTTCTTCTTCTTCTTTTTTTTTAACATGGTTAATTTCTTAACACACTATAGACTCAAAATTTAAGTGAGGGTGGTAAAGAGAGAAACGGGGTCACTGAGCCATGGGCTAGGTCACTACACCATAGCTAATGGGTAGCATGAAACCAACCCAGCCCTTTTGAATAACGTGGAATTGTAAAATTCTTTCAAAACACTACCTGAACAAAACATGCATGGTGCTTATGATAGGCAGTTTGAATCCTTGTCTCCTGAAATTCTCAGTGATGTCCCTAATACTAGCTGTTTGTCCAGTGGTCTGATGAGAGCCACCTGAGACCAAAATCTCACGTTACACTATTATCATGAAACTATATTATTTATGAACTTGACTCTTGACATAGTGTGTTTTAGGAAGGATAATGGCTAATTGGTTTGGTGGCTTTTTGCCTGGGACAGGACTTTATTTGTATTTAATAATGCATGAAATCATGGCCTTTTAATGTTTCTATTTCCACTAAGACAATGATATTATAGGGAAGATATGGGAAGTGGTTCATTTGTGTTGCTTTAAAAAATATCTGCAAAATTAAAGAGGATCCAGATGAAGAGTTTAGATATTTTTCAGTGGAAAAGTTAAGGATGGGGGTCCAGAGCTTAAAAGCCATTTTCTTGTAAGTCCTACACACTTGCAGTTAAGACCTTATTTTCCATCAAGCCAGTGCATGAAATGTAATAAAATGGTATTTTGTCTCATTTCAGTGGCCTCCTACCAATGAGCACTGTGCTATACAGCCAGGAACTGAAACAACAGAACACTCATCAAATTTATTTCCTATCATCTAACTGTACTTCTGGCCACTTCTGAATGAAGCAAATTCTTTTAAATATTTATTTTACTTTTATTGTATGTGAAAGAATGTTCGCCTGTATTTATATATGTGCACCACATGCGTGTGGTGCCCACAAAGGCCAGCAGAAGGCGACAGATGCCTTGGACTGGAGGTACAGATGGTTGGGAGTTGCCTTATGGGTGCCCAGAAAACTATCCTGCAAGAGCAGCCAGTGCTCTTAACCACAGAGCCATCTCCCCAGCCCTGAATTGGTTTACCAATGGCTTTAATCTCCTCCAGGCAAAATCTCCTTGACTGAGCAACGTGGCACACACATGGGGCTTTAGCATCTGCATTCTTCCCACCAAATCAAACTGAAAGACTTCAACCTGGCAACAACTAGTGTATGTGGTCCTTCTTCATCCCAAGTGGAGTGGATACTGCTGGGTTAAACACCCTGCTTTGATGTTACATAGCAATACTTCTGACAGAAACAATTACAGTAAAATACATATAAAATTAGGGCCATGAATGGCTTCCAAGGCTGACACAACTGACCACCACCACCACACACACACACACACACACACACACACACACACACACACACACACAACTTAAATACAAAGAATGACATTTCATTTTCTAGAGACACCACCAGGTTCAGCATGTTCATATATCATTCCTGAACATTCCACCCTGAGCAAAGGATGCTGGGACATGATGATGTTTTCCTTATCCCAGAGTATTCTTAGTGGGAGGGTAAAGGTTTGCTGGACACTTGACTTGAAGAACCAACAGGGAAGTTTCAGAATACTTTCAGAAGCAAAGCTCGTGCTTCCTTACAAGACACAGCAGGGACAAAGAGGAAAACACTCCAGCTCTGTCTCCTGCTAGCATAAATGGGTTGGGCTTGCTTCCAAAGCTTTAAATGCTAGTGAGCTCTCTGTTGTAACTAGGTAACTTAGAGCATCCTGTAGGCTGAACTAAACTGAGATTTCCACAAAGAAGAGGCTGGACGGTTTGCCTTGATGGGCCACAGTCAAGGTGCATAAACGCTACTTCAGCTTGTGTTTGCACAAAAGGTTGTGAAGTGGCAGGGGAACACAGTGCAGGACTAGAGGTGTTCCCAGGTGGACTCTATAGAGGTGCTCCCAGGTGGAGGACTCTATAGAGGTGCTCCCAGGTGGACTCTATAGAGGTGCTCCCAGGTGGAGGACTCTATAGAGGTGCTCTCAGGTGGACTCTATAGAGGTGCTCCCAGGTGGAGGACTCTATAGAGGTGCTCCCAGGTGGAAGACTCCAAAGATGTCTTCACAAGCTCCTTAGTAACCTAGACATAACTCATGGCCTTTGGCCTTAGAATGTTTATACAATCACAATTATAAATTTTAAACTAAAACAAAGCACTCAAGATATATGTAAATACTCTTTTCTCACCTTCCTGATAATTAAAATAGCATTTATTCTTATTGCTATTATATGCAATCTGTGACAAAAATTTATAAACATACCAATGTAGGACAGCCTGTTACACCACTGAAAGCCCACCCACCTTAGCTGATGCAGTCCAATGGGACACATGAAATGGACGCTAACCCTTCCAAGTCGTTTGTCTTTTATATATTCTTTTCTTAGAAGCCTCTAGAATGTGACTGTGGCAGACAGATTCTAAGGTGTGACTCAGCTCAGTAACACCAGCCTGCAGTTGTCCTTGGCCTGTGTAATCCCTTCCCTCTGAGGAGTAGGGGTAGGGAGGGACATGAGACTATTTATAACCAATAGAAGGTGGCAGAGGCGAGGGCGAACCACTTCTGTGATGGTGCACATAAGTCTCCATATTAGGTTAGATTCCCCCTTGCTAATTTGAAAAATGGTCTTGTTGAATAAGCCCAGACTGCGACGAACCATGGGTGGGTGACCTGTAAGAAGCGCAGGTGATCCCAGAAGCTGACAGTAGCTCCCAGCCAGCAGAAATAAAACTAAACACTCCCAGTCGTACAGCCACAAGCGAATTGGTTTTTTCCCCCCACAACCCAAGGGAGGAAGGAAAGGATTCTTTCCCAGGTGAGCTGCCAGGTGAAGATACAGCACTTTGAGGCTCTGGGGCAGAGACTCGGGTAAGCCATGCTTGGGAGTTCCAACTTGGTAATGAACAGAGAATGTATGTGGTTCAAAATAACAGAGCTTGTGTCGTTTGTCACATAGCTATGGGAAGCTGATACAATTGCTCGGTCATTTTGAATTCCAATCATTCTGTCATTCTGGCCTTCCGGCTGGACTAGGCACTAAGGGCTGGACACTATCTGATTTTTTGGCATAGATGTCTGATAGGGTAAGTGTGTTCTGAATGAGGAGTCCCATGTACAAATGTATGGAGATATACTTCACAATTCCGACACATTGATTAGCCCTCTTTGTTAGTCAAGACACTGACACAACCAGAAATCCTTCTTTTGTCAAGCAAGTCATTTGTCTTCATTAAAACAGAGCAGTTGTCCCATTTCCTGGTCATACAGTTTGATTAACTCCTTCTGGAATATTCTGTAGAATTCTCTGTGGGCTTTACTAGCTTAAATAATTTCGTTAACATCAGCTCTTTCCTTGAGCCAGCTACTTCTCTCTAACTAATTATTTTATAGGTGAGGCGCCAATTCCTGAGGCACCCCATTAGCTTCTATGAAGGGATTTCTACAAATTCCTTTCCTCTCAAACCGTTTTAATCCACAGGAGAACATCGCTTCTCAGCCCGTCATCAGCAATAATCATCACACTCAGACTTCCACATAATCAAGACTTCACATCAATTATCTTGTTTATGTATGTAATACCCAGAGGTAGACTTTCTATAAAATTTCCATTTTAGGGTATGACCACAGAGACAGAAAAATGTTTTCTGAGTTGCCCTGTAAGCTATATACTGTAGTATATATCACCGGAGAGATATGGGGTGCTGTGTTTAGAAAAAGGAGGTAGATCTGTCATCTGCCTTAGCATTTCCAATAGTTTCATACTTCTTCCCATTGTATTGTGTCTAGTGGTGTGCCTATCCAATAGTTGGGCATAAGCCTCCATCACCTCATGCTCAGGAAAATATAATAGCCCTGAGCTGGTAGATTGATCTCACCGTTGATGAGTTAACACAGGAATTAGAAAATGTCACACTGGGGCTGCAAAGGTGGCTCAGTGGTTAAGGATTGGAGTTCAGATCCCAGCATCCATTAACAAGTCAAGTGTCCCTGTCTGTCTGGGCATCTCTCATACAGCCTTGAGAAATTTTCTCTGATCCCTCCCCACCCTCACACTTTCTCGTGTGACTACCCTGAGGTATGAACACACTTCCTCCTGTCTGCTCCAGCACACTGAAAGGACATTTAAGCTCCTTGCTATGACATCCAGTCTTTGTCACTCAACAGATGTTCAGGCTGGAAAAAAAAAAAAAAAAAAAACAGAAGATGACAACGTTTGCTAGTAGGCCTAATTACATTCTATACGCTTCCATTTCTTCAACCAAACATGAATACAGTTTATGCCCAACCATCAGTTCAATCCTCAATACAATGTCATTTATCTCTCCTGGCTGAAGAGGTTGGGGACTCCTTTGGAGTGTCCATACCCGTCCTGGTCTGTACTACCCATCGACCTCAATTCTCCTGGGCAAGGATAATGCCAAGTCTAATAAAAAGCATCATAACTTGGATTTAAAATGTTCTCCAAAGGCCATGTTTGAAGTAGCTGGGTACCAGCTGAGGGTATTATTGGGGGATGGTGGGGCTCTCAAGACATAAAGCCCAACTGGAGGACGTCCCTGAAGGCTACGTCCTGTCTTCAATACTCTCCCTGCTCTCTCCTCGATTTCTGGCCACCATGAGGAAGGCAGCAGTGCTGTACATGTTGGTACCATGTCTAGTACTGGAAATCCACTAAAAAAAATTCCAAAGCTAAGGAGGTCTTTGGCTCCAGGAGAAACAATACCACTGTTTAGCTAAACTGATGCAGTTTGATGCATGCCTATGTTAATACCATAGCCAAAGCTCCTCTCAGCCTTAATATGTACAATAATAATAATTAAAAAGAAAACTGTTTTCTTTCCCATCCCTGCTCCCAGAATGATGACTCTGAGACTGATTACTTATAATAAATGCCTTGGCCAAAAGCTTTGGTTCATTGCCAGACTAGCTTGTAACTTATTTAACTCATTCGAACTAGTCTGTGTCTACCACGTGGTTAGTTACTTCTCCTTCAGTCCTGGCCTACTTTTTCCTTAGTACCTTCCCAGAATGCCCTTCCCACCCCTTCCCCCACTCCTGCCCCTCCCCCATCTCAGTTCCCACTGCTTTTCACAGGAATCTCCTTTAGTTTCTCACTATTTCCCAGAATCCTCTCTTTTCCTGCCAGTGTCCCACTTCCTATTTCCTGCCTCAGCTCATTAGCCATCGGCTTTTTTATTGACAGGTGATGCTTATAAGAGATCCTCTCTACATTAATCCATGAAGCTTTCTTTACAGTGAGTAGAGTGGAGTTCAGAGAGTCATGGCCGCATATAGTGCTGAGCTTGAAGGATGGTTGAGGGCTCAGCTCAGCCCTTGACAGGACATTGATACTACCCCTTAGGACTCAGAAAATATGGTGGAAAGGAGGATGGCAAGAATGCAAGAGATGGCCGGGTGGTGGTGGCACATGCCTTTAATCCCAGCACTTGGGAGGCAGAGGCAGGCGGATTTCTGAGTTCGAGGCTAGCCTGGTCTACAGAGTGAGTTCCAGGACAGCCAGGGCTACACAGAGAAACCCTGTCTCGAAAACAACAACAACAACAACAAACAAACAAACAAAGAATGCAAGAGATATATGACGGCAACTGCAGCATGCTTTTAAGTATGGTGTAGTCATGGTGTTCAGGAACTCACAGCAGCGGGGCATCTGGCACTGGGCCCACACAGGGCTGTGTCCACCCAACAGTCAACCATGGATGAGGCAGTGGAGCACAGGGTCCTTCTACTTACCGCTGAACCTTCAGCTTTAACAAGCCCTGAGATGGGGGTGGGGTGAAGGGATAGGCTGGGGGTGGGGGGTGTGGGGGGAGATAGTACCAGTTTTGACATCCTCTTACACTGTACCATGACCTCAAATTTCAAATCTTGGTTCCAGGTATTAGATTGTCACTCTTATTTTTAAATGATCACCTATGAATCAGAGGCTCCCCAAAATATCCTTGTAGGTTCAATTAACTTACAAGAACAGCTTAGGGAGTTCAGATGCTTTCTCGATGAAGTGCATTAGTATAAAGGAATTCACAAGGGACACAGACAAGAAGATGCATGAGTTATGGCCCCAGGCGAGTGGTGCTTCATTGCTTACTTTGTGGGTCCCAAGAGGTTAGGGAGCAGGGCTGAAAATCCCAGCCCTCTAGTCATGACTGGATCTTTCAGGGGCCCAGTTGGATCCAAAGCCATCCAGGGGGCACTAGCCTAGGCGATTCTTCAACACATTGCTCTGAAGGCAAGCTGTACACAAGGAAACAAACCCAAAATAGATACTTCTTGATATCATCACTCTGTATTTGGCAAAAATGCCCCACAAAAGTGAGAGACGAATTCAGATATTTCTAGATAAGCTGATTTCTCAGCGCCAGAGTTGTACTAGTGTAGAGGAGTCTCCTATAGGATGGGAAGGACACTAGACCGGACTGGAAGCTGCAGGAAAGTTTAAAGACATCAGCAAAATACGCACACGGGCAACTACAAAAGCCAGTTCTGCTGTGCCAATGCGGCCAGCCTCAGCTTCTGCGTCCTACAAGACTAAAGAACTTGACCATGTTAAAAATCCAATTAGCAGAGCCAGGTCTGGCGGCTTATGCTTTTAATCTCAGCACTGAGGAGGCAAAGGCAGGTGGATCTCTATGAGTTCAAAGCCACCCTTGTCTACATAGCAAGTTGCAGACCAGTCAGGGCTACATAGAGAGACTCTGTCTCAAAAGCCTAAAACATTATTAGTTTTAAAACTAAAACCTGGTATTATTGTATCATTGTCTTGTAACTGAATGCTTTTTCCTCATAATTTAATAGATTAAGGCATTAAAATTAGTAGCTTATGTATCAAACATACGATGTTCAAAAATTCGATCTTGTGACATGGACACGGTGTAGGAAGAGTCTTAGTGTGCCATTAAGCTGTTATAAATTCAAATTAAAGGCTAGGAGGTGGTTTCATTTTTTTTTATAATGTTACTCATTTTTATTTCATGTGCATTGGTGATTTGCCTGTATGTATGTTTTGTGTGGAAGTGTCAGATCCTCTGAAACTGGAATTACAGGCAGTTATGAGATGTTATGACCTGGGAATTGAACCTGGGTCCTCTGGGAGAGGAGCCAGTGCTCTTAACCACTGAGCCATCTCTCCAGCCTCTCTAACTAAAGTTTTAGAGTATTAATGTAATCCACAATTAAATAGCTATCCTTTTTTCATATATATAAAAGAGAATAGGAGTTAAGACATTTCACTACAAAAGTAATTTATATAAACAAAATTACAATAATGTAGGAAATATAAGACTTACAGAAAGCAAACAGCACCTGGGAGATGACCCTCCTTGTGGGTAATTACCATAATGTAAATAAATCAAGATCTCCAGTCACAATAGAGATGAACAAGAATGGCAAAGGAAGAATCAACATCAGAGTCCACGTTCATGCTGTCTACAAAAGACAAAAGCAATGCTTCAGATCCAAATACACAAATAGGCTGAAAGTGAAAGAAAATTCTATGCAAATAGAAGAGTGGGGGAGGAAAGGTCGCTTTATTGACACACAATTTGATCATTGTGATGTGAGCAGGCTTCAATTTCGAGCATGAGGAAGAAGTGGTGAGAGAGGGAGAGGGTGGGGCATGGGGACAAACTGGGAAGAAGGACTGCAGGGCTTGGAGGTGAGGGAACTGTGGAGTGGGTGTGATCACCATGTACTGTACAAAGCGTGATGCTATGGAAGGTATAAAAGGAGTGCTGGGTCTATAAACATGAAAAATCCTAGTCAAGGAATTTAAACACCAAGAGCACTCTTCAGGGTGGGAAATGACACTCCTAGAATCCAGGCAGTTAGCACATGTGAATCCTAGCTCTGAGGGTAAGCTACCTTCCTGCAAGTTACTGGCTAAGGAAACCCTGAGTCCCCAAAACATAGGGTGCTACCACTGCTGTAGGTCGAGTGCCACACTTGGATAATAAGGCGCTACTGCTAAAGACAGCCACACACACTTCAATCGTAAGACAAGGACAAATCGGCCTGAGAGCATCCTCCATGCTGGCTCACATCCATGGTACTACAAAGCACTGTGCAAGCTTCCTGGGTGTCTGGTGAAAGGGCAGGTTGTCACTAATATGGACCAGCACAGAAGGTCACATGGGGCAGGGGCGATGTGAGCACAAGGCACAAGCTGAACAGATGGTCACTGCAGATCTGGGGACCAGCGCCTCCTCCCCTCCCCCCAGGCCTCAGGGAGCAATAAGCCTAGAATATGACCAGAGAATAAAATGAACAAGGGACCAACAGAAGCATGGCGGCCAGGTAACCCTCAGTATGAGGGTCAGATGAATAAGCCAGGCCTGACTCCAGTCAAGAAGTGGGAGAAATGGAGTGAAGGTCTTTTGATCTTATTCAAACACGATCGATCCATCGATCGATCGATCACCTTCCAAGGATCTTGACAGTCACCCGTTATTGAAAAAGAAAACTGCAGCTCCCTCCTGGAAGGGAGGTGCCAGCTGTCTGTCACTCAGTCATTCACAGATTTCTGGAAAGCCATGAGTTCCTTACAATCCACAGTCCCGATCCTCCAATAAGGGCACGGAGAAAACAGCCAAATCCTCACCACTCTTGGATTCACTCCATTCCATCCTCAGCGTTACAGGCCAACCCGATCCTAACCTTACTCTTCCATTCACACCAAGCAAAGCTCAGGGTCCACGCTCCATTTCCCCATGGCACTGAATAGCAGATGGCTGGGCTTCAGACAGCATAAGCGTAAAAATCAAGCTGGCTTTCTCTGTTCTGATCTTAGGGGGCCACAGAGCTCTGCTCTTCTCCCATAGGCCACCACACCTGGCTCCTTCTGAGGGGCAATGTTCTGTTCCGCCAACTCAGCAAAGAACATTGCTTCAAAGCAAAGCTGGGGCCTCTCCCCACCAGATTCTAGGAGCCAGATATCCCCATCATCAGCCAACATCCTCTCATTACAATAACCAGTAACGTCTCATGGAAGACACGGTAGATTTACTGGGAGATGACTCCAAGGGGGAAGATGGCTCCCACAGGCTCTCCCCAGGGGAACCTGCCATGTGGAGCCCCAGTTGGCTGTTTCATAACTCTAGTTGTAAAAGAAAACTAGAGAATTATTCCCATGAAACCCAAGCCCTGGCTCAGTGACAGAAACCCAGGATAAGAGTTCTCCCAAATACCACAGCTAAATGACAGTCAGTCCTTTCTGAATCGTAATGTCTTAGCATGAAGAGAAGAGAAAAACAGAAAAAAGGAAAAGAAACAGACTGCCAGGGGAAACTAGCTGCACAGCAATTCCTGGTTTATGAGTAATCTCGGCACTAAATATTTATAAGCCATTGAAAGTGCACAGTGTCCATCACTCTGTAAAACTGCGCCTGCCACATGTAGAAAAACCCAGGGAAATGTTCTGCTAGGCTCTATGTTTAGGGCAGCTTTTGATTTTTTTTTTAAAGCAATTTCTTTGCTTTATCATTTGCAATCCTCTCCCAGACTGACATCATTTTTTTCCCCTTCTCTTTCTCCTGCTCGCTCTGGGGCCCTGCTAGCTCTGGGCCCCACTCACTCCAGCCCATAGGTTTTTTTTGTTGTTGTTGTTTTTGTTTTTTAATTTGTTTCTCATTACAGATGGTTGCTAGCCACCATGTGGTTGCTGGGATTTGAACTCATGACCTCTGGAAGAACAGTCAGTGCTCTTAATCGCTGAGCCATCTCACCAGCCCTAATATCATTTTTTGATATAGGATATATAGGGTGTCAAAGATGAGGGTTTCCCTCCCTTTTGTTTCTCATTTAATCACGGAATATGTTTAATACTTGCTTAGCTTTAATTACTTCCCATCCCACCTGCATCTCTAACTCCTCCTTTCTGGTTTGTTTTCTCATAGAGCCTTTTCCGATATTCCATGGCACTTTCCATAGCTGTCACTCACTCTGAATCCACATATCTCTGACTGCAACATCCTATCAACAACAGACTTGATGTTGACCCCTTACCCCCCAGCCAGGCTGAAGCTTCTGGAAAGTATGGGTCGGATCCATCTGTACTGGCTAGTTTTTGCCAGCTCAGGACAAGCTGGCATCACCCTGGAAGAAAAAACCTGAACTGAGGGGCTGCCTCCATCAGACTGGCTTCTAAGCAAATCTGTAGGGTGCTTTCTAAGTTGACAGATGTGAGAAGGCCCAGCTCACTGTGCATGGTTCCACACTTGGGCAGGTGGGCCTGGGTTCTATAAGAAAGTAAACTAAGCAAGCCACAGGGAGTAAGCTGGTAAGCAGCACCCTCCATGGTTCCCATCTCTATTCCTGCTTGAGTTCCTGCCTTGGCTTCCCTCAATGATGGACCATAAGCCATAAGACAAATAAACCCTTTCTCCCCAAGTAGCTTTTTATGGTGTTTACAACAGTGATAAAGATCAAATTAACACAAAGTTTTTCCAGATTTGTATAGACAGAATTGCAAAAGCTTTGGGGCATAAAGAATATATTCAAAAAACACCCATGGAAGATAATTCTCAAAATGTCTACACGTGGCAGAAAGGATGGGGCTTTTGCTCCTATTTTACAGAGGGGAAATACAAGCCTTCAAATGACAGCTAAGATTTATAACCACACTGTCTGTGTCAACACCTTCCCCACAACATCAGAGCCAGCCTAGATGGTGGTCAGAATGAGAGAACATGGTTTATTGCCTAGCTTTTCTCCAGTCATTGAATGGTTTTTGAATAAATCAATCACTTGTTTGACAGATGAAAAGTTCAAAGAGGAGAATCCCATCACGTCACTCTGCCACCTTGCATGGTGACTCGCTGAAAGGCTGGAGAATCGTAGAATGTAGAGTGTATAACTTTTACTTAAAAGCAGGCATGGAAAATCTCTGCCACAAGCCAAAAAAAAAAAAAAAAAAAAAAAAAAAAGGTGGAGTAGCTAGTTCCAGGAACTTGAAAAAACACCTTTCTTGTCCTGAGATAACCACAGAATGCCTTTCCTGGAATGACCACAGGGTGCCCTGAGATAACCACAGGATGGCTTTCCTGGAATGACCACAGATGTCCCGCGCTATCTCCCGCCAGCAGGAACAACGCGGCACACACAGGATCCTTCTGCAGTACAA
>NW_022196905.1:142518565-142537330 GCF_008632895.1 Mastomys coucha | reverse complement strand
AGTCATTGGGTGGTCGCGTCATCCCGAGACTTGAGTAAGGATCTCCCCAGTTCTGGGGGTCTTTCATCGCTTCTTAGTGAGGGGCACGTTCTGGGGGCAGATCATGCTGCTGAGCATTCCACTCAGTGAGTTAAGTTCAAAATCCAGCCACCCCCTCCCAGAGGTCCTCTTTGCCTCTGTCCCCACCTTGCTACAGCTTGGCTGCTCTTTGTTGAATTTAGCAATGGGGATAGCCCCTCAACTTTTAATGACCCCATGAAGCTCAGCCCTCCAAATCTTCTTGGCACTGAGCCCCTCTCTCTTCGGTGCAGGAAGACTGAACAAGATCATTGAAAGATACTCCAGCTCTGCAGTCTGAGTGCCCCAGTGGCTCTCCTGGGACTTGAACCCAGAGTCATGAAGAATGAGTAGAGAGCCTCTGAGTAAGAGAAGGTTCCCTCTCCGTGATCTGCCCCAACCCAAACACCATGTTTAGTTTCTACAAATGTCTTCAGATCCAAACGATGAAACAAACATTTGAATTCGTAAGTCCAACATGCCCCAACTTGGACAAGGCACATGCTATCATAGGGAAAGGGAGCCAGCCAGTTCTGATGGCCTTACAGACTCACAATGTCAGGTCTAAAAATAGGGTCTTTCTTGATGTTCTCTATGTCTGGAGAAGGTTCTGGATCATGACAGCCAAGCATGATGGGAAGAAAAGCGGAGGTCAGACTGTGGGCTTGTGTTAGGCAGCTCAACCAACCAAGAAACAGTAGGAACCATGATCAAAGCAATGCAGCTTCCAAACGGGAGTCAGAAATGCTGCCTGCTAGCACAAGGCAACAGTTTGGAGCTCAGAGAAAAGACATCACTAATCTACCTCAGCACCTCCAGGAGCAGATCAGGCTTCTGCTGGGTTTCAAAACAAACCTTGTGCCAGAACTCCCAAAGAATCCTATTATAGAAAAAGAAAAAAATCCCAGTGAAGCATGAACTAAGGGGGAAAACATCTCCCAGTTCTCAGCAGCTGATTATAAACTGTTCTCATTCAAATGAGTCACACACAGGCAAACCACAGAGCTCAAACCCCCAACGGGGCTGCTGCAAATTGAAAAGGACAAATCAAGACTTCAATCACAGGCCCAGCAGCCTTGGTCTAAAAAAAACGCTTGGGGGCAGAAGAAGTGCCACGTGTTTCAGAGACTGTCAGAGTTTGGAATGTCTGCACGTGTATAATAGAGTCAGGCTCTATCGCCTACCTGACGCATCTGAGAATGGGAAACCTCAACTGAGGAACTGCCCCCCCCCCCCGCCCCTCCACTCGATCTATGGGCAGGCAGATGTGGCATTTTCTTGGTTGCTAATTGATGTAGGAGGAGCCAGGTCACTGTGGGCAGAACCATCCCTAGGCAGGTGGGCCTGGGCTGGGCTGCATAAGAATAAGAAACCTAGCAAGCCTGAAGAAGCAAGCCAGTAAGTAGCATTCCTCCATGGTTTCTGCCTTCAGATCCTTGTCTTGAGTTCCCTCAGCAATGGATTGTAAACCAGTAAAAGCAAATGACTCCTTTCCTCTCCTAACTGGGTTCTGGTCATGGTGTTTATCACAGCAAAAGAAAGTAAACTAGGTCATAGGATGAGATATTTGGGGGGGAGGGCATGACCCAAGTCATAATTTAAATGTTTTACACCTCTTTCACAGTGTTTTGGTGCAACTGCACAGTGTAGCCTGCCACATAACATTAGGTGTGGAATTTTCCCATAATGCCATGATGTTGGTAATCAAAACCTTTAAGATTTTGGACTCGGAAATTTTTTTGCATTAGAGATGATTAATCTGTATTTGACCAACTGGGGTGACTGGCTTTATGTCAAATGGCTGGAGTTAACTAAAAGAAGGGAACCTCAATTGAGAAAATGCCTCCATAAGATCTGGCCCTAAGGCATTTTCTTAGTGATTGATGGTGGAGGGCCCAGTCCTGATGTGTGAGGTCCTGAATTCTGCAAGAAAGCAGGCTGAGCAAGCCATGAGGACCGAGCCAGTCAGCAGCACCCCTCCATGGCCTCTGCTCCAGCTCCTGCCTCCAGAATCCTGTCCTGACTGCTTTTGATGATGAACGGTTCTATGGAACCCTGAATGGAATAACCCCTCCCCCCACATTGCTTTTGGTCATGGTGTTTCTTCAGAGCAAGGCAACCCTAACCACAGCAGCCACTCATTCTCTGAGGGCTATGAGTAAGGGGCCTGAGGAAGGCAATGGTCACCTTTCAAGGCCAGAAAAAGAGGCCATGCTAATAGCCACCAAAAGCATGCCAGTAGGTGGGAGGCTTCTGTCTGCAGGGGAGGTAAGGAGCAGCTTGTCTGTTAGGAGGCATTGGCACGAGAGGTTGCGGATCAGGATAATTTCTCCAGGGAAGGCTTTCTTAGGGATTTGATGGGTGTTGAGATGGCTGAATAAGGCCCACCCAGATTATGAGAGTCAATGTGGTCGATACTAAGCACTCATACAAAGCACCTCCACAATAATAATACCACGCTAGCACTCAAGTACAACCACACTGGATCAGTGGCTCACTGAGTAACTGGGTAGGTACTAGGTTAGTGGTTGACTGAGCAATAGCAGTCTAGGTTGGCCACGTCAAGTCACACAAAGCTGCTCAGCAGGCATGGAAAGACAGGATGCTTATTCAAAAGAAGAGGCTGAAATCAGGTATGACTTCCTGGAGCAAGCACTAAGGGCTAAGGGGCAGCCTAAAGGCCAGCATTCAGCACAGAAGGAGGAGGCAGGTGAGGATCAGATGCAGGGAACCCAGGACAGCACTAAGAGGCTGAGGCATGAGGATGCCCCTACTGGGCATTCTGACTCTGCACTGTGGCTAAGAGTGTTGACCAAGAGGAGCCACTGCAGGGTGCAGTATCCACGGGATGCCTTATAATCCTGCCATCACCCTGGAACATAGGAACCACTGACCACACCTGCCCATGTGGAACTGCCACACAAAGAGGCCAACCGAGTCCCAGGCTATACAGCTCCAAAGTGGAGAAGCAGGACCCGACCCCTAGTCTTCTGCTGTGTGAAGAAGCAGAGTCAGCAGCCCTGAGGAAGAAAGTAATTTAGCTTTTCGTCAGAAAAAGAAAGGAAGAGTTAACAGGGGTTTGGGGGAGGCACAGAGGGAGAGGCAGAGAATAGAGAGCAGGAACTCAGGGGCCAGTGGAATAGACATACGGGATATGGGGCAAGAGAGGAGGTCACAGATCAGCATGGAGAAAGAGCAGTCAGAGGCACAAAGGCACGAAGTGTGAGTACTGGTGTGAGCTGTTTGGTGGGATTGGCGTTTCAGGGAATCCCAGAGGCAAGGGACTGAGATCAGTGTGGGGCCGGCATCCCCACAGGCTCCTTGGAGAGGGTCTGTGGAGCCTGTGCATTCTCATGTTTGCACAGTCCACTGAATAACAGATGATTTGTCAGGAATATGCTGTGCACCATCACACAGTCATACGGCAGCTCATCACAAACAGGCAGTCATCCTGCGTTAGAAATAACATTAAAGGGGAAAAAAAAAACCAATCTGATTTCTCACTGGTGTCCTGCATAAAGTTGGTAACAAAGGCTTGGCCATAGAGACTGAAGTCTCCATCATCCAGCAGTGTGCTCAGCTGCAGTTTATCCACACATTGCAGTTTAACTCACATTGAAACTTAATTCCCAGTATGACACAGAAAGAGGCAGGACCAGCTAAGACCTTTAAAAAGTGGGTGAACCGGGTGGTGGTGGCACACACCTTTAATCCCAGCACTTGGGAGGCAGAGGCAGGTGGATATCTGAGTTCAAGGCCAGCCTGGTCTACAGAGTGAGTTCCAGGACAGCCAGGACTACACGAAGAAATTCTGTCTTGAAAAACCAAAAAAATAAAAAAATAAAAAGTGGGTGAATCTCCATCCACATTAACAGACGAACCCATTCTTCTGATTTGTTTATTCCTAGGCTAACTGGTTGTCTTGTGAGTGGGTCTATAATCCTCAGCTTGGTTAGTCTACATGATTACTTTTATTTCCTGTCTCTGGCCACTAAACATTTTTCCAGATCTCAAGACTCAGTCGTCAAGAAGACCTTCAGCATCCTCTGGGGCACCAGAACTGTGAACCCCTTCTCTTTACAGAGAACCCAATCTGTAGTATTGTGTTAGCAGCCCTAGAAGACAGACTGAGGTATAGTTGACTCCTTTTAATTTTGAATACTGTTCACTGATTTTTATTTATGGGAATCATAGACTTAAAGGAACTATTTTAAACAAAAAACCATGGCCAGGCACTTAGAAAGCAGGGGCAGAGGCAGGCTGATCTCAGGAAGGTGTGAGGCCAACCTGGTCTACATAGAAAGTTTTAGTCCAGCTGTGGCTGCAGAGTTAGAGCCCACCTCAAAAAGAAAAAAAAAATCACAAGGGTTGGCCTTTGTAGAAAATACAATGTATCATCTAACTGTCTGGTTTCATAGAAGCCCCTTAGACTTTTTTAAAACTCACCATCGAGTAGTGTTTACACTGATTAGCTTTCTTTTTACTGAGTCAGTTCAGGACTCTGCACGTGAGGCTGTTAGTCAGGCGTGACTCTAGTAGCAGGCACACACGTGATGCTTCCCTCCGGAGTCCTGGAAGCCTCCAAATGCTTTGGCAGAGGAAAGCAAACAGGAGTCATCTTCGTAGGAAAGCTTGTTCTTGTGGAAATGGCAGGGTACATTCTTGACAAAGGGTTTATGTGACTCATAACAATATGGAGAAAGGAAAACACTGGGAGTCAATATTTCTTCTATAGTTTTAAGGAGGCACAAAGTTAACATCAGACTTGTTTCAGTTGACAGCAGTCACGAGTTGCTTGGCAACACAATGTGTTTGCTGAATTGCAAACAACTCAAGACATTAGTTACTGGTTTTAAATCAGTGCAGCTACTCAAAAGGCTGAACCTGATGCCTATCACTTAAGCAAATCTCACATTTATGTGGGACATGTGCTACTGTGATGCTCAGCAGGCATGGAGCTGGGCACCAGGGACCAGTTGGTTAACATGTAGGTCCATTCTACAGAATATAACTCTTGCTTTCTTTATAAAGCCTCTGTGGTATTAACTAATTACTTAACTAACTTAATTTTAACTAATTAATTTTTGATTAAATAATTGACTTAAACTTAATTAATTAATTAATTAATTAATTAATGTACTTATCGTAAGAGGTCACTGAGGCCCCTGGACCTGCAGCTAGAGGTGATTGGGAGCAACCATGTGGATGCTGGGGACCCTCTGGAAGAGCAACAAATGTTCTTAACCACTGAGCCATCTCTCCTAGATGTTATTTTTGTCATTTTCCTCCATGATAAAGCCCTTTGGCAGAGTTTAAAGGGGGAAGGCAAGAACCATTGGAGTAGGGGTAGAAGTTTGTTTCAGTCAAGTTTTGTTCCTTCCCTCCATTTCTGACCACTCAGTGGGTAGAAATTTCAACTCCTATTCAAGGCTCTGAAAGATAATCAAACAATTCTGTTTGGGGCCCTGCTTCTAACCCAATTACCCCTCTCCTTGGGAGACTAGGAACTAACTTAGGGGGTTAATTCATGCAGCCAATTCTAGACAACCCTGATTTAACAGAGGCTCCTGAAGGGAGGGAATGAGGGCAGCCCAGCTCTTCCCAGAGTACCTGCCAATACAGGGTCTGGTGAACATTATGGATTTGGCTGGTGAGACAGCCATGGGTACTAGGATGATAAAGACAAACGCCCTTATTGATGTCCAATCCCCAGTGGAAATTCCCATGATCTCCATCAGCTCAAGACCTCCATTCTCTGATATGCAAAGGCCGTGGTCCTCTACCCATTCTGCAGCTGTTCTCCTGCAATCCTAGCTTCCAATCAAGAGAGAGGGCTGCCTGTGGCATTGCTAATGAGAACTGATTTTTTTAAGGATCTAGATGTTTAACACACACTCCCATTTTTGTTGCATTTTGTATCGTCTAGCCTAGAAGCAGGCTCAATCTCATGCCTCTATTCTCAACACACAGTGGGGCTCAAGACTTGGGAAATGAGACTTAAATTTGTGTCTAAGCCCCGTGCTCCTTCCATACCCAGCGTTTGACTGAAATGTACTTGTATAATGCTTAACTTCACTACTATATTTATTTCAGTTTTTCCATATGTATCTTCATAGCATTACTTGCACAAAATGAATCAATAGTTGATCCTTGGTATCCATAGAGACTTACTCTAAGACTCCTAAAGATGCCAGATCTATGTTTGCCCAGGTCTCCCACACACCGGTTTGGTTTCTGTGCAGAACATGTGCATCCTAGCCTTGTCTATAGATGCTACCCCAGCCTGAGGCCCTGTAAGTGTTGTGTCTGCAGTTGTCTTAGGCTATTATCTATGGGATGATGATGAGAAGGGGAGTCTCTTCATGCTGGGGACAGACATTGTTATCTTTGACATATAGATAGCTGAATGTGCAAAATTCATGGATATAGAGGGCTGAGTGCATTTTCAACCCTTTACATATGATTAATTTTAAAGAATAAAGTTTTTTTGTAGATGTTGCTGTTGTGTGTGTATGTTCACACATGTGTGCACACATGTGAATGTGTGCTCATGAGTGTAGAGGCTCCAGGTTGAAGTCATGTTTCCCTCTATTGCCCTCTATTTTAGACATAAAGGCAGTGCTTCTCACTAAATCTGGAGCTTGCTATTCTGGCTGCATAGCCAGCTTGCTCATGGTACCATCTTCACCTCTCTCATTGAGATTAGAGTAGAGCCATGATGCCCACCTGGCTTTTCCATAGTTCTGAGGAATCTGAACTCTGATCCTCAAATGTTTTACCTGCTGAGCCATCTCTCCAGCCCTATAAAGTTGTCTGTTTTGTTTTTTTCGAGACAGGGTTTCTCTATGTAGCCCTGGCTGTCCTGGAACTCACTCTGTAGACCAGGCTGGTCTCTAACTCAGAAATCAGCCTGCCTCCGCCTCCCAAGTGCTGGGATTAAAGGCATGTGCCACCACCGCCCGGCCATAAAGTTGTCTTTAACCAAATAAATATAATCTCTTTTCTGCTGTACTCCTGTCTTCTAGATCCATCTCTATCTCGGCACTCAAACATCCAGTGGCAAATAGAACTACTCAGATCTCCACATTTTTGGACAGGTTTGGTTTTTGTTTTTGTTTGTTTTTAAATGTGAGAGTCATCAGAAGACATTTTCAGAAGTCCATGCCTGGCAACATCTATCAAGTCTACACTAGGTTAGTTTCCTTAGGGATAAGTTGGTTATTTCTTATGGGTGGCACATAAAACATCTGTGTTATCTCTTAAAAAGAATAAAAGTTATAGGGCATTTTATGATCCCTGAAATAACATCCTCAAGAAATATAGGAAGTTGGTAAGATTTTGAATGGGCCAGGTTCTTTGAAGCCCTAAAGGATACTCGTTTTGATTCAGGCTGCAACTTGGGGAGATCCAGGGAATATGAGTGAGGGTCTTGGGGAACAAGGCCAGAAAGTCCCTGCCAGATGACAGGCTAATTCTCACAGTGGCTTTAACATACATCATGACTCAAAAAGGAAAATGAAATACGGATTTGCTTTTGCATTAATTTTGAAAATGCAATGTCCACTTTGGCTAAGGAAACTGTTACAAAGGGCAAGCACCTTTTGCTCCACTCTCACACTTCCACACCCAAGCCAACCTGCTGCCAGCTGCCAATGGGCACATGCAGAGATAAGGAGGCAGATGTTAGCAGATGCAGATGAACTTCTTCTGCATCTGGTTTTACATACATAATAACAAAGGAAGAGCAATACAGTGAAACTTGCTTTCAAAGGCATGTCTTACATTACTTGCAATGAGCTCCCTCACCCCTGATCATTATTTAACAGCACTGTGTATCATTTGGGACATTCCACTAGTTTGCAGTGAATACCTCTGAACAATTGCTAATGGTGTGGACATGAGTTATTGGCATGGAATAAATACCTCAGGAAAAAGAAGGCTCAGTTAAAGGTGACACGCCTTTTAAATTGTATTAAATTTTGCCACCGTCCGCTTGATAAAAAAACAATAGTACATTTTTTTTATGCTTGTCAGGAGCAAAAGTTGGGAGAAGTGCCCTGATGTCCTGCCTGTGCGTTGTCAATTTCCTGTGACATGACTTACAAAGGCAGCTTTTATCAACAGCTCTTCTGAACACACGCGTGTTCTTGCTCTGGAGAGGATTTTATGCAGCCTTCTCTCATCTCTTAATTCTGTCGAGACGGTGTAGAGATTATTTCTGCCTCACTTTGATCTCCGTGGCCAGAATGATTCGAATTGGAGAACAGAAGGAAACGGAACGCCCACGAGGCCCCCAGGGGATCAGGGTACCCTCACTTCACAGGGAGACTGAAGCCCTTCTCAGGCTCCTCAGAACTGTGAGTTAATTAGCTTTCCTTTTGATTCTTTGCTTTTTTTTTTAGGAAGAGGTGATATATTGCCATCTTTGGATTTCCCACTTAAGTGTCTACATTTTGAAAATACAAGTGAACACTTCCTAAAGCCTCCCATAGCACACCACTAGCAAAGACGAGTAGTGTAATTATATAGTCATTTATATAGACCAACCTGGCTTCAAACTCACAGAATTCTGCCTGCCTCTGCCGCCCAAGTGTTAGCATTAAAGGTGTACATTGCCATGCCAGTCACCCTATGTAAATAATCATAAACATTTAGGAAAAGTATGCACCTATAGACCATGTTCAAGGACTTCACAGCATTTTTTATATAAATTTTTACTGAAGGCTCTTACTTAAACACTGCACCAGCTTGTGAATCTGACCCACGCATATGAAACAGCATAGGTTCCTGTGCTGTCACCAACACTCCATGACCACCATCTTCTTCCATTTCTGTCAGTTTAGTAACACAGGCAAGTATGTTTTAGCACATCAATGGTGGTGGTAACAATGCCGTAAGTTTGTTGGGCATGGCCTTCCCTTTTGCTATGATTGTCCATTTATCTCTTTCGCCCATTTCTGTCTACCGAAAGTGCTTTCTTTAGTTGGTGTGCGCGCACACACACATACACATAGGTGTGTGTAGAACAAAAATGAACTCCAGGTGTCATTCCTTAGAAAGCCATGTTGCTTTTTGAGGCAGGGTATCTCACTGAGTCTGGAGCTTACTGAGTAGACTGTAGGCTGGATAGCAAGACCTGAAGATCTGTCGGCCTTTGCCTCCCTTTTTCCTGGACTGCAACAGGACCACGTGCACGGTTTTTAATTACGTGTGTGTGTTTATTGATTTGTAAGAGCTCTTTACTTGAGGGATATGAATAATTTTATCAACTTGACTGAGTCAGGGGATGCCCAGATATGTCTGGGAAGGTATTTTTAGAGGAAGTAAGTATCAGGATCTCTAGCTGGAAAAACTGCCCCATGTGGATGGACATCATCCGGTCCTCTGAGGACCTCCAGGAAACAGGAGATGGAGTTTGAATTGGTTTTCATCTGATGGCTTGAACAAGGGCTTTACCTTCTTTTGACAATGACCATCCTGGTTCTTGGGCATTCAGAACTAGACCAGCATCTTCAATAGTTTTCTAATTCTCAGGTCTTCAAGCCACACTATCACCTTACTGACAGGAAATGGTAGGATTTCTCAGTCTATCACTGTATCATCCAACACCTTCAAAAAAATCTCATACATATCCTATACTGTTCACTTTTTCTAGCGAGTTCTGAGTTATAAACTAATGTGATAATTAATATGATCAACTTCATAAGATTTAGAATCACCTAGGAGATAAGCCTCTAGCACACCTATGAGGAATTATCTAGACTAGGTTAATTGAGATAGAAAGACTTACTCACTACAGGCAGCTTTATTCTGCAGGCTGGGGTCTCAGAATGAATATAAAGGATAAAGTGAACTGGGTGCCAGCATTCTTCTCTCTGGGATTCTTAGGTGAGTACAGAGCAATGTGACTGGCCACCTCAGGTTCCTGCTACCAAGATTTCTCTGTCATGGTAGAGTTGTACCCTTGAACTGTAACCCAAAATAAACCCCTTCTTCCTTACTCTCTTTTGAAGTGGAAATATAAAGGTTCTTTGGAAAGTAAATTGTATTAGATGGTGATTTGCTGTGGCAAATACGTGAAAGAATGTTTTCCTGAAGTGGACACAGGTGAAAGACTAAGGCAGACTCATGAAGGAATGTTTAGCTGAAGCAGACACAGGAGAAAGGATGTTCTGCTAAAGCAAGCATGGGAAAGGACACGTGATGAGGATTCTTTGCTAACAACATGCATGCATTGGTCTGCCTTGACCAAATGTAGTTGAGCTGCATTTGTAGGGACTCTTTAGACTCAGGCTGATTGGATGCACATGCTGAGGCAAGACCTGTTCTGAGGCACTATCCATGCTAAGGCAAGACCCTTGGAGGACACAGGATATTTGGAGGGTATAAATAGGACTCCACGGAGTGACAGAGACAGAGCTTAGCTTGCAGGGACAGCTAGCTGTGCAACACTTGTGGGTCTCACATCTTTGCTGATCTTTGCTCCCCTGGGAGAGGCACAGTCAAGAATTTCTTCTCCTGATGTACCTGCTGGTTCCTCCTAAGTATGCAAGGCTGAGGCCTGGTTGTCTCTGCTAGGTTGTGTCAGCACTGTTACTGATCTGACTCTACAGAACTGGACTGCTGGTGTACCCATGAAGTGTTGGTGAGTGGACTGAGCTGCCACTGCCAACCTGTGAACTGACCTGCTGATTTCCAGATGGCAAAGATGGGATTTGCTCCTAAGAACCTTTCTAAACAGTCCACTTCACCTGTATCCTTTCTTCCCCACTACCTCTGGTAAGTGGCTGGCTAAAAGGGTTGTTAAAGCATTTAAGAACCACCATCATCAAAAATAAGAATTGAAAAAATTAAAGTTACATTCTTCTGTCAGGGTATTTCACCACCGAAACAGAAAAGTAAAAGGATGCTAGAGATGTGACCATTGTCTACAAAGGTTCCAGACTTTATAATCTGATTTCTAAGTTCTCTGCACCCTGCTGTAGCACCTTAAAATTTTTGTTTGGCCTGAAGAAATTAAAAAGAAATTCCCATTTTAAAAATATTTTTCTTTATGGTTTCTGTGTTTGCAGGAGTGAATGTTCTCTGTTACAGTCACACTAGGCTACACTGGTACTGGAGACCCCAGAGGCAAAGTTAGCTGCCAAAACCCCAGAGGCCACACAGGCTATCGAAAAATTCAGGAGAGACACCTTACTGGACATGAAGACTTGCTAGTCACCAGAAAGAACCCCAGGCTACTCAGGCCAGAAGGTAGAGAGGAAACAGAAACCAGGAAAAACAAAAAATAAACAAACAAAAAATACCCAGCCAACAAAAACAAACTCAGAAATCAGCATTTAAACCCATAATAACTGCAAAACCCAGATGGTTTAAGGCCAGCATGAGAACACAATCAACAATGGCCAGGGCAATATGACACCACAATAGCCAATTTATTCTACTATAGCAAGCTCTGGATAACACAGCTGAAGCACAAAAAAATGACCTTAGATCCAATCTTATGAAGATTATAGAGGCTTTTTAAAAGGAAACAAATAAATCCCTTAAAGAAATACAGGAAAATATAATCAAACAGGTGAAAGAAATGAATAAAATTGTGGAATACCTGAAAATGCAAATAGAAGCAATAAAGAAAATGCAAACTGAGGGAATCCTGGAGATGGAAAACCTAGGAAAGAGAATAAGAACTACAGATACAAATATTACCAACAGAATACAGGAGATAGAAGAAGAGAATCGTAGAAGATATAATAGAAAAAAATCAACAGATTGTTAAAGAAAATGTAAAATCTAAAAAATTTCCGACACAAAGCATCCAGAAAATTTGGGTCACTATGAAAAGGCTAAACATAAAAATAATAGAATGAGGAGAAGGAGGAGGAAGAGAAGAAGGAGGAGGAAGAGAAGAAGGAGCAGGAAGAAGAGGAAGAAGAAGAGGAGGAGGAAAAGGAGAAAGTTCAAAAGTCCAGAAAATATTTTCAACAAAATCATAGAAGAAAGTTTCTCTAACCTAAAAAATAGTTGCCTATAAAAATAAAAGAAGCTTACAGAAATAGATTAGACCAGAAAAGAAAATCTTCCTGCCATATAATAATCAGAACACTAAATGTTCAGAACAAAGAAAGAATAGTAAAATCTACAAGGGAAAATGGTCAAGTCACATATAGAGGCAGACCTATCAGAATTACACCTGACTTCTCAACAGAGTTTCTAAAAGCCTGGACCTGGAATGATGTCTTACAGTCTCTAGGAGAACACAGATGTCAATCCAGATTTCTATACCCAGCAAAACTTTCAATCACCATAGGGGAAAGAGATTCCATCAGTGAATTCCTACAGCTGACAAACACCTTCGGCAAAGTGGCTATATGCAAAATTAAGTAAAAAAATAAATAAATAAATAAAAAATAAAGAGTAGCCTTCCTATATACAAATAATAAATGGACTCATAAAGAAATTAAGGAAACAATGCCCTTCACAATAGCCACAAATACTATAAAATATCTTGGTAGAACTCTAATTGAGCAAATGAAAGACCTGTATGACAAGAACATCAAGTCTTTGAAGAAAGAAATTGAGGAAGATATCAGAAGATCAGAAGATGGAAAGATATCCCATGCTCATGCACAGGTAGGATTAACATAGTGAAAATGGCCATCTTACAAAGGCAATCTACAGATTAAATGCAATCCCCATCAGAATTCCAAAAACAACTCTTTACAGACCTTGAAAGAACAATACTCATTTTGATACAGAAACACAAAAAATCCAGGATAGCTAAGACAATCCTGTCCAATAAAAGAACTTCTGGAGGAATGACCATCCCTGATTTCAAGCTGTACCATACAGAGCAATAGATATAAAAACTGCATGATTTTATCATAAAAAGACAGGCTGATCAGTGGAATAAAAGACCCAGACATAAACACAAATTCCTATAGAAACTTGATTTTTGATAAAGAAACCAAAAGCACACAATAGAAAAAAAATCCTTTCAAATGTTGCTGGACTAACTAGATGTCTGCATGTAGAGGGATGCAAATAGACCTATAACTATTACATAAAACTCAAGTCCAAGTGGATTAAAAACCTCAACATAAAACTGGATATACTAAATCTGATAGAAGAGAAAGTAGAGAATAGCTTTGAATGCATTGGTACAGGAGACAACTTCCTGAACAAAACACCAATGGCTCAGGCGCTGTGATCAATAATTGATAAATGAGATCCCATGAAACTGAAAAGCTCCTGTAAGGCAAAGGACACTGTCAAAAGGACTAAACTGCATCCTACAGAATGGGAAAAGATCTTCACCAACCCTCCATTCAACAGAGGGCTAATATCCAAATTTTGTATATTAAAAAAAAAAAAAACTCAAGAAACTAGACATCAACAAACCAAATGACCCATTCTTAAAAATGGGGTATAGATCTAAACAGAGACTTCTCAACAGAGGAATCGGAAATGATGAGAAGGACTTAAAGAACCGTTCAGTGTCTTTAGCCATCAAGGAAATGCAAATCAAAGTGACTCTGAGATTCTATCTTACACCCATAAGAATGGTTAAGGTAAAAAATCCAAGTGTCAACACATGCTGGCAAGGATGTGGAACAAAGGGAACCCTCCTCCATTGCTGGTAGGAGTGCAAACTTGTACAATCACTTTGGAAAACAATTTGGCAGTTTCTCAGAAAACTGGAAATAGTTCTACCTCAAGACCAAGGTACACCACTCCTGGGCATATACCCAAAAGATGCTCCATCATACCACAAGGACACTTGCTCAGCTATGTTTATTATTATTTATAATAGCCAGAAAATGGAACAATCTAGATCCCTCAACTCAAGAATAAAGAAAGAAAATGTGGTTCATTTACACAATGGAATACTACTCAGCTATTAAAAATGATGACATCATGAAATTTTCAGGCAAATTGACGGAACTAGAAAAGATCATCCTGAGGAGACTCAAAAAGACAAACCTGGTATATACTCACTTAGAAGTGGATATTAACCATAAAGTACAGGATAACCATGCTACAGTCTATAGTCCCAAAGAAGCTAAGTAATAAGGAGGGGCCAAGGGTAGACAGTTGAATCTCATTGAGAAGGGGAAATAGAATAGACATCGGGGTATATGGAGAGAGGGAGCTTGGTGGTAGAGGGACTGGGGAAGGGAGCAGAAGCGATCAACTAGGGGGAGAACAGAGGAGAGAGCACTGGGAGAGAGAACTGGGATCAGTGAGGGCAGGCATCTCTGGGACATGCTAGAAACTTAGGACAATGGAAACACCCAAGAATCTATGAGGGTGAGCCCATCTAAGACTCCTAGTAATAGGGGTTACAGAACCTGAACTGTCCACCTCCTGTAACCATAAAAGATTTCCAATGGAGGGACTGGGACACCAACCCAGCCACAAAACCCTAGACCCACAATTTGTCCTGCCTTCAAACTGTGCAGGGGTAAAGATGGAGCAGAGATTGAGGGAAAAAGAAATGTCTAGAACCTCCTGAGAATCTCCATCACAGGTCTCATCTGGTCTCTGAGTTCCGAGACCAGAGACCTTAGATCTACAAAGCCACCCAGGAATCCGCCACCTTACTTCCTATGTAAAGAAGATGCTGGGTGTCCATGGGACTTCTGTGATTGGCTGGTAGGGAAACAGGCCAGGACCTGGATACCAGATCCCGTCAGCCACTGTTCTGTCTGCCCCACGGTCTCTTGAGTCTTATCACCAATGTAGCAACATCCCCCTGGGTATTCTCCAGGAGTCCCTTACAACACAATCTATGGTCTAGATGAGACAATGCCAACTGACCCTTGCATGTATGAACTGAGGGGACTGGGTCCCTCTGCTCCTTTGGTGGGCTGCTCTTAGCATATCCATTAACTCCTTTGTACCCAGGGTCCAGTAAATTCTCATCTTCATCCCACAAAGGTCTCTACCCTCTGCTCTCCAGGGAATCTCAACTCATAGACAGGCCCATGTATGTTTGGGGTAGCTGAACTTGGCTTCCTGTAGACATCCATCAAAGGCAATATAATGTGAATTTATGTTGCAGGGCCTCAACAAGGGAAATACTTGATCCTGAAGCTCAGGTTGTCTTGACACAAACAAATTTTTCTGTAATGAACCTCTAGCCACATCTAGGGACTCTCACTCTGGTGTGCACCACCAGAGTGTCACTTCAGTACCAGGCCTACTCCTAACTCTGGTGGGGAGGGTAGTGAGTCCGCTCACCTATCCTGTTTGAATCTGCTTCTCCGAATGTATTTACCTGGATGGGATCAAACTTACAAACACTCACACTGTCACTGTCTCTAAAAGCAAGCAGGAGCTTCCAGAAGAACCATACAGCTAAGAGCACATGAAAGACATGAACCAGGCTGTGAAGGGTGCCCAGGAGTCTTGTAAAGGATGCTTTAAAAAAAAAAAAAAGCCTAAAGAACCCTGGAGAAGTAGGCAGACCCCAGCAGGGAAGCACATCATATTTGCTCCCTTCACACTTTCAGAGCCATCCTAGACACACACTAACAAGCACCTATATGTAGCAGCGGCTGCCCCAGACCTCCTGCCTAATTGGTGGTTTTCCCCATGGAATCCATTGTCACGGGGTCTATCTAGGCTCATTTGCCTTCGTTAGCAAGCCTTCCTGGTGGCAACAGATGTCTCCCACATCATCACCATCTTCTGAATCACGCCTCATGACTGACAATGCCCGAGATGTGTTACTGGTTTCCATTTTCTAATCAAAGGGGTCAGAAGCAAAGGGTGTTGGCAGCTCATGCCTGCAGCTGTCTGGCCTGTCAACTCCCTGCCATACACGGATTCTAAAAACATGCTGCTGAGAGGAGGACCCGAGTCTCAGCGTTCTGTGTGGCAGCTGCTCTTCCGCTGGAGACCCACTCCAGGACACAGTACACTGATGCCTGCACGGTGGCACAGGGCTTGTGTAGAATGCTCACATATTGCCCTGATCCACACATCATCTCTAGATTATTTACAGTACCCAATGCTATACAAGAGCTTGGAAAAGCTGTTTTATGGTGAAGTTTAAGACATGGCAACTAGAAAAATCAGTATGTGTTTGATGCAAACTCATTTTTATCCAAGTATTTTGGCATAGGGTCAGTTGGATCTTTAGCTACAATGCCTGTAGATACAGAGGGATGACCATGCTTACTTAGACAGGGACAAAGGGGGTTAGGAAGATCAAAGACCCCATCTCAGCTTTGGGCAAGCCTGTGTGTGGTAAGTGAGTATGAATATGTACTTACCATGCAGGGATGTGACTGAACATAAAAGTAACTTTTATTCTCCTGTTGTAATTGTTGTCTGGGAGGCTTACTGCCCCAGTCTGCTAACCTGGGCCTAGTCCTGGAAGCTTCTAGCCTCTGTATAATCTAATCTAGTCCTAGAAAGTTTTCAGCCTCTGTGACTTGCTCCTGAATAAGCTCAACCTTTCCTGTTCTTTTGATCTCCAGCTGGTTGGTTCAACTCAGCTGTTCTGGCTCAAACTCCTCTTCAAAATCATTCAAAATCTGGCTTTTCTCTCAGTTTCTGAATTGCTCTGCTTGGCCTCAAACTAACTCTTACCAATGTTTTCTAATCTCCTGGCTCCTTCTTATTCTCTTGCTCCTTCTGTCTTTACCTGTGTCTAGCTTGTTCTCTCTTCAATCAATGTCTCTGTAAAACTCTCCTGGTAATACTGCTTCCTCCTCCCCACTGGGCTGCTCCACTCTCCCTCTCAGTTCTACTGCACTGCTCTTCACGAACTCTACTGTATCCTGTTCTGTACTCTCTTCCTCCTTTACTGTCTGTCTCTCCCTTAAGCAGCTTCCTCTCTCTTTCTTTCCCTTCCTCTCTCTTCTTGTGAGAATTCTGTCAGATTTTTCTCTGATTCATCACTTTTTCTGCCACTCAGACATCTCTTTTAAACATGGGCACTTCCTCCTACAAACTAACTTTACTTTCACTGTTTGGGATTAAAGGTAAGTACTAAGGGCATGTCTGTATTCCAGACAGAGGGATTAAAGGTGTGTGCCAAGGGCTGAGCCACACCATAAACAGGAACAGGTTCAAATATCCTGTAACAACTGAAGACCTCTACATACCTGCTGCCCCGTCCAGTAGCTGACCTTAGACACCAGAGAGAGAAAGCAGAGGAAGCACTGGGGGTGCCACATGACCCTGATGGTTAATGAAAATAGCCTCGCCATACTCCCCTGAGGCTCTGAGCTGTAGGTGGTGCCCACATTGTTAGCACATTCTACAGAAAGTGGAACAAGAGTCCTTGGCTGACTAAGGCATAAATCACTCAAAGTCTCCACAGGGGCCAGCGGCAGAGAGACAGAGATGCTATGTTACAGCATGCCTTGCAGTTAGACATGGCCACACACTGTAACCTTTCACCCTGCACTGAGAAATACAGAGTATCTCATCCTTTGAATAGAGAACACCCACAGGCAAAGAAGAAAGAAATCACCCAAACATGCCTGGGAAGGAAATGCTGTCCCTGGAAAAGAAATGAAAACAAAGATTAGTGTGTCCCCGCCTAAAGAGCAAAGTCCCAGTGTCTTAGCTATTCTAGGGGGGCTTTGGATTCTCACTAGGTCCTTTGGAGGAAGAGCCAGACATTTATATCAAAACTATGAAACACCCAAGCTTACTTTATAGATGGAGGGCAAAAACGATACATAGTAAATACATCTAATTCCTTTTTATTGGTTTGCTTGTTTTCCCATATGTTCCCGTTGCCTTTATGGGTGCTGAATTGCCTTATAAGTGGGTATTTTAGTGACACCCAACACAGCTCTCACTTGGCAGAGATGGTGGGGCCACAGAGGCAGAATTGTGGAAAATCATCTCTGTTATGCCTCAGTGGTCTCCTATATCATCTCTCAACACAGGGAAGGCTTGGTGACAGCCCTAGAATGCCTGGTCTGTCTGGTCTATTGATGCTCTGTTATATCTCCATGACATAACAGGAACAGAATAAACAGCCCTCCCTGTCCTAGTTTGCTTTCTACAGCTGTAATAAACCATGACTGAAAGCAACTTGAAAAGGTTTATCTGGCTTACATGTCCTGACTACAGTCAACCACTAAAGGGAATCAGGGTAGAAACTCACTCAGGAACCATGGAAGAGCACTGTGTACTGGCTGGTTCCCTACGGCTTGCTCAGCTTTTTTATACAACCCAGGACCCTTGCCCATGGATGATACCAACCATGGTAGACTGAGTCCTCCCACAGCAATCATTAATAATAATAATAATAATAATAATAATAGTAATAATAATAATAATAATAATAATAATAAGAAGAAGAAGAAGAAGAAGAAGAAGAAGAAGAAGGAGAAGAAGAAGAAGGAGAAGGAGAAGGAGGAGGAGGAGGAGGAGAAGGAGAAGGAGGAGAAGGAGAAGGAGGAGAAGGAGAAGGAGGAGAAGGAGGAGGAGGAGAAGAAGAAGAAGAAGAAGAAGAAGAAGAAGAAGAAGAAGAAGAAGAAGAAGAAGATGAGGAAGAGGAAGAGGAGGAGGAGGAGGAGGAGAAGGAAGAGGAAGAGGAAGAAAAGGAGGGGAAGAAGGAGATGAAGGAGAAGAAGGAGAAGAAGAGGAAGAGGAGGAGGAGGAGGAGAAGGGAGAGGAGGAGGAAGAGGAGGGGAAGAAGGAGATGAAGGAGAAGAAGAAGGAGGAGGAGGAGGAGGA
>NW_022196905.1:142504118-142518418 GCF_008632895.1 Mastomys coucha | reverse complement strand
GAAGAAGAAGAAGAAGAAGAAGAAGAAGAAGAAGAAGAAGAAGAAGAAGAAGAAAAGAAGAAGAAGCAACAGCAGAGGGTTGCCCAGAGGCCAATCTTATGAAGACTCATACTTTCTTAATTGAGGTTTCCTCTTCCCAGATGACTCTCCCCTTTTTAATTATACCTCTGTGTTTCAGAGTCATTGAGAGTCATGTTGAGTTGTATGAAGGAACAATGGCTTCACCAATGAAGAACCTGAGACTCAAGTTGGGAAAATGGGTAAAGCACTTGTGGATCTCAGCCCCACAAAAGGGGTGGAGTTTTATTGATTGTTTCAGAGGTTCAAATCTATGCACGTAGGAATGTGCAGCCAAGTTAGCTATTTACCTGAGCGCAATGAGGAATAGGGGAGTTAAAGGGCCGGGGCCAGAATATTCCCTCTAAGGACATGTCCCCAATGACCCAACTTCCTCCTACTGGGTCCCACCTCACAATAGTGTTAGAGGCTGGTGACACAAAGTCTCTAATGGACATTTAAACCACAGCAGCATCTGAGTCCACTGAAGTTAAATGACTTGTATGTATCATCCCCCAGGTTTCAGTGATGTCATTCATATATGTGAGTGTGGTATATTTCCCTTTTTAACTGCTGTTTCCATAGCTCAAGGTGCCTTTGATTCATCAAGTATCTTGAATGATAAAAATATGACATTTATAAAGCTGGAAATGATTTCAACAGCGAATGTGATTCCTGACAGATTTTTCCCAAACTGTCTGAGTCAGGAGGATATCCGTTAATTGGATGGTACAGAAATCAGATTTCCACAAAAGCAATGGTAAGTCGCATGTGGAAAAACTCATGTCCTTTGTGAATGTATATGGAGGAAGAAGAAGAAAAAGAATATGTGGGAGTCACAGAAAATTATCAGCAAGACTCAAGAAAAATGACTCTATTTCTCTTCCTAAGGAAGAATGCTTCAAATTATATGATTACGATTTCCAAGGAACCAGATACTCAAATCTTATCAGTGACACTTGTTTGAGTTCTGCATTTCCACGGAAATTTAGAACCACTTTTGGGACTTTGTTCTCGGTCTTTTTTTCTTCTCCCACCCACACTGAATTGAGATACTCGAGTAAATAGCAGAACACTAGGAATTAGACCCCAGCCACATGCAAAGCTGTGTGAAGCCCCTTACACACTGTAAAAGCAAACACCCCGTCCCCGTCAGACAGTGAAAGCCACAGGAATAAAGGCAGCTCCAACTCTCACTTATTTTAAGTAGAGGGTTTAAATGCCACCAGATTATACTGAGATCACCTTTTATAAATGTTTTTCTTTAAAAGGGAACCTAATCGAATGTATTTTCTTACATACTATAAAGACATGGCACAGCCTCTCCAACTTCCTTTGCCTTTGTTTCTTTACATACCAAAAGGATATATAAACTTATAGCCCTGACCTAAGAGAATCCCATGGAAATCAACTTCAAATCTCATAAATGTCTTGGTAACACATGATGCCTGATGACAGTGGAGGCAGGTAAGGATGTTGGATCCCCTGGAGCTGGAGTTACAGATATTTGAGAGCTACCTTCTGGGTGCTCGGAATCAAAGTGATTCCTCTGGAAGAGCAGCCAGTGCTTTAACAGCTGAGCCATTTCTCCAGCCCCTAAGTTTTACTTTAACACTCAAAAGTTATTGATTATAGTGTGTAGGTAATGATAAAATATTGGCACTGGAATGAGCATCATCTCTCTGACTTCAATGTTATCATAACCACAACCAGAAACTATGAAGACCACATCCCCAGTTCGGTTACTGGATACTGCTAATCCAACATGGCCATTTCCCAACCTGGGCTTTTGAATGGCCAACACTGAACTTTATTGACATGGCCCACAGATAGAAAGAGCCTAAGGAAAACTATTCTTGTCCAAAGCCGTGTTCTAAACACTCTGTATATCTTACTTCCAGTTAGTGCTCCCTACTTGCCCTCTCAATAGGTTTAAACCTAGTTCAGTTATTTTCTACACTGTTTTATTATGAAGACACCAAAGTAATAGATCTGGTAAATGCAGAGGTGGTATGTAAATGCTAAGGTCTCTAGAGTACACGTCCACCACACTTATACTGTAGTAGCTCTTAAAACCAAACAGAACAAAATTTCATTGAGCAGGGCAGTCAGACTCTGGAGCTCTAATTATGGTGTGGTGTGGACAGTAACCATTCTGTGTCAATGTACTTGAAATGTGCTAAGAAACCACACCCTAACATGTACACAGAGGAGCCGCACAAAGTGACAGAGGTATTTAGCTTGATACAGTAATCACTTCATAATATATACTATATATTTCATATATTTCACATATATGATTTTCATATATATTATACATATTAAGATATACAAATGTATGTTTTACATATAAAAAATATATATCATATATGTCATATCTTTTTTATTTATATATTTCAGATATATAAATAGCTATATACTGAAATAACATGCTATATGTTTGTGTTAGTTATTTTGTCAACTTGACACAAGCTAGAACCATTTGGAAAGAAATCTTAAATTGAAGAATTGTCTCCATTAGACTGGTCTGTGGGCATAGAAATGGAATATTCTAAAAGTGAGTGAGTGTACCGAAGTCGCACATCCCTATAGATACACCAACAAAACAAAACAAAACAAAACACTGAATTGTACACTTTAAATGACTGAATTACATGGCATGTGGGTAACATCTCAATAAAGCTGTTATTTTAGCCAGCCACGGAGAAGGCAAGATTTTAACCTCCTTTATGAAGAATTTAAAACACACACCAAAGGGAAGCAAGGTGCACACACAGTAAACCCTCCCAGGTCAGTCCTCTAGCATTAATGGCTTTCAAAAACTCGCCAGTCATGTTTTTAATCGATTTTATCCTCTTCCACCTCCAGATTTCTTGCTTTTTTTTACCTGTACTCTTTTACACTAAATAGAATGTTGTCATTCTGATACAGAGCAATCGCCACAAAGAGGAGCTGATAGCCTAGCAGTAGCTTGGACAGGTCCTGCAGGATGCCAGGTCCGTCCTTTCAGCAGCTCAGGAGGAACCCCATGCCTTGCCCTCCTGTGCCTCCTCCACCACGTGTCACAGGCTATGGGGTGCTCAATCGTGGCGCAGGCTCATCATCAGCCTCTCCCTCCAGTCTCCAAGAGGGAGAGGACCCCTGTGCTCATTCACATCAGAGTTACCTAAATGTAAAATGCATGGGGGCTGGGGTGGGGTGCTGAATCAGTGTAGAAGAAACAAAAGGGGGAGGAAGCTAATCTTTGCAAAGTGAGACAGCCAAGAAAAACAGGCTGTTCTGATGGCACTGTTTAAAAAAAAAAAAACAAAAAACAAACAAACAAAAAAAAACCTATAAACAAAAGCTTCTGTTTATAGTTTATATTAACAATCATAAAAAGGCAACTTTCCTTAAAACCAAGACCAAGCAACCAAACAAACAAACAAAGAAACACAAGTTCATACCCTACTCCCATCTCGGGGTTGAGGTGATTAGTGTCCGGAGCCGAGGAGTGCACACAGATATCAATAAGGTTTAATCTCAGATGAGAAATAGCTTCTCAAAAACCTGACCTCCCAGGTCATTGGCAGCGCCTTTCTCCATGAATAAAAAATGACCTCCTCTTTGCCAGGGGAACATGAGACAGGCTGATGGCTGTTTCTATAGGAGTTATTAATAACGCCTCTTGTCAACTCTGATCTTATTTAAGATGCGTGTCAGGTGCAGATAATCAAGTGAGCCATGTATATAAATGCATTTTATAGCACTCATGAGTGCAATGTTGAGTTCACATTCCAGGGATCTCTCACATTAACCCTCATTTTCATTGATTCGCCTTCCAAAGAGACTAGTGATTTTCTACTTCAAACCATCCTCAGAACCCAAATCCTACTCAATAATTAAAGGGATGTTTGCCCATCTTAAGAAATGAAACTCAGTCATTTCATGAGTTTTGACTCATCTTTCCAAATCAAGTTGTCTAAGATTGGAAACCCCAACACTCTCTCATGAGTGGCCTCAAGAATAGTCTCAGGATGGTTTGTTCTTTTAGGATTTATTTATTTTATTGTGTGTGTGTGTGTGTGTGTGTGTGTGCGCACACGCATGCACGTGCACTTGTGTGTTTAAGAGGCCAGAAGGGGGCATCAGATTGCTTGCCTGAATCTGGAATTCCAAGTATCTGTAAACTGCCCAGTGTGGTTCTGGGAACTGAGCCTGGGTCCATTGCAAAAGTATTAACTCCTCGGAACTGGGAAAAAGGATAGTTTCAAATAGGCTATTTTTCTTTGGTGGATGATTAAGATACAATAAAAAGATGATAGATTCAAGTAGTTGATCCAAGTTCTTTTCTTTACTAACTAACCAGGGAAATGGTACACAGGGTCCCTAAGTATCCTCTGCCTGCCATCAGTCCCTGACAGGGCACAGGCATCTCCTCCAACCCCCTCAGCCCCCTTGCCCAACTCACGGGTGACCGGCCTGGTCTGCTCTGGCTGGACGCTGTCCAGGGATTGGGTGCTGGGCACCGCAGAGACACTGGAGCTCCTCACAAAGCCGAAGGCCGCCAGTTTGGCTGCTGGGAGTCGGGAATAGCCAGGAGGACGAAGTCCAGATTTTGGTAGACTGGACTTTGAAGTATTGGAATTGGAGGCTTTCTTGAGGTCTGTTGAAATGAATCAAAATCAAAACAAAAGGAAAATTCTCAGTGCACAGCAAGATAAAAGAATGTCACAGAATGTGTCCCATCATGAATAGACTAAACATACAGGCTCCAATTCTGCACACTAGTGAATCAATTTTTGTTTTTTAAGATGCTTTTTGGTTTTCACTGATAAGGTTAAGTAACTTCATAAAATCATACTGATAGAGCAATGGGGTGACAAGAACTCAGATACTATTCTTCTAACTCTTAAGTCTGATTTTTCATAACTTCATAATGCCCAAGATAAATAGCTTTCATCACACCAGCATAACAGCTATTCTACAAATCCTACTCTAATCAGTTATAGTGTGATAATGTTATGCTTTGTAACAGAAAGAGGTTTCATAATGTGGGACACATCTGTGCAGTGGAAACTCAGAAAAAAGCGCTTTTATTAATATCAACAGTTGCTTGTTTACACGCACATCTCTGTGTCTAGGTTTCCACCTTCCCTCGATCCCCTACTTTGTATTGTGATAGTGATTTAGTTCAGCAAAAGAACCACATGAGATATAGAATATAGTAAAATAGCAAACCCATCTATAAGAGAAAGGCAGGTGCTTCAAAGGACTCAGGAAGGAGAGCCATAGCAGCCGCTTGCCCTGGGGGAAGCTCACAGTCTGAGTAGGAGAGGAGCGGAAGACAGACAACTGGACAGGAATCAGGGCAGACAACTGGACAGGATGGAGGACAGACAAGAGGCCAGGAATGGAGGACAGACAACTAGCCTCATTTTAAGGCCTAGGTAAGGCTAAAAGGTGTGGGATACAAAATGGAAAGAGGAACCAATTGTTGGAAGTTACTTTACAATTATGAAAACAAGATATACCTTAAAATTTAACACACAATGGACTTTAACCACGTTACTGGCCTCATGGAAATATGTTCCATGAATCACCCCTTATTCTAACCCTCTTGCTTTGAGGTGGGGTCAGCCAGACTAATTCTCCAATGACTGACTGGGCAAACTCCAGGCCCTCACCTAACCCTGAGAACAGCAGTATCTTCTTGTAAAGTATGATGCTGTAACTCACATACAGCACCTAATGTATAGTCTGGTAGGTGTTCCAACTGGTGTTAGCATTTCTCTTGTTCTCCCATTACTAGTTTTTTTTTAGTTCAAACTTCAAATTAGTTCCCAGGTATGTACCCAGCCAGGGAGTGTAAGGACGATAGTGTCCTCTTACAAAGCCAGCACCTCTGCGGCGGCACTGCACTTTCAAGAGTGGATACTTTACAGAACAGAAAAAGAGTGGACATGAGATAAAAGATGTCTGGCATTATGCTGGCAGGAGACAGAAGGGGAAATCCTCTCTTCTGGGTGCTTGACGGGAGCAGCCATGAACATCAGTTCAAAAACTGGCCCCTGGTTTGCTGGACAATTCAAGACTTTCTGTGAATATACTCTTAGAGAGGTGAAAGCAAGCGTCATGGGACTACAGCCTGCAGCCTGGAAAGCACAATGCTAGGCTACAGAGAAGAAACCTTCAAACAGAATTGTGTGGCATACACAATAGATAGAAGCCTGGTTCAAACCAGAGGGCTGTCATTTGGCCTTTCCCTCCAGCCATAACATGTTCACCATCGTGCTGTCTAGAGGTGGAAATCCTCTTGGCTTGAGAGCTAGATAGGTAGGTAGGTAGGTAGGAAGGAAGGAAGGAAGGAAGGATCATGAGGTTCTCACATGGAATTCTAGCCATTACACATAATACAGGAAGTAGAAGGCTAACCGGATGGATGTAGGCCTTCCTGGTGCAGCATCCATTCATAACCAGCTAGGGTGGAACTTTGTGATGGTGTAACTGTTTAGCAGTCCCTCATACTCTGATAGTAATTCCTCCCTTGCCCTCTGTCTATAAGCCAAATCAATTCATTAGTTCACCACACTGAGCTGTGGGGTAATCTTTGCTGTCATACCCTATCAGGATTGAATAGACATTCATCCACATCTCTCTAGGAGTAGTTATGACAACAAAGAATCTCCAGGAGAATGCAGACACAAGCTCCAAAAAGTGAGCCAGACACTGGGAAGGGATGCGCAGGCGAAGGACTGGCATTCACAACTGGACTCCTGGTGGATTAGGATCTCAGTATGAGAGCTGAACCCTGAAACTGCTAGAAGATGTAGGAGAGTACTCGAAGATGCAAGCAGAGGCATGGACCCGCTCCAAAGGACTCTGGCTGCTCAGAAAATAATGCCAACAACCAACAAATGTGATTTCATGACATTGAAAAGCTTCTACACTTAATCGAGCAAAGCGACAGCTCACAGAATGGAAGAAACACATCCAAAAAGAAAATTATTGTCTAGGATACAAAATATCCAAAGAACTCAAAAATATCAAACACGGACTCAAACAACCCAATCCATAAATGGTAATGAAAGGAACACTTCTCAAAAGATGAGATGAGATGCCTTCTTCAGTCCCCTCCCCTCAGGGTTCAGGGACCTGTGTGGAAGAGGAAAGATGAGGAGCCAGAGGGGATGAGAGACACAAAGGAAGCAGTGCCCCCTAGAGGCAGGAGGACTGACCATTAGGAACATACAGAGACAGTGGCAGCATGCTCAGGGCCTGCACAGGTTCAAGCCAGATGGGGTCCCTGGGCTGGGAGAGGAAGTATATAGGAGCCCCCACCCCAATGAAGGATCTATCTCCAGTTGACAACTACTTACAAAGGAAAAATTAATTTTCTCCAATGGAGTCTTACCAGGTATATAAACCACACTTAAGGATATACATCATGCCCAACAGTAGATGGCCAAGGCAAAATGAACTAAATGGTACTTCTGTAGACTTTTATTCTATTTTATTTTATTTTATTTTATTTTACTTTTGGCCTCATAATGCTTTCTCTGAGCATTTTTTTTTTTTTTTTTTTTTTTTTTTTTTTTTTTGTCTGACTGGTCTTTTGCTTGCTTGCATATTACAGATTCTGATTGTGTGTGAGTGTATGTGTGTGCGTGTGTGTGTATGTGTGCATGTTCCTTGTGCTTTTAAAAATTCTGGTTTGTTTGGGGTCTTTAGGTTTGCTAATTTGTTTTCTAGAGAGAAAGAAAGAATGTGGAGTTTTGGGGGGAGTAAGTGGAAGGATCTGGGAGGGTCTGGGAGAAAAGAAAACATGATCAGGATATACTGCATGAAAATGTTATTTTCAATAACACACACACACACACACACAGACACACAGACACACACACAAGTCTTTGGTGAAAATCAAGCATAAAAAAAATGTCCTTTTAATTAATACAGTGTTTCTGCAAGTATTTGCCATGAATGTCCAGAAGGAAGCTCTGGTCCCCCAAAAGACTTTAAAAGTATTTGTCCTCCAGGATACCTTTGATAATTAACCCACTTCAAAGCATTTTCATTCATGGAAGGCCTGGACTTCTGCAGCAGAAAGTGGAGCTGCAAGTATCAATAGAAAGTGGAGCTGCAAGTATCAATAATTTGTAAGACAAGCATATGAAAAGTGGATTAAACAAAAGTGAGTGATTAAAAAAATAAGAAGTAACAAATCTGTCTTCCATTTTGGCTAGGCTACACTACAACTGCTGGGAGTTTACCTCTAGCTCCAGGTTAACACATCACAGAGACATTGTTACATTGTCCATTGTTACATTGTTCACAATGGCTGCCTGGGCCCATGGCAGGTGTCCAACAACAGAGGAATGGGCAAGGAAAATGCACACACAGAGACACACACACACACACAGTGCAATGTTGTCAACCATAAAAAGAATACAATTATGCTACTTTCATGGATGCAACTGGAAATAATCATATTAAATGAAGTAAGTCAGCCTTGGGAAAAAAATAAATGTGGCACATTCTCTTTCATTTTATACAGATATCTTAGTTTTGTTGCCAGTATGAGAGAGTTGGGAAGAGGGAAGCCCAATTGAGGGACTATTTTTGTCAGATGCTAATTACAGCTCAACGAAGCTATCATATTATATCACAAGTCTAAGAATATATGGGGGGGAATGACACAAAGTACATTATATGTATAAGTGAAAATGTTATAATGAAACTCAATTTTATTATAACTGATGCATGTTAATAAAAATTGGCTTTACAATAAAATATCAAAAAACTAGAATCACTTTTCTTTCTGGTCAAGCTATAGACTTAAAAGATAGAATCATGATTAGTACTCAGTAGATATCAGTATCTTTACAATATTTGAGAGGGGACAAAAATCTTACTATATAAGCCATGACTAGCCTAAAACTCAATATGTAAGCCAGGCTGGCCTACCTCTGCTGCCCCAGTACTGCTACTAAAGTATGCTATTCCATACCATGCTAAAATCTTTACTCTTACAAGGTCTATGTCAGGGGTGGAGAAATGGCTCCCATATTAAGAGCACTTGTTGCTCCTGCAGAGGATCCATTAGGTTCTCAGCACTCACATGGTGGCTCATGACTACCTGTAACTTCAATTCCAGGGATCTGATGTCCTCTTTTGGCCTCTGATGGCACTGAATGCATGTGGTACACAGACATATATGCAGGCAAAACACTCATGTACATAAAATAAAAGTAAGCATGATGTTTTTGTTTCATATTTAAGATTGTAATATTATTTCTTCCTTGTTTTTTACCCTTCCAAACTCTCCTATTTACCTGTCTTTGCTTCCTTTCAAATTCATAGCCTTTTTTCATTACCTGTTGATATATATGTATATGTGTGTGTGTGTGTGTGTGTATATATATACATATATATATATGTATATATACATACATATGATGTTGATACATAATACTCAGTATATTGGTTATCTTTATAATATTTTAAGAGGATGTTTGTATTACCAAGCTCTGATTAATCTGGAACTCAATATGTAAATCAGGTTAGCCTCAAACACAGAGATCTGTTTACCTCTGTCACTCCTGGGGGATATATATATGTGTGTGTGTGTGTGTGTGTGTGTGTGTGTGTGTGTGTATATACATATATATATGTACAAATATATATGTACAAATATATAAACATACAAATATATATGTATTTACAGGGCTGACTGCTTGGTATTGGATAACCAACTGACTTGCTTGTCGCTAGAGAAGACTATTTCTCCCCTCTCAGTATCCCTTAGTTGCCTGTAGTTCTTTGTCTGGGGTTGAGGCTCTAATTCATGTTAGCATTATTTGTTGTCTTTGTCCTTGTTTAGCTCATGTTTGGGCTGTCATGCTGGTGAGACTTTATGGGTGTAGCTTCTGACATCACTAGGCAATACAAACCCACAGCAAATTCCCTTCCTCTGGCTCTTCTAATTTTCCACTCCCTCTTCCACAGTTATCCCTGAGCCTCAGGCACAGGAGTGTTTGTACACATACGACTTGGGACTGGGCTCCACACCTCTGCATCTTGACTGGCTGTGGTTCTCTGTAATGGTCTCTGTGTGTCGCAAAGAGAAATTTGCTTCATGAGGGGTGGGGACTTCACTTCTATCTGAAGATTTGGAGGCAGAGCCTCTGATGGAAGAGATCATTTGACATTTGTCTTTCGAGTCTGGATTACCTCACATGGGATCTTTTCTAAGTCCATCCAAAATCAGCCAAACCTTTAAAGGGTCTACACTGGCTGGAGAATTTGATCTGTCAGTGTGTGTCCTCTATAAAAACACTTCGACCAGAGAGTAAATGTTTTGTATTACCCATCAAAATCCCTTCCAAGCAAATGCCAACATAATGGGGAAGCTAATTAAAATAAATTCAAAGCTAATAAACATTTTTAAAACTCTGGGATCAAATGTCCAGGCCTCATGCAAGGGAGCTGAACTGAACTCATTTATTTTAATCAAAGCTCGATTTTCTGACAAGTTTTTGCCAGAAAGCAAAAGAAAAAAAAAAATTCCTGCTCAAACAACAAAAGAGATTTTGCTCTCTGCTGAAAGCTGCAAGACATGCTGCTATTTCAAAGTAATATAATTTTTCCTTTGAAAAATAAAGTCTTTGAAGAAAGCAAATCTTCCCATTGGAATGAAATGAATTTTATTTGTTTGGGCTTTTTCCTTTTTGTATAGGTTGTCTTTTAAATTACGGCTCTACAATACTAAGCAAAATCTCAACAGAGCAGAAATAAGATCATTTATTTGCAATGTAACACTATATCGATAAAGTCCCATCCATCATTGTCCAACTGTCACGCATCCCAGACAGTGAGATTAAAATGTTAGAAAAGGTAAATTCTGAATAATCCAATTCAGTAAGAACTGGAAGAAGAGAGAAGGAGGCTGTGGGTGTGATTAGTGAGTGGGCCTACCATGCATGCAGTCCTGGGCTCAAGCCCCTGAACTTCATAAGCCAGGCACATCTATAATCTCAACACTCAGATGTGACTCAAGGCCATCCTTTGGGGGCACAGAGAGACCCTGCCTCAAAAGCAAAAGCAAAAATCTGGAAACACAGAAAGACTGCTAGAGAGGATTAACGTGACCATGGCAGTGGGGAGAGAAGGAAGCGTCAGGAAAAGTAGTCAGGGTGAATATAATCGAAGCATGACTTCTACACGTCAGAAAATGTCACTATGAAACCCCTAGCATTTATAATTAATACGCATTAATAATTATAATAAAAGTAGAAATGCTAAATGTAAGAAGATCCATGCAAGTGAGACCAGAGAAGTGGCTCAGTGGATAAAAATACTTGCTTCATAAGCCTAACACCCTGTCCCATCCCTGGGAACACACATAAAAGGCCAAACATGGTGGTACCCATCAGCAGTCCTGGGTCAAGATGGGAGACGGAAACAGGAGAATGGCCGGAAGTCTGTGTGAAGTACATCTGCACAGCAGAAAGAATGGAGAACCCACCTCAGCAGGTGAAAGGAGACAGCCTCTGACTTCCGGACACAGGCACGGGGGTCTTTATAGCATATTTAGGTAATGTGAGCCAGATTGTTCTTTAATTTCACTTTTCTTTCCAGTCACTGTTTATGAGCGCTTTTTTCTTCTTCTTTTTCCACAGATATTTAGCTATGTTCGCACCAGTGAGGAGCAGCTCAGCCTCCCTGCACATGCTCACCCAGCCGCTGTTTGACTACGCTTCCTTCTCGCCAAGACAAAACTCTGTTGATAAAACCTTTCTTATTAAGGTGGCATCTCCTCCCAGGAAAAGAAGGACACAGACAAAGCAAGGAAAACAGCATGCTGCAAGCCAGATGCCCGACCTGGGCTTAACACGATTGAACTCAAGCTCCGGGCACCTCCCTTTCCTGACGGGAGAAAGTGAGAATAAAGCGATTGTATTAGCTACTTCTCTGTTGCTGTGGTAGAACACCATGCACAAAGCAAACTTACAGAAGGAAGTTCCAGAGGGACAAGAGTCTACCATGGTGATGAGGCATGACGACAGGCAAGCATGCTGGCAGGCTGGAGCAGGAAGCTGAATGGTCACATCCTAACCACAAGCAAAAACTCATGAGATCAAGCCAGAAGTAGGACTTAGCTAGGAGCTCTCAAATCTCTCCCTTGGTGCTGGACTTGCTACAGCAAAGCTGCAGCACCTAAAATAGTGCCACTAACCAGAGACCAAGCATTCAGACACATAAGCCTGTGAGGGGCTACTTATTCAAACCGCTCCAACTATCTATTCATAATATAACTAGCATAACTTCTATTATGCTAGAAGAGAAATAGTGTATTGGGTGGTGTATAATGAGCACCATTGTGCAATCAGCTACAACCTTGCTATTTTTTCTTAACATTGATGCCACACTTATTGAAATGGCAAACAAGTATTTCTTTTAACAAAAGAAAAATCAGGACATGGATCAAGGTGTCCTGATTTCTAAGATGGCTCCCAAGAAAGCCCCACCAGTGAATGAGGATTGCTTTGGTGAGTGATGCAATACTACGGAGGTCATGAGTGACATTGCAACACCATCCTTTTGCTCTCAGATTGCTACCTCAAGAAGCCAGGCTTCATATGAGGACATTTAAACAGTTCTTCCACTTGGAGAAGTGAAGTCTCTTGCTAGCAGCCAACAATACCTTCATCTCAGAAATGTATGCCCCTCATCCTTGGGCAGCCTTCAAAGGATCATAGAACTAGTCAAACCTTACTGCAACCCAGTGGGGAATGCCAAGACAGAAAGAATCCACCAAGACGTTCCCAATTCCTGGCCCACAAAAATGTTTGGATGGCAAATGCTTGCTGTAGTTTTAAATTACTGATCTTTTGTGTGGTATATTATTTGGCAACATGGAACTGAGTGAGATTTGGGGTACCTGACACAGGTGTCGTCCTAAAAGGACTCACACTATAGGATTGGCTCTGGAGCCAGCTTCAGATGGGATGCTATAGGAACTTTTGGGTAACAGAAATGAAGTCGTCTCAGGAGCTTCAAGGAGACTTCCAGAAGAAGTCCATAGGTGTTCAAAAAAGCTGTCAATGGGAGCTTAGGGGAAATGGATGGGGCAGTGAACCCATACTAATAGGTAGCAAGTGTTACTGATAGAATATGGAATGTGGAGACTGCACTGAATGAACTGGATATACATAAACATATGTGTATATATATATATATATATGTGGATATATTCATAGATACATATGTGTATATATATATATATATATATATATATATATATTCCTCTGAAGAACTCTTGAGTACTATAATACCCAAGAAGAAAAATCTGTACAAAACTCATATGATAAAAAAATAATCACACAGTCAATAATAGACAAAAACCAGAAACAACCCAAATGTCCATGAACTGATTTAATTATAATTAACTCATGATATAGAGACAAAAATGGAAAAATTTTCATCAATTGGAAGGAATCCTTATGGGCCGAGTTCTGTCACCTCCACAGTCATCTGTCCTTGGAGGCACAGCTTTGGCAGGATAATTAAGGACACCTGCAGTTGTAAGGGTGGTGGTGTCTTAGTCCAGAGACTGTGGAGGAAACATTAGTGGCACCTTCCTCCTTGTATGTGCACACAGAGAAAAGGCATGTGAGAGGACTCTCACCCATAAACAAAGAGAAGCCTCAGCAGAAACCAACCCTACTGATATATGAGTTTGGATTTCTAGCCTTCAGATCTAGGACAAAAACTGAAAATAATTTCTAAGCCACTGGGTCTTCTCAAAATAAGGAAAACAAAAACAAAATCAAAAACACCCCCAAAACCAACAAGTCTGGTTTGAGAAAGCCCGAGAAGGCCAGGAGGGAGGCCAACAGAGACCAAGAATGGGACAGCAACAGAGATACGGGGAGGCAGGCGGATGAGCAGTAGGTTAGCCCTTCCCAGCCCTAGAGATGATGACTAGAATGTATGTTAGTGGCATCAGCACATACTGTGGTCCCTGGGCTTACCATGAAGGGGGACAGGTAATGTTGCACCAAAGGGAAAGAGGGAAGCATCAGAGGGAAACTGAGGATGGATGTGTCCTGGTCCTGCCAAAGCCTTCCTCAGACACAGTGTACAGACTAATGGTAAAATAGGCTGTGAGGGCCCAGAGCTAGGGAGCAGAAAAGAAAGGGGACTCTTAGCCCAGCCTAGTCATACCAGGCAATGGGGTGCCCACGGAAGAGGAAGGGGTGGAG
>NW_022196905.1:142467776-142504014 GCF_008632895.1 Mastomys coucha | reverse complement strand
GAGGGAGAGAAGGAGGAGGGGGGAGGAAGGGGAGGAGAAGGGAGGGGAGGAGGGAAAGGGGAGGAGGGAGGGGAGGAAGGGGAGGAGGAGGGTTCAAGTGGGTACTGCTGGTGATGATTCACAGATATACATGCAGCAAAACATACACATAAAATAAAAATAAATTTAAAAAATTTTGAGACAGGGTCTTGTCTGGCTATAGCCTTGGCTGGCTTGGAATATGGTATGCAGATCAGGCTAGCCTTCAACTCAAGGGATCCAACTGTCTCTGCTTCACAGTGCTAAGACTAAAGGCATGTGTTACCACACCCAGATAAATAAATAAATCTTTAAGAAAAAAAAGGGGGGGAATAAATTCTTATCAATAGTTATGGTTCGCTAGCACTTTTTAATATCTAGGCCAGAAAAGAAAATAAGTGAGAGTTACTTATTGTATGGGGTGGGGGAAGGTGTGTGTGTGTGTGTGTGTGTGTGTGTGTGTGTGTGTTGTTGTTGTTGTTGTTGTTGTTAGCACTGAGAGCTGTGAACAATATAAAGTTTTAAGAAAAAAGAACACTGAAAAATGAGAAATAATCTACAAGACCAAATAATCCTATCTATGCCCTATTTTTTAATTGAGATTGTAATCTTAAGTTTGACATCTTCTGATGACTTAAATGAGTCACACACATTCTGGAGTAAGGGCTGGAGAGATGGCTCAGCAGTGAAGAGCACTGGCTGCTCTTCCAGAGGACCCAGGGTCAACTCCCAGCACTTCCAAGGCAGATTGCAGCTGTCTATAAATCCAATCCCAGCCTATCTGACACCCTCTGCTGACCTTTATGGTCACGGGGCATGCAGGTGGCACACAAACATACGCACAGGCAAAACACACATAAAACTAAATAATTATAAATAAATAAATAAGCCATTTATGGAGTACTGGAGTAAACAGGATTCGATGCCTAAGTCTGCATTTTTGTTAGGTATAAACATCAGCTAAGATGATCCGGTTTAAAGCAGGTTCAGAAACATCACTTGGCTTATTTCCCTCTGTACCAGAGCAAAACAATGACTGGGAGATATATGGGCCAGAACCTTTCTGTCAGAGATGGGAACTGCAAGTTGAGAGATGGAGAATGAGCACAAGACTGAACAGAAGAAAACAGCCAGAGGCACAATGATACAAGTACTGCAAATGGCTGTGCACAAACAGGAGCTGTCGGGAAAGATGGGCTGAACATAAGGTGACCTTGTGCTAGCCAGGGATCACTTGATCCTAGATCTGTCTAGGGCATCAAGCTGCCAGCCGCTGCATTACAAACACGGCTGAGGAACAGCACTCAGATCTCATTCACTTTAGTGCTTTTCAGGGTTGGCTGCGGCAGATCCAACTCCAGTCCACAGGCGTGGAACGATCTGGAGTGGATTCTGCAGACTCATCTGTTCCTGATCAGCAGCTTTGGCAGTTCAGAACGGAAGAGGAATGAACTCAGCGGCTGCATTTGCTAAGCAAAGTACTCAAACATTATGCAGCGAGAACAAAGAAAGACCTCTCCCCCAGATTAGATTTAAAAGCCCAGTTTTCCTTAAAGCCTTTACAGTCACAAGACTGGAAATGCTGTGGCCACCAACACTTACTTCATTTAAGCAGAAGGGAAGACCACCGCCAGCTTAAGTGGGGAATACCTGGGCTTTTAAATTCTTCCAATGAAAGTTGCTTTCAAACAAGAGCTGCTACATTTCAAGTGGCAACATTGAAACTCAAAGCCAACAGTCACCCAGTATTTCCCATTAAGCACTTTCTACACTTAAACCTCAAACAAGAAAGAGACATGTACTTACTGAGCCAGGTACTCCAAGTATTCTGGAACATAAAACTCAGGTAAAGGTCCCTGACTGCTAAGGAGGAGGAGGAGGAGGAGGAGGAAAGAGTGTGTGTGCTGCAGTAAAGAGGGCGCTGGGATTGCTGCAGAGGAAGCAGCCACTGACCTTCATCCTGGGAAGCCAGGTGAGCAGAGACATAGGCCCAAGGGCAGGCCAGGAAAAAAAAAAAAACGTGCAGAGCATGGAGACTCTCTTGTAGGCACAGGATGCCCAGTTCCCAGGTTCTGACCACCACCTCCAGACCTGCCAAGCCCCAGCATGAGGGACATAGATGCCCAGAGAATTAGCACAAATGAACTCAAGTTCATCCCGCACAACCACAAGTGAATGATTACAGAGAACTTGGGAAAATCTTCCAGCATGAAACAGAACAAAACCAACAACAAAGAAGAAAGACTGCCCTGGAGACAAGGAGACACTAACATCCTTTAAAAGTCACATCCTTCATATGAGAAGATGCTGCCATGATAACATAAAGAGGATGTGCTAGGAGAGAGGCTGGATGACCCAGAAAGCATTCTTAGAAATCATCATTGGGAAAGCAGAAGTTCAGCAGAGGGTGAGAAAGGAATCCAGCTTAGTTTAAAACACTGAAGGAACATTTGGCAGAGAAATGATGCAAATAAAAGGCAATGGTCCACACCAAATTAAAAAGAGATGCAGGGAGAGATAAGTGGAGGAAGAGAGGGATGGAGGGAAAGGGGAGAGAAAGGGAAGGAAGGAGAGAGGTGGACAAAGAGGCAGGGGCAGATAGGTCAAGAAATGGCAAGAACACAGCTTGACTGACCAGCGGTGAGGAGACCCAAGTCTTTATTGAGCTAATGCTTAGCAAGATGACTTCTCCCTGGTTTCTGACATGTGTATCCTTATATGTACAAATGCTTGTGCACGCACCACACACACACACACACACACACACACACACACACACATCACACCACACATACCTGGAAATCCTAAAAATAGCAATGGGAAGAGAGGGTTATAAAATGCATGGGGTGGGGGGGTGATCACTGTCACCCACATCAGATTGGCATAATAGTTTCTCTTGATCAACAACAGAAGTTGTTACATCTTACAAGGAAACTGTTTTCAGCCTTGAAAATTTCTTTTAATATAGTGAATGAAGACTAAAAAACATCTTCAGAAATGCAGAACTCTGCCACGGAGCTTTCTCTTGTCTGTCTCTCTCAGTCTCAGTCACTTTTTCTGCGTGTCTCTGCCTATGTCTCTGTCTGTCTCTCTCGAACTTAATTACTGAGGATGTACTTACACACACAGACCATTGTTTTGAAGCCTCTGGTAGGCCTGCAAACTGAGAACTACAGAGAACAAAATACTTACCTCCAGTCCCAACATCAAAAGAAAAGAATAAGATCCACAAATGTCTTCAAGGGCACACACCCAGGAACTTCCCTCTGGGCCCCACCTTCCAAAGGTCTCAATATTGCAATCATGGAGACGAACCTTCAACACATGGACCTCAGGGGCTTGTCAAGTTCCCAAACTATGGCACACCCCCTTGGACTCTATGAAAGCCCCAAGAAAAGACACTGTGCTGGGTTCATACATACTCACAAACAAAATAGACCTCTTGAGGCTCCACAGTATCTCACAGCCAGAGCCAGGCATATGAGTTTCCAGAACATTGGTCCTATTTTTATAAGGTAATAACAATTACAGAAGGGTTGACTAACATCCTAGATTTTGTTACACAGGTGAGCTGGGACTGACATTACTGATCCTTGGCTTTTCTTCATTATCCTTTCCCTTCCCAGTCTATTCTGAAGTGAACTTGGCCTACAGGGTCTGGAGGCTAATTATACATATAGATTTAACTAGAGTAGGGGGATATTCGTGTATGAGATTAAAAATTAATCATGCGTGTGTTTCTGGAAGAAATTAGAAATTGAACTGGCAGGGTGGGGAGAGCAGAGCCTTTTTCCAGTGGGTGTGGGCATCAGTCAACCTGTTGAGCTCTGGAAAGGACCAGGAGACTCAATTCCCCCTGCTGAGCTGCTTGAGCCAGGAGATGGGTCTTCCCTGGTGCTTGGACCACCATCTTCCCTGAATCTACACCCTGCAGAGAGATGTCATCACAATGATGCTCAAGCTACATATATCCTAGGTTTCGGGGTGACTAAGGTACTGAAGAAGGAACAAGAGACAGAAGAGGACTCATAGGTGACAGTGAGACACTGCTACTGGACGCAGTGGCAGGAACATCTGCAAGTCAGAGGACACACACTTGAACCTGGCTTTGAGCTAGACTCAGGAAGACTGCCTGCCATAATGCGGTATAAAGAGCCACTTCTTCCTAATAATTTTTTTCCTCTCTCATTGGTTCTGAGTCTCTGAGAAACATCAGCTAAAGCAGGGGGTTAGTGAAATCTAAAGCCTCTCCTGATCTCCATCCCTGCCTCCACCCCCATCTTAGCTGGGCTCTCCTTGCTAGTGTCCTGAAACAGCTTCCTGAAGAGGACTCGTCTTGCTTCTTCTTGACAACCCCATCCAGTCTTCTTCTCCCAACTTCCATCCAATCTCACCTTTGAACAAACAAGTATGATCTTGTCTGCACTTACTTCAAACCGTTGAGGGGGACACAATCTTGCTTTTGAGGTAAAAGGCAGAGTCCTTAGCACAGTTTGGGTCTCTCCAGGTTTCTCTAGTCTTTTTCTCTTCCTGCCCTAGTGTTTGACACTGAAGCCACAACAGCCTTCGTGTGAACCATCCCTTGGGCCTGACCACACTCTCTTCCACTTGTGACATGCCCTCATCCCTCACACTTCAGACCCATGGCTCGCTCATTCCCCCCCCAATATATATATGTACACACACACACACACACACACACACATATACATACATACACACACACACACTCATATACTCATGCAGGCACATACACATAAGAATAAATGAATCAATAAAATATTTAAAGATACCATAGGAAAACCTCAGTGGAGTCCTTGCCCTGAGTGTATAAGGCACTGGGTTAAATCTCCTGCAAAGGAGAAATTAAAAGATGCCAAAGGAGCTGCAATTAGGCCATGTTCCCTTCTGCCATCTCAGTAATGCATCCATTTGTCCTACACGGGTGTTTCCCATCTGATTCAATCCACATTGCAGATACCACAGTGAAGTATAACTTCGATGTCAATAAATTGCTCTCTTAACTTGCATGTTCCTTTTTTACTCTATTCTCCTCTCATTTGCATTTGAAGAGTCATTGCCTTTGCCTCCTAACCCAAGATGCATCCTTCCCCACGTGACCACACGTGGGGATCATTCCCATCTTTCCCCAGCACCCCAGGAGGATTAGCGCCAAGTTCTCTCCCAGCTCCTCCCTCTCTTCCCTATTCCAGATCGTTTGCAGGAAGCATCTCCTCCCACACTCTGAAATGCCACCCCTGTCTCTAGCTTGCACCCCTGGTTCTTTTCTGCATTTGCTAGTATTTAAAAATCATTCTCTTCTGTTCCTATTTCCTCACTTTTCATTCATGCATCACCCCGCTAATATGTGACTTTCGCCCCTGTGTTTGACTAAAAGTGTTCTCTCAAAAATAGGTCACCAACTGCTGCCTAATTTCCTGTCTCAACAGCCTCTTAGGGCTGTTTTTGCTTGTCCTGCCTCCTATGGAACCACGAGGGTCACTTCCGGGTTGGTTGGTCACTTCCTTCTTCAGAAGCTTTGCTGAAGACCCCCCACATTGCTTTCTTGTGGTCTCCTTGGCCCCTCCCCCAGGGCTCTGTCTCTTGCTGACTTTCTGCTTCTGTTGCCTCTGAAATTGGTTAACCTCCTTTCTTGCCTAACTCCTAGATTTACCTTGTCTCTCTTTCTCCTGAATCCATTCATTCCTTTCTCAATGCCTCAGGACACATCCATGGGGTAGCCCAACATTGAATCCTTGCCTAAGGTTTCTCTGTAGCCACGATTACTTGTTTTAGAAAGTCCAGTCTAATGTCCACAGGAACCTCAAATTCCCATGTGTGAGTGAATTGTCTGCTAACACCCCCAATGCTACAACAGCTTCACTAGGATCCCTCTAGAGTTGGAGTCCCTATAACGAATCTGGATCCTACGAATGGCCTTTCTCTTTCCACCTTTTCCCTTTCCCAGATTGATAAACCCCTATGTATCCTTCCAAATGCAGCACAACTCACTTTGTCTACTGCACCCTTCCTGACCCACTCCCTGCTCACACAGGTAATGCATTCTCACTGGGTCACTAGCAGATACCTATCACATCTATGGCAATTATTAATTTAACTGTTTGTATCCCACAAAGTCCAGCACTGTATATTTGTGTATCCTGAACACAGACTAGCACCCAGCCTATAAATAGATCTCAGAGAAACAGGAACAGGGCTGGCCACCTCAAAGGTTCTCAAGAAACAGTGGCCATTCAGCCAATTACAGCCCAGGGAGCAGCCACTGGTCTTAGCAAACTCTGCCTGGTTTTGTCTGTCTGTACTTCATCAAAATAGCAGAATTAAGCAACTTCGGCTGAACTAGAAAGCTTAACATGTTGAATGCCCAGCCCTTGGCTGGTCCTCCCCACTTCAAAAGACCCACAAGCTCATCACTTCTTGATGACTATGGAAAAGCACCAACCAAGTACTGCTGCAGGGTAGCCATAAGTAATTAACTCAACAGATACCAAGCTTCCTCCTGTTTCTTTGAAAATAATATTTCTAACTCATTCTTTGAAAAAATTTCAAGCATGTATATATTTTTATTATATCCCATCACCTGCTACCTCCATTCAGCTCTCTGCCATGACCCACCAACATGCTTTTCCCTTTTGAAAATTATTCTTAAGGATGCATTGTGTCCGATTGGTGCTGCATATGTAAGCATGGATGGGGGCCATCCACTGGGGCAGCCCACCAATAATCATAGACCCAAAATAAAAGGGTGCCTCCCCTCTCAGTAGCTAAGAGCCCCATAGCTATTCCTGGAGGCACCACCGTGAAGTGGAATGTAGATACTGTCAATAAATTAACTCAGGATGGCTTCTGGTTGTCTTTACTCTATTGCCTCTCATTTGCATCTGAAGAGTCACTGCATGGGGGTAAGGCTGGGCAGCCCGGCCCCCATACATACTGGACTTATGCCTGGTTTGGTCTTGCGTAGGTCTTGTGTATAAACTACAACTGTAGTGAGTTCATGTGCTTGAACGGGTCGTGATACATGCAGGGAACAGCATTGTACAGCTCCTGCCCTACCATCTGCTCTTCTGGTCTGTCTCCCTCCCGTCTCCCCTCCTTCTTCAGTGGTTACTGAGCCTGAGCCCAGGAGTGATAGATGCAGACGGCCCACCCTTAGATGAGTCTTCACAGTTGCTTAGTCTTCAAATCCTTCTCTTCTCATAGGATGCACACGGTAGTGGGGTGAATGCTAACAATTCTATAAAAGCCAAATAAGACACTGGCAGACCTTCGTAAAAAGGGCAAAGGAAACACAGCATATGATGGGTCAGAAGTTCCTGGTTGGGGCGGGGCAACTGTACCAGGTATGGTCAAGGCTGTATGCCTCTTGTGCACAGAGACACGGATGACAGATCCTAAGAGATGAGACAGAGATGGCCTTGGAGGGTACTGTGGGAAGTAAGGGCCTCAGTAAGTACAAGACTCACAGTCAGAAAGAGTACAGCGGTCCTGAAGCGATGGGGGCCACAGTGGGCTGTGTATATTGAAAAAAGAACATATTGTGTTGTATTAAGAGATCCCAAGAGGTTCAAAGGAGAAGGCAAGGGGGAAACCTGGCCCTGAAGTTTGGCATCCGAAGAGAGGGTTCCGATTAGCCAATGGTCTTCTGAGGATCAGGTGCCTGATCAGCAACTGAATGCTTTAAGATCTGTCATTAATCTCATTTCAGAGGCAAAGGGGCCAGGGCTCAGAAAATGTGTGCCTAATGAAAGGGACCTGAGAAAGGGGACCTTTCTCATGGACCCTGTGGTGGTTTCAGTATGCTTGGCCCATGGGAAGTGGCACTATTAGGAGGCATGGCCTTATTGGAGGAGATGTACCCTTGTTAGAGTGTGTCACTGTGGAGAATAGCTTTTGAGGTTTCACATATTATGCTCGAGTCTGGCCAGCAGACCCTCCTCCTGGACACTGCAAGAGACAGTCTCCTTCAGCTGCCTGCAGATCAAAATGTAGCACTCTCAGCTCCTTCTCTAGCACCATGTCTGCCTGCATGCTGCCATGTTGCCTGCCATGCTGATAGTGGACTTAGCCCCAATTTAATGTTTTCTTTTTATATGAGTTGCCCTGGTCATGGTGTCTCTTCAAAGCAATAGAAACACAAACCCTGAGAAAGACAGACCCTGAGAATCTTTCTCTCTCCCTCTCCCTCTTCCTCTCCCCTCCCTCTCTCTAACTTGTGCAATGTGGACCCTCAACTCAAAGCTACAGTGCTCACAAAAGCAAGGTGTCCAGGCTGGGTGGACAGAAAGATGCTTCATCGGCTAAGAACACTGGCTACTCTTGCAAAGGACCAGGGTTCAGTTCCCAGCACTCAAATGGTGGCCTCACAACCACCTGCAACTCCAGTTCCAGGGGATCTGATGCCCTCTTCTGGCCTCTGAGGGTACTGCATGTATGTTGTGCACAGACATACATGCAGGCAAAACACTCATGCATAAAAACATAATTTGAAAACTAAGGTGTGGTGTTATAAAATCTGGAAACTATGAAAAGTGTAAATAATGTATTCATATTCTTATCTGAGAGCTCTTGTACTGTGCAGGCATGGGAGAGCAGCTTCCTCACACCTCCTGTACCATGGCCTGTGTTCACAACAGAGGACCTTTCAAGTCTCTGTTTTGAAACCTCAAGGTTTCTAATCCCTCACCAACAGACAAAACAACAGAAACTACTTAAGTTAGCCTGGCCCTGAAATTTCCTCACTACCTGGCCTCAGCTTACCCTTCTGGTTTTGTTCCCAGTGACACCCAGCCCCCACACTCTGTTCCCACCCACAGAAATGGCCTGATTCCTGAAAATTCCAACTCCCTAGTACTTGCCATGCTTGCCCTACATGGGCCTTCACACTGCACTGCGTCTACCCTATGAAGTCACTCGGGCCTGGCTCCTGTTCCTCCAGGAAGCCTTCCATGGATGTCAATCAGGATAAGCTGTCCCTAGCCGGTCTACTCCTTTGAAATGCTGTCCCACCACACACACACACACACACACACACACACACACACACACACACACACACACTGCTCTGCACACACCCAGTGCTGGAAGCAGCTCCATGACAGACATGACAGATTCTCTGGGTACCCTCATCTTTCCTGAGCTGGGCTCAGATCTGAGGAGGCTGAGGAAAGTCCTGCTGTCATCAGGAGAAACCCAGCAGAGCTTCCCCACAGCTACTAAATGCATCAAGACTAGCTTTCTCATGCCAAGCAGAACATTCAAAAATGGTCATTTGTTTCAGTACAGTCTTGGGAGAGAAAAATAACATTTTAATTTTAGACTTCTTATCCAGAGATACAGAGCACAGCCTCTATTATGCTAAGTTTGTAGCGATAGTGGCAGCAGCAGCTGGACAGAGCTGGTTCAAAATATTCTAATTCCATTTATTTGCTTTTCAAGACACGTTAATAATTTTAAAACATGGTGAGATTCACCCTGTTTGTTTGGTTTTTAAGTCTCTGCAAGAAAGGCTGCAGGACATGTGAAACTTCAAAATAAATTTTATTTTAATAATCGGAATCTATAGCACAGTTTTCTATATCTTGAGAGAAAAGTTTTCCAATTTAGCTGATTCAATTTCTCTAGCTATTTATAGAATGAGGTTTTTATCGTCCATCCTTCAAAAAGATTTTGCTTTCAACGCCTCAACTACTCCTAACAGAAAATATTACATTCAGTTCTAGCATCACCTCATATAAAAGCACTGTGCTTTCAGGGAAAAAAAAATATGTATTTCAAGTACATTTGCCATGCAGGCAAATAACATTTCGCCACACTGTACAGTGGGTAGGTTAACGGGTTCTGCATGTTGGGGGCCATTAAAGATTTGTTTTTGAGGAAAGAATGTAAAAATATAGAGCTTTTTAAAAAGACAGTGCAGAGAAGTAGGGTCTTCTCACATTCCAGAAATGGAGGTTCTAACAGTAAACTTCTCTGTGGAGAGCCATGGCCCCAACTGAGCGGGCTTCATGCTACATGAAGGGCGGTGAAGCCCCTCTTTGCTCTGAGCATTCAGACATCTTGAGTTTCACACTCGGGCCAGAAGATAGCAAAAATTTGGTGGTTTTTGTTTTTGTTTTTGTATTTTGTTTGTTTTGTTTTGTGTTTTGTTTTTTTAAGGCAGGGTTTCTCTGTATAGCCCTAGCTGTCCTGGAATTCACTCTGTAGACCAGGCTGGCCTCAAACTCACAGAGATTCATGTGCCTCTGCCGAGTGCTGGGATTAAAGGCATGGGTTACCAGTGTCCAGCTCAAAAGTTTGGTTTTAAGCATCACTGTGGAGTCAGAAAAAAGCTAGAACCTCAAAAAAACAAAACAAAAACAAAACCAGAAATGATTTAAGAAGGAAAGAAAGCCCTTGGGTTCATTGATTCTTTATGTAGTCACACTCTTTTGAATGTTTCTCATCAGTCTGAGGATATAAAATGGAAAACCTAACAAAACCGAGGGAACAAAATTTTGAGATGTTATTAGGCAGTCAAGGAAAAAAAATTCTCACAACTCACACAAGCTTGAGTTTGTTCCATTTCACCACAACAGACCATATGAAGAGACTGTGTGAACAGACAATCACTCAGTAGACTCCAGATGTGCACCTATGATAGACTCCAGATGTGCACCTATTATACAGGTTGTTTGACTGTCTGCTCTCCAACCTACATCAAGGAGATCTTGCTTAAACAAGAAAGAGCTGAACTATGCTGTCCCAGCTCCAAGCCCTCCAATAGCTGCCTCTCTCAGTAACGGTCAAATCCCTGCAGTGAGGCTTTATATGACCTCAACTCCCAGGTCCCCATCCCATCCCTGCCTCTCTCCTCCCCCTCCTGACCTTTGCTTCCCAGTGGCCTTTGCGTTGGCTCCTCCCACTCCTTGGAACGCAATACTTCAGGTGTCCACCAGGGTTCCCTCCCTGCCCTCCTGTACAGAGAATCTCTTATGTACTGTATGGATGCAACACCTGTCAATTAAAGCTGATCTGTTCTGTAGCTGAGGCAGGAAATAGAAGGTGGGACATCCAACAGGCAGGAAGGACTCTGGGGGAGAGCCAAGTGCCGGAGGATTGGGTCCCAGCATATGTAACTAAAGACCAGGTAACTACGCATGTGGCAAAACTTAAGACTAGAATAATGGGATTATTGAATTACAAACCACTCAGGAAACAACCAAAGCTTTTGGCCTAGGTATTTGTAAAAATATTTGAGTCTTGGAGTCATTATTCCAGGAGCCTGGGGCCAGTAGGAAAAAGAAAGCCACCAGTACATCTCCCTCCCTCATCTCCCTTGGGGGATTGGCTTAAAGGACGCTTTCTTGGGAAGGCCTTTCTAATCCCTGTGTTTGAAGTGACAGGCCCCTTCCTTCTTTTCCAAAGCCTCCCCATCTCCCTCACTGTTTCGTTTTCTTCAATTATACTTATTTACTTCAATAGACCATGAAATTTACTGGCTTTTTTTTTTATTTTAACAAAGCATTTCCATATTTTAAAATTTAAATTCCCAGAGGGCAAGGATATTTCTGCGTGCTTATTTCTTTGCCCCGACATGGGGTGCTGTGCTGACAGCCCTCCAGAAACTACTGCCTACTGATTGACAAGCAGCAGACTTGTGCCCACTCTAAGCACAGCTAATTCTATTAAGATATACAGCTGCTGTGGGAATCGCCAATACAGAAGCTTATAAAAAAAAAAAATTAAGGCCATCAGTAACTCTCTGAGTACATGACAATTCACAAAGTAATAACTGGCAAAGAGATGGAAAAGTTTCTCTCCAACAATAATCGCAATGCTCGCTGGGCACGGTGACTCACATCTGTAACCCCAACACTCAGGAGGCAGATGCAGGAGTTAAGTTGAGCCCAGCCTGGTATGTATAGGGAGTTCTAGGCCAGTCAGGGCTACTTATGAGACTTGGCTCAAAACTAAAATGGTAAAACCCAACGGTTTCAAGAGAATGGGACTCTCAAGAAACTCTAGGGTGAAAATAACTGCTATAAACTACCTAGGCACACGTGCGCATGCACACACACACACACACACACACACACACACACACACACACACAAATATAGGCTGGAGATGGTGCCAGAGGTTAAGAGAAATTTGTCTTCCAGAGGACAGGGTTTGATTCCTAGCATCCACATGACAACTTAGAATGGTCTGTTAACTCCAGTGCCAAGATATCTGATGCCCTCTTCTGGCCTCAGTTGGCACTGCATGCAGGGTGGTACACATATATACATACATTCAGTCATACACATAAAATAAAGAAGATAAATAAATGTTTTTTTATGTTTAGATAGACTTTTACACAACAATTAATTCCAAATCATGTATCCTAAGAAAAACATTTATATTGCTTTACACAAAAATGTAAATCCGAGTATTATTTCAAGTACTATAAAACAAACAGAATCCAATTGGCAGTCATCACTCTGATACAACCGAGGACCCTGATCCCAGGGAATGGTGGTGCCCACAGTGGGCTAGGTCATTCCCAGATCAATTAACATAATGAAGACAACTTCCCATAGACATACCCACAGAACAACCTTATCTAGACTCTCTTCCTCACTGAGAGTCTCTTTCAGCAACTAAAACTAACCTTCAGAGCAAGTCTCCTGAGTGTACAGGAGTTTTAGGGAAGGGAGAAACTGGAAGAAGCCAGGAGGTGATAACAAGAGCCATGTCTTGTGACAGTGGCGTGGAAGATGACAGCAGCAGCAGGTGACTTCTCAAGGACATCTGTGTCTACAGACAGATGGAGGAGTAGGGAGTGGCTTCTCTTAAGGATTAGGGGCAATCATAAGAACACAACGATGACATTTCATAGTCAATATTTAAATGCACAACAGGAAAAGAGAGTCATGGTTAGACTTAAATACCTGAAGGATCAGAACCGTAGAAACTGGCAGCTGTTGCTAGTGATCCGGGCGGATGGATGGCGCTCGCTGAGGACCTCTGGCTTGCGATCAGAATTCTGCTCTTGGTGGATGGGAGACGGGACATTGCACCCAATCCCAGCTGAGGCTTAAGGAGCATGGCCGAGCGATAGAAAGTGGGAGGGACTTCATAGTGAGTATAGGGAGGAGAGCAAAATTCTTCTTTTCCAGGGTGGTCTGTGACCTAAGAAGTGAGATCAGAGAGAACTAATCATAGGCACGAGAGGAGATCCATGCTCAAACGATGAGCACTACCACAGGATTAGCTGCTTGCTCAGAGATCTGGTGCCACTCCCAGCCCAGTGTCCTCATCTCTGCAGTGACAGTGTAACAGTGTGAGCTCTTTAGTCTCTGCTGGTGGTAAGACTCCAGGGGAGAAAAAAGAACTCACTTTCAGGATTTCTTTTTAATTTCATTGTTTAAAATGCATTAAAATCTGAGTAGCTACTTATTAAATAAATAATGTCATGGCTGGAGAAAGGTTCAACAGTGAAGAGCAATTGCTGTTCTTGCAGGGGACAGGTGCTCTCAGCACCCACCAAGGTGGCTCACAACCCTCTGTGACCCAGCTCCAGGGGATCTGGTGCCCTCTTCTGGCCCCCTCAGGCACTGCACACACAACCCCATACCCATAAAATAAAAATAAATCTTAAAAACAAAATAAATAATGTTAATAAAAGAGAGAATTTATCAAATGTTCAAAAAATGATCAAAAGTGTTATTATACCTATGGAGAAAATGCATCATTTTATGCTCACTAATCTTATAATAAGTAAATAAACTATCATTTCATATTTGATAACAGAATATCTAAAAATAATTGTTCATAAGAGAAAAATGCCTTATCTGCAAAAAATAGAGAAATGAATAGGAAAAAGTATTGTAGGCCTGCACTGTGTATTTACATAATTAGAACCAGGTTCTGGGGCCAGTGGGATGGCTCAGTGGGTAAAGGTGCTTGTGGTTAAGCCTGATGACCTGAGTTCAATACCAGGAACTCAGACAATGAAAAGGAAGCACACATTCCTGCAAGTTATCTTCTGATTTCCACTCATGCTTTGCATGTGTGCACGTGCGTGCGCGCGCACACACACACACACACACACACACACACACACACAGTACACATGCACACGCACGCGCGGCTACATGCTCTCAGGAATGTTTGGGTAGATTCCTCTGGGATAACAGACCTAGGGATGAATTCTGAGGTCTGCTCATTTCAGAGTATGTATCAGCAGTGTCTACACACATGTACTTGTTAAATAAAGGAACTGTGTTTCCCTCCACCATCCTCGGTTTAGTAACATTACTGTTAATTTCTCCTGTACTTAAGAGAATTAACAGAATACAAACTGTATAATCATATTTATGTAATATCATATTTATATACATAAAAATGTATACATGTAATTATACATATATGTACATATGTGTAAGTATAATATAGAATGTAGTTATGCTGATATATACACATCCTGTTCTCAGAGTATCTGCTCTCATGTGATTTGGGACTTTGTGGTCCTGAGGATTGGGGGTCTTGCACATGCTAAGAAAGCTCTTTGCCCCTGGCCTGTTCCCAGTTCACTGTTCCTTTATATTAAACAAGCATAAAAGAGTGGTGTGGTCTATTTATGTTATAATAAAAACACCAGTACTGGGGCAACATCTAGGTAGATACATCTATTAATTAATTCTGCTCTGAATCCTAATTTATTTTGTATGTCAAGCTGCTATGTGTTCAGGCACTATAAATATCTCCCAACATCTCTTAATAGGGGCTCTAAAAGCTTTGATCCAAGCTTTTGAAGGCACAAACCCTATTTTGATCCCCTTTTAATGTCCAAATAGATACAATGTTCTTTAAAATACATCACTGAAACAAAAGATTATACATTTAAACTTTCATTATAATCACATTGTGAAATATGCATGGTGGTTAGACTGTACTCAGGGTAGGGTGAATCATATCCCCTCGAGAGAAGGTTCAACATCTGCGCTCTGATGAAATTTTTATCATCATCTATTGTCTTTCTATCCGTCTCTGACTTCTCTCTTCTAGACCCTTCATTTTTAACATTTTGGGGTATCACTGTTATGAGCATACACACAAGGAAATTCACATCATTTCAGATCTCCATAAGTAAGGATTTTAGAACTGCAGTATGCTGATCTGATTATTTGAAAAATGGACAATTTTCAGAGCTCAAAGTCCATAAAACTCTGTCATTCCATAGCAACTCTAATGATTTCAGCTTTGCTGAGTAACCTTTTTCAAAATGCGAACATCTGAAATGTCCTCTATAGGCTCCTGCACTTGATTCCAAGATGGTGACACTGCTACTGCAAGCAGAGGACACTGTAAAAGGTGGGGTCTACATGACACAAACACACCTCTACAGATGAACCTTGAATACTTCACCCACCCAACCAGTCTTCTCTGCTTCCTGGTGCACACTAGGTCCACTGCAGCCACAGGCTCCTCCCGCAGCCAGCAACCCTGACCACACAGCCCCAGCACAGTGCCCTGAGACTCTCTGAGACCACAAGCTTCCTGTCTCTAGCATCCTTAGGATGAGGCAATCCTACAGCACTGCTGTCTGGTATTTTGTCTAAGTGACAATAAATAACAAGCACAAATTCGTTTACAAGGCGAAAAGCATGCTTTTCATGTCTAGTTTATGCATTTTTAATTAAAGAGGGGAATCCTACCCTTCTTTCATCTTTGTGACCAAACAGAACAGGTTCTGTGGTTATGGAACAAGCATCTGTTGAGCTCCTTCTCCAATGGGGCATTTGTAGAGAAAACTCGGAGTCAACAAAAGACTCCTCAGATTTCCAACGCAGTCCTAAGATCAAATGGTATACGCAAACAAATTCTTCCTGCTGTGGCTCCCCTCCTGCTCGGCCCTGCCCTGTTTTCACTAGGTTTCTTTGGCATGACTTTTCTCTGGGGAGATATAAATATATTAATATATGCTCTCAAACTGGCACAGCATCAAGAGCTCCCAAAATGACTCCTTCAAGGGGCTGGAGAAATGGCTCAGGAGTTAACAGCATTGGTTGTTCTTCCATAGGACTTGGGTTCAGTTCCCAGCACCCACATGGCAACTCTTGACCCTCTGTAACTTCTGTTCCAGGGATATGGCACCACCTGCTGGTCTTCTTGGGTATAACATGCACATGGTGCACAAAACCACATGCAGGCAAAGCACACACACAAAGTTTTAAATAGCTACTTAAATCTCATCTTGTTTGATGAGTAAAATGAACTTATTAGAGGGTTACTCAAATGTGGACAGCTGTATTTTCCTGATGTCAGTAACGCTCCATCTATGAGACCACATGCTCTATGGCTTTAAGTCAGAATTGATAAAACAAAGCTCAGTTTGAAGTGCTAGCTAGTTTTTAAGTCATGGAGCTGACTACAGGCTCAGACAGCAGGAAGCATAGACAAGGCCAGACTCTAAAGTCATTTACTGATGTGTATTCCATCTCAGCCTTCGTAAGGATCCTGCTGGCTTTGACAAACACCGCTTAGCTGTAGGGACAATGTCTTGATTTGCCACAGGCTGGCACAAAGAATAACTAACGGACAGCTTGCTACAAGATGGCGCCAGTATGACTCTCTGTTGAAACAACCAAAACCAACTTGCAGAGGGAAGGTTTTATTCACCTCATGCTTCAAGGCCCCAGGCCATTGTGCAGGGAAGTCAGGGCAGGAATCAGGAAAGCAGAAACTGACCTTGGAGGAATTCTGCTTACTGGCTGCTCCCCAAGTTTTGCTTAGCCCACTTTTATACCCCAGGACCACCTGCCCAGGTGAAGCTCAGTGCACAGGTAACATGCAACAAAATGTTAGCCATTACTACTGTCCTTACTGCAAACAAAAAGCCCATGCCCAACATATTCGTCCATGCTATTTGTGTGTGTGTGTGTGTGTGTGTGTGTGTGTGTGTGTGTGTGTTAATGTTAAGATTTTCTATTGTATTTTCTGGCACAGGGTTACACTCAGTTGCCCAGGCTAGCCTGGGACTCTTTCATTCATAGCCTCATGAATGCTAGGACCACAGGCATGTGCCACCAAATCCAGCTCACCACAAGTCTTTCTCCAGAGTCAAATACTCCACACTAAAGGATTAGCCTCCTTAATTTGAATACTCTGCTTACTTTAGCTTTTTCCTTGCTTTGACCTGGCTCATATACATCGCCACTCATGTCATTTAAGGTGGAAGCTGGCTTACATGAGCCCTTACCTAATTCCACACGTCTCGTGCTCAGTAAAACTTGAATGAACCTCCTTAGATATTAGGACCATCTCAACCTGCCTATCACACTGTGTTCTAGGCAGTCATTTCCCAGGCCCAAGTATACACTTTGGTAGCAGTAGCAGTGTATCCCTGAGCATCTGCAGTTCACTTACAGAGGACATTTTGTTTCCAAATTTCACACACACACACACACACATACACAAACAAACAAACAAAAAAACAAAACAAAAAACAAAAAACAAGCAAAAAAAAAAACCCAGATGTTAAAAAAAAAAACTACAAATGGATACATCATGTTACAATGATGTCCTCTTACCTCCTGCAGGAACTTCTCACTCATCTGACTGAAATGGTGGGCTGGGGGCTTGATCCCAGACACCATCAGTCCAGAAGGGAAGACCCTTGGCTTCTGCAAGTCAGGTTTCAGTTTCTCGTACATGTTTGCAGACTGCTGAAGGTCACGGCTCGATGCCTTCTCTTCTTGAGGAAGAGGCATGCCACATGCAGGAGGGGCATAGGGAAGCCCCACAGGGACCAGTGAAGCATCTCCCTGACTCAGTGCCTGGGGGTTCCTGCGTATGTAAGTGATGATCTTGGGCCTCACATGTTTGGGTTTGGGCATGAGGATGGGCTTTGTCTCTGTCCTTTCTTCCATTTTCTCCATCTCCAGCTTCTCCAGTGCTTCCTGGGAGGAGGATGTGTCCTTGGGATGTGTAAGAGGCTTGGGGATCCCACTGGGGCAGGTGGTCTTGTCAGGCACTTTTGGGGATGTGTTCAATACCTGCCTACTATCAGTGGGGGCTGAGGCCACTGAGGGCGACCTTGTGTCTACACTGAACATGTTGAGCTCCTGAGAACTGCTACCTGGAGGAGTCGGATGATGAGTCAAGTTCACAGTTGTCTCTGGGTGGAGGGGAGCTGGGGTACTGAACACGGAATCTACTCCAGCTGGGGTGACGTCAGTATGGGCTGCATTTTCTAGAAGGTTCCTATTTTCAGCTATAGATGTTACCGTCTCTTTGCCTTTTCTGGCTTCCAAGTTGCAACCTTGAGGGCTCAAGGGCTCAGAGGTGTCAGTTCTGTTCCCTCCCACAGAAGGACCTGAGACCAACAATTTGGCACCTCCCGAGGTCCCGCTACCCAGCCTCTGCTCCTCCCCACTGACCTCAGAGGGCATGTTCTCGGTTGGATCATGAAGAACGGGAGCTACTTGTCCATCATCAGGTCCCTTTTGGCTGAATGCTGTCTCCTTCACCATCCTACCTGCACCGGCTGACATTTTACCGGTGAGTCTAGAACCTGCCTCTCCCGCGGGAGCAGCGCTCAATGCAGGGGTGGCTTGTTGGGACCCCTCCACACCAGCACTGACTCCAATCATTTCTTCCAGGCTGCTGCCTCGTCCTACTCCAAGCTGGTGGTGGCTGCTGTTCCCTTGACTCGTGGCTTCTCCGTATGCCTTCTCAAGTAGCTCCTTCCTCTCTACAGGTGACATACTTCTTTCCTCTTGACATCCAAGACCTTGTGCCTGGGCTGACGTTAGTCCTTCCTCATTCCTGGGTTGGATATATTTGAGCTCCACTTTGGGCTTCCCTGTTCCTTGACCTGAACACACATCTGGATGGCGGGGGCTGGGGTTTTCCTTCAATGCTGAAGCTGAACTGGGAGTCGATTCTGTGTGAGGGATGCTCCCGTAAACATCCAGGCCATGTGTCCCCTCCATCTTCGTGTCTGAGGGGCTGGACCCCTTGGCTTCTGAGGTAGATGGTTTAGGAAGATACACACTGTTCCCCTCTGAGGTACCTTCACCTGGAGAAAAAGCTTTCCCTGGAGAGTGACTGGCTGGTGTCCCTTGTGGCCCCTCCCCATGCCCAGGCACATGGCCCCAGGGCTCCAAGATGTCCAGCTGCACTGGCTGCAGGTTTGTCGGAGTGATGCTGCCAGCCCCAGCTGCTGAGCTGCTTGCTCTTTTCAGCTCTTCGTTGTCAAGGGTCTTTGCCAATTTGTCCTTGGGAACGTGCCTGGGAATCTCCGCATCCTTTTTAGCAGAAACCTCTGGACTGACTTGACCCACCGCATTCCTCCAGCTGGAAAGACCTGGTCCCTGAACATTCTGGGGGGCCTGCAGGGTACCTCTTTTTACTGTGTGTTCTTCACTCAGCAGCCTAGGGCCAGGCAGAGAAGCCTGAGACTCCCTCAGGCTGGTGGAGCCGGCCTGGGACCCTTTCCCGAAGCCCTGAAGGTGAAGGGGTTCCTTCTGGAAGTGGCTGTGGTATTGTGGCCTGCTTAAATTTGCATTTCCGATTTCATCCTCCAGATCACGCGACTTGGGCTCATCACAAGAGGAGCTGACCTCCAACATGATTTGATTGGCATTTGTATCCCCCGTCCTCAGAATCCTCTCATTATTATTCTTTGCTCCCTCTCGGTGATCTCGCAGCTGACCAAAACAGGATTTCTTTGGAGCGAGTGGGACACTCATGGTCACGTCTTCAGTGAGGGCTACTGGCCATGTGGTCTCCCTTCAAGCTGCAGGGCAACAGGCCACCATTACCTTCTTCGTCCTCCTCTGACAATGTCACATCTAGATACTTCTTTGAACCTCTTCAGATGAGTTTCAGAACCAACCACTATCTTGACACACAGTAGAACTCTTTATGTGCCATTGTTGTTCAGTGCAAGCCAGCTGGTTCACGAGACCTGGAAAGAAATCAAAACGTGCGCTTTAGAGTGAAGACAGCAATAATCATGAGCAAGAGATAGGCAGTAATCACATAGATGTGACTCTTGTTTCTATATTGTTATTTCATGTGTTTATCTCAAAATCGCTTCAAATAAAGGCTGTATCTAGCTAAATACATCCAAGCTGAAGCATCACAAGAATACATTTAGAATGAGATATATGGGGTCTTACATGTATGCTGTCTTTTTTTTTTCTTTTTCTTTTTTTTCGAGATAGGGTTTCTCTGTATAGCCCTGGCTGTCCTGGAACTCACTCTGTAGACCAGGCTGGCCTCAAACTCAGAAATCTGCCTGCCTCTGCCTCCCAAGTGCTGGGATTAAAGGCGTGCGCCACCACTGCCTGGCCATGTATGCTGTCTTAAACTTGTGTGTCTGTGTGTGTGTCAAGTTTGTGTGTGGCATATGTGTGTGTAGCTTCTTTGTGATATATGTGCTGTGTGTATAGTTTGTGAGTGATGTGGTGTGTGTGGTATCTATGTATGATGTGTGTGTGTGTGTATGTGTGTGTGTGTGTAGTGTGGTATGTATATGTACTGTGGTGTGTATGTGTGGTGTGTGGTGTGTGTGTGTGTATGTGTAGTGTGTGGTGTGGTGTATAGTAGTGTATGGTATGTGTAGTGTGTATGTGTGGTGTATTTGTATTGTGGTGTATGTGTGTGTGTGTAGTGTGGTATGTATCTATACTGTAGTGTATGTGGACATGTGTGGTGTGTGGTATCATGTGGTGTGTGTGGTGTGCTGTGGTGTGTAGTGGTGTGGTGTGTGTTGTATGTGGTGTGGTATAGTGTGTGTGTGGTACGTTGGGTGTGTGTGTTGTGTGTTGTGGTATGTGGTGTATGTGTGGTGTGGTGTGGTGTGTGGTGTATGTGTGGTGTGGTGTGTGGTGTGGTATGTGGTGTGTGTGTGGTATGTGTGTTGTGGTGTGTGGTATGGTGTGGTGTGTGGTATGGTGTATGGTGTGGTATGTGGTGTGGTGTGTGGTATGGTGTATGGTGTGGTATGTGGTGTGGTGTGTGGTGTGGTGTGTGATGTGTGGTGTGTGTGGTATGTGTGTTGTTGTGTGTGGTGTAGTGTCTCCTTTCTCCACGGCTGTTTTACTTCCTGGTATATTGCTGGTATATAGAGTTTTACTTTCTGGTATATTCTGGAATATAGAGTTTGCTATAATCTAAGAATATGAGATGAAAAATTCCAGAAACAAACAATCCATGGGTTTCAAACAAAGTACAGGTTTCAGTCACATGATAAACCATGTCCTGTCCCAGCTCTGTCATTTTGGGTTCTGGATCTTTCCTTACTTCAGCGTCCGGACACTCTACCTCCTTTCCTGTCACATGGGAGCTGTCTATGTTATCAGATCAAGTGTCACGTGAAGTAAGGTTTGAGTTTAGCAACCTGTGGCCATGTCACAGCCTCTACACCACTCCCTGCTGTGACGTCACAGCCTCTACACCACTCCCTGCTGTGACATCACAGCCTCTGTGCCACTCCCTGCTGTGACATCACAACCTCTACAGCACACCCTGCTGTGACGTCACAGCCTCTACACCACTCCCTGCTGTGACATCACAGCCTCTGTGCTACTCCCTGCTGTGACATCACAACCTCTACAGCACACCCTGCTGTGACGTCACAGCCTCTGCACCACTCCCTGCTGTGACGTCACAGCCTCTACACCACTCCCTGCTGTGACATCACAACCTCTACAGCACACCCTGCTGTGACGTCACAGCCTCTACACCACTCCCTGCTGTGACGTCACAGCCTCTACACCACTCCCTGCTGTGACGTCACAGCCTCTGCAGCACACCCTGCTGTGACGTCACAGCCTCTGCACCACTCCCTGCTGTGGCGTCACAGTCTCTGCACCACTCCCTGCTGTGACGTCACAGTCTCTGGACCACTCCCCGCTGTGACATCACAGTCTCTGGACACATCTATCCCTCCATCAAAGGCACTGCACCACCTCCCCACCATCGGCAGACAATATAACACAAGCCATTCTAAGAAGAAAGATCCCATGTAAATGATTTTCCTCCAGTACATTAAGATTCCTCTGCTTCATTACTAGCTAGTCAGGTGCTAACCTCATGCTGGGCCAAATGCATAAGCCACACTTTATCCCAGATCTGATGTGTATGAAAAAGGCATCCCTGTAAAGCTAAGCATCCCAGGGATCTTGAACTGCATCCTCACCAATAAGGGTAGACCACTGTCCCACAGCTGAGAACTGCCTGACCAGCAACCCTTCCCTTACTGCAGCGTCTCTCTCCACCCAGCCCCTATCTTCCTACCATTGTCCTTGCAAAATCTATAATAAATCTCTTTGCCATCCATTTCTTTTCCACCTATACATACATGATTTTTCACCTGTATGAAGTCCTTTCCTATAAGTCCTTGGTCAGCTTTGTTTTCTTATATCCACTGCCCCTGCTACACCCAGAACACACTAGCACAGTTGTGTCCATACCCGTCCTCTGGGACACATCTCCATTATCCGCTGCCACGCTGGTCTTTGTCTCTTCTCATAGCTCCCTCATAATCTCCATTTCCCACATATTCTCCCATCTCAACATGCCAGTAGCACCCCCCTCCCAGATGCAACTTGATTCCAACACAGCCCCTGACAGACTGAGCTGAACACAGAGGGACATGCCACAACTGCCCTTTCTTTCTTGTTTCCATTTTGAGAATGTGCTCCACTTGAAGATACATTTGTCCCCAGGGCACAAATACTAACAACAAGTAGGCAGATTGGAATGACAGTCATTTCAAAAGAAGCTGGACCATCTAGGCTGGGAGGTGAGTGTCCCAGTGAGTCAAGGACAGCAAGGAATTCCCAAGCACAGCCATCCACACAAGGACACCAGCTCTGGTCCTCTATAGGTGGATGTACAGATGCAAATCGGACTGAATAGCAGGAACAAACAAAACTGAATATCAGAAACCACAAAGCACAGTAGAACATGCTAGAAAGTGGCAAACGCCCATAAAATCAGTGTGCCACTAGAGAAAGCTCTGCTGTGTCTCGGTTTCCTTTTCTTTTCTTGTTTTGTTTCTTTTTTAAAATATATTTCTTTTATTTGATGTGTATGGTCATTTCGCCAATATGTATGTCTGTGCACAATGTGCATGCAGTGCCCTTGGGGGCCACAGTTACAGGTGGTTTTGAGCCCCTTGTGTCCATGCTGGGAATTGAGCCTGGGTCTTCTGCAAAAGCAGCCGCAGCTCTAAATGGCTAAGCCATCCATGTCTCCAATCCAACACTGGATGTTTTAAACACCATCATTAAAATTTAATAGGATCACTGTAACATAGGCATCCATTGTTGGTCAAAATGTCCTTACAGAGGATATGGATGCAACAAAAGTACTGCATTCTTCTATCTGCGGCCATCTTTAACCACTGCACAGGTTCAGCTGTCTACAGCTCACAAGCTCAGTGACTGTTGGGCGCCTTATCTAGAAGCTTCTTCAATTAGGGCGTTATCTGCTTTTGAATCATGAAATAGGCTGATGACACCTGGATACTCACACATAATCTCTTCATCTGTCTTAGATTCCAGGTTCCTGCCAGCTATGCTTGGTCTGGCAATGTAGCCTGTAAGTCACTCTAACACAATGAGAAACTCAGTCGATTTGACCCCATGTCATCTTCAATGTTGTCCTGAGTCACCTGACTGAATGACAGGCTAGATCCAGAGTCCCCAGCTCAATGGTCCTTCTGTACTTAAACACTCGTACAGTTTTACTTAAAATTCACCTGTCCTTCCTACCAATAGCATCAAACTCCGACTCAAAGGCCACTTTTCCCACGAGGTCTCCCTAAACTCCTTCTTCCTCCTCCCAGAAGCTGCTAAACAGAGTCAACATGTTGTTTCTCCAGTCCTGAATCTGTACATCTCCCTGTGGACTAGCCCTACTATGCTTTTATCACAGTCCTGAATCTGTACATCTCCCTGTGGACTAGCCCTACTATGCTTTTATCACAGTCCTGAGTCTGTACATCTCTCCTTGTGGACTGGCCCTACTATGCTTTTATCACAGTCCTGAGTCTGTACATCTCTCATTGTGGACTGGCCCTACTATGTTTTTATTACAGTCCTGAGTCTGTACATCTCTCTCTGTGGACTGGCCCTACTATATTTTTATTATAGTCCTGGGTCTGCACATCTCTCCTTGTGGACTGGCCCTACTATGCTTTTTATCACAGCCATGTTCCTGACTTTAGTTCCACCAACTTTCAAACAGACTCAAATCTGAAAGTGTAAGAGAGTATAAAGTAGTGCAGTGCCAGCCTGGAATGTACACCCTCCTTTCACATTTAAATGCCTCTTGATCACTAATACAATGCCATACTTAGTGTGACGAGAAAGGTCAATGTGTGCTCTGCACAGATGCATTTTTTAAAATATTTTCCATCTGTGGTTGGTTGACCCCACAGAAGTGGAACCACCAGAGATGGGGGTGGGGGAACTGTACATTTAATTTTACAGCAGTTAAATGTGCTTTGTATTGAACAATGAGTCTCAGTCCCTCTAGGAGCCGACAAGTTATTAGATTAATGACTCAGACGTCTCTGTGCCTCTGTGGCTTTTGGGACAGCGTTCTGTAGTACAGACACTGGAGACAAAATGATCCAACCGCACCCCAACTTTAGCTCGGAACACTGAGTGCTCACTACTGTCAGGTTATTCTTTTCAATTGTATAATGGTGAATTTAAATGGTTACGGTCACTCTTCTAAAGGAAGAACCAGCTACTGCCTCTTCAGGGCTAAATCAGGGGAAAGCATGAAGAGAACATTCTGGGGCTGGAGAGATGGCTCAGTGAGTAAGAGCACTGTCTGCTCCTTCAGAGGACCCAGGTTCAAACCCAGTACCCATATGGAGGCTCACATTGTCTCTAATGCCAGTTCCTGTGGGAAATCTGTTGCCCTCTACTGGCCTCCATGGGTACTGCAGGCACACAGTAAAATACCCATCTACCTAAAATAATAAGTGATATTTCTAAAAATTGAAGAAAACTATGCTCTGATTGCTATTCTGCACTACTAAAAGGAAAAAGACTTTCAAAAGACTGAACATTATGTTTACAGTATCCTTGAACTACTAAATCTTGTGTAAGACTATATGAGTTTTCATATGCATATTCAAACACTCTACCTCCGAATGTGAGGTGCTACCTGACGTACAAAACATAGCAACATACTGTCCTTCAGTAGACCTTCAGTATGGTAACCATACAAAGAGTCAAAAGTCGTAAGTTTAATTTCTAGTGGACAACCTTCCTGAGAATGCATCTGGTATCAGTAATATTCAATTCCATTTAATCATGTAATTTTATATGTACTTACACATGGTTTCTGACAAATCCATCTGTTCATCTGCTTTAGAAAACTCAGACGTAACCATTGCCATTTTCCAGACTATTGGTCCTGCTTTACAGTGTTTTATATGTTCAAGTATCATTTATTTAAAATTCTTGCGGGGAAAACCATGTTTCAAGTTTTACACTTTTCTTCTGATTTTTGGCATACATAATAAGATGCCACAGGGATACAACCCAAGCCAAGACATGGGAATCATTTATATTTAACATGGACCTTTTTTCTTATTTATCTATTTATCCACTTTCCATCTCGATCACAGCACATACGCACCCTCAGTCTTCCCTCCTACATGCCCTCCTTCCCTTCACCTCTGAGAAGAGGGGGGGCCCCTCTGGGTAGCAAGCCACCCAGGCACCTCAAGTCACTGGAGAACTAGGCACATCCTCTCCCACTGAAGCCAGACAAGGCAGCTCAGTTAGGGGAACAGGACCCACAGGCAGGCACCAGAGTCAGGGTGAACCCCTACTCCTGTTGTTGGGGGGCCTGCATGAAAATCAAGCTGCACCTCTGCTACATATGTGTGGAAGGCATAGATCTCACTCTTGTATGCTCTTTGGTTGGTAGTTCAGTCTCTAGGAACCCCAAGGGTCCACGTAAGTTGACTCTGTTGGTCTTGTGGAATCCCCATCCCTCCGGGTTCCTCAATCCTTCCCCCAACTCTTCAACATGACTTCCCAAGCTCCATCTAATGTCTGGCTGTGATTCTCTACATCTGTTTCAGTCAGCTGCTGAGTGGAGCCTCTCAGAGGCTGGTTATGCTAGGCTTAGCATGCATCTTTTATATATTACTTAAAGGTAATGCCTCACAGTGTCTTTAATGCATACATGTTTTTATTGCAATTATCACAAGGTCAAGAAATGGCACGTTCTCTTGTGGTATCTATCATGTCAGCACTCAAAATACTTGAGGCTTGTAGGGTAGCTCAATGGGTGAAAGTGCTTGCCGCCCAAACACTTGAGTATAATCCCAAAATCCACATGGTGGAAAGAAAGACCAGACTCACACAAGTGGTCCTCCAGCATCCCCATGCCTATTTGATATGCATGCAAACACACACACACACACACACACACACACACACACACACACAGAGAGAGAGAGAGAGAAAGAGAGAGACAGAGAGAGAGAGAGAGAGAGAGACAGAGAGACAGAGAGACAGAGATAGAGTAAATATAATAAAATACTTTTTTTTTTAGCATTTCAGATTTTAGAGAATTAATTTCAAATTACGGGTGCTTAATCTGACTATATTTACTCTCATCTCTTAGCCTAAAGCATGATCCTCTGCAAGCTAAAGGAGCTTTACACTTTATCCCTTGGTAAAGTGCTTTGATTTCGGCAGTCCATACAGAGGCTCGGTAGCTGTCCATGGTGCTGACCTCCACCACAGACCAAACAGGATCAACAGCAATGCTCCTGGAGCTGACTTCATTCTTTTCTTTTGTAAGAAAGGCAGAGAGCTGTCATGTCTTATGTTGGAAACCAAAAGCACTCTCTGAGCACTCTCTGGCTTGACACCCCAGAGCCAAGAGGCTTGAGAACCGAGATCCTAATACCAAGCTGTCCTTAGTTTGGTATTTCTCTCAAGTATTCTGCCTTGCTAAACAGGTTTTCCTCAGAACCAGCAATAAAGGTCAAACACATTCCTTAGGACAGTCCACAATAGTTAGAAAAGGTTTCCCTCACTCCAGGACATTAGCTAGGATGGAACCAGTGCCTGCCTCCAGCAAAACCCAGAGAATTAACAGGAAATACCAAAATACCTCAACAGGGAGGGCTCTACTGCTCTTCTGCCTGCTTCATACCTAGCTACCAGACGCTGCTGACCTTGAAGATGTGGTCATTTGCCTATCTGACCTCAGTCTTGTGCTTCTTGCTGTAACCCTGCCCGCCTATGTGGCCTTTGCTGAGAGGTGCCTGGAGCTGATCTTCACAGAGACAACTCCCCATCGAACATCCGCCCAGATGTTCCCCTCTCCTCCTTTGTGCCAGCTGGATTCCCCTCACCCCCTCCTCATTTCCTTTTTCTGTAATGTATATATACTGGCCATTGGGCATTATTAAAACAAGGCTTTGACAAAAGATCTGCAAGGCCTCCCTCTCCTTTTTTCACCCATTCTATTCCAGGTTTAGTTCCCCTCGAAACCCACGGAATAACTAGATCCCACGGGTCGGGGATAGTCTTATCCCCATAAATAATTAAGACACTATTTACCTCATCTTTGTTTTGGGGAATCACAAGCTATTTAAAGTGTGAAGTGCTATTTATTCCTTTATAATAAGTTCAAGAAAGTGGGTAACTGGATTATTATTCAGTTAAACCAATCTGACACTTCACTTCCATAACAAATAAGTTGCACGCCCATCAAAAGGAAACTTCATTCTGATTGGCCAATAAAATGTACTTGGACAGAATTTCACCCAGGAAATTCAAGTATCCATTGCTTTCCTGTTGTGGTCATTGCTGTTTTTTATTTGTTTTTGGTGATTTTTTTCCAAAATGGAAATTTTATATTGTTAATTATCTCTTTAAAATATTTTTTGTTACACATAAAAAGGTAAAAATCTATGTAAGGTCTCTTCTACCTCTAAGAAATAAAATTTGATCTGTAGGGTCCAGAGCTTGTATCTTACACTCATGGGATGAATTACATGAGCCAGTTTTTCAGCTTGTGTGTTGTGGGTTTCTTTCCACAAACACAGGTAGAAAATACTTCATCACAGAGTGAAACTCTGTAGCCCTGGCTGGCCTGGAACTTGCTCTGTAGACCAGGCTAACTTCAAACTCATAGAGATCCACCTGCCTCCGCCTCCTGAGCGCAGGGATAAAAGGCATGGGACACCATACCTGGCCCTCTATCATTTTTACTAACCATTACTTACTCATCAACTTTCCTACTGTTAGAATTTAGATTGTTTGAGGGTTTTAAATAGTTATAGTTTTTGCAAGAATACTGTTGAGTGGGTTCCTCATCAGAATACTGCAAATGTGCATGCCTGCACGTTAAGCTTGCTGCGAGTCACTGTTTCCATGGGAGCCTGTCACATGGTGGATGCCCTGTAAGTATTTGTTGATGACCACACACTGCCTCATGAAAGATATGCTGTTCCACATGCACTATGCCCCTTAGGTTCCCCCTTTACATTCTCTCCCTTAAAACCTGTCATGGGAATGACCAGATCACTTAATCTTCAATTTGGGAGGCAGAAGCAGGTGTATTTCTTGAGTTCAAAGCCAGTCTGGTCTACAGAGTGAGGTCCAGGACAGCCAGGGATACACAGAGAAACCCTGAATCAAGAACTCAACCAACCAAACAAACAGGTCTGGGTCTAGGCTTTGTCAGCCATCCCGATCCACCCACACCCCATTTCCTGAAGATCCATTTGTTTTCTCCTGGTGGTGAATTCGACAGAGGAAGAGAAGCCGCTGTGAACCTCAAGTTTGCCAAATACCACCTTCTCAGAAAAAGATTTTATTGGGGGGGGCAGAGGGGCAGGACGGGGGGGCGGGTTCTGAAATGAGGCCCATGAATTACCCAAGGATTCCCTTCATGGTTGCAGTTCCTGCCTGCTCTGCCAGAGAGACTGGGAGTTATCTGTTCCGGTGAAGGCAGATATATATGTTCGTTTCCAGTTATTGAAGAGACTGGCACTTTCAAAAGTGCAAGAACACTGTGCCAGCCACTGAGTACTGGTGGTAAGCTCTTGGCTTTTACTCTAGGAAGCAGGTGAGCAAAGTTAGCACCCTGGAGATTAGTATTCTGTCTGTGAAATACATGGTAAGAGCCAAACAGCTCCGATAGCGGTGTACTGCTGGGGTTTACTGAAAGGAGACATGGATTTCTAATCTAGATAAAAATAAGCAATCTTTGAATGAGGGGAAAAGAAGTAGGTTTATACCCAGGCGCTCCATCTCGGCTCTCCGGAGGCTAAATCGGCAGAGGTTTTGGTCTTGATCTTGAAGGAGCGGGAAGTATTCTTTGAAGAATAGAATTCATTCAGACGTCTGCTTGGAAGGCAATTGCTTTCCAGTGTGCTCGGTGACTGCCAGGCCTATTAACTCAACCTGGTTGTTTCCGGCTCAGCTACCCGCATGGCACCTGAAGCCAGTCTGAGACTGGACTCCATCTCCTATCATTTCACCTGTGCAAGCACAAGTAACGAAAACTCTCACTAATGTATTCCCTTCCTCCTTCCCTCCCACAAACACTATGCCTAGCTTCCCAACAAACCGGTTCCTTCCTCTCTTCCCTGTGGCTAGCCCAGGGACTCCTGGCCCCCATGAAGAGCCAAATGACTGAATGGGGCAACCACAGGGGGATTCAAACCATCTGAGCAGGTGGAGCAGAGAACCCTGTGTGGTTAACCAGGGGGAGGTGGAGGGCTATCCTGGTGCAACGGAAACAGAACATGCTTCCTCAGCTCTGCCACCGCCCCAAGGGGACTCACTTCAAGGCAATAGAATGTCTGCATTATGCACACTTGGTCCTTGGTGCCTTGGACCTGAGGGATGCACTCGGGGTGGAGGCTGCCTGTGAAACTCCCTTATCTACAGGGCTGCAGGCTCTAATTCCCGAGCCTCGTGTGCTATCTAAAAAGCAGAGATAAATCTTTTCCAATCTCGTCAGGAATAAAGTAATGCTCACCCACAGCTCAGAGCCTTGCACGGGGTCAGCCACTATAAATGCAGCTCCTTCAGATTTCTTTCTTTTTCTAAAGGGAGGTGGATTTCCTTCTTTTATCTTGTCCCAGAAGTTTTTGCCACCTTTCTCCTACCAAATGAGCCAGGAGCCTAAGGGAAAACAATGGTAAATTACTAACCCCGAGATGCAACCCAAGAGGAAAAAGACCATAACAAGCAGAAAGAGAGAAGAAAACGGGGTGACCAAGTGAATGAGGAGTTGCTGAGTCAAGCAGCAAAGGGATGGAGCACAGGAAAAGCAAGAGCCGACAGTCAGCAGCAAGCAATGGCTGCTTCTGCTGACATTTATTAATCCACGGGGAGGATGTTGGGGAGCAGATATAAAAATAAATAAGTCAATAAATGAATAAAGGATACAGGAGGAAAGAGATGAATCGACACAGCCCAGTAACCAGGTGATCTGCTACTGGAAGACTCCCCCAATGCAGGCAGCAACTGCTGCCTCTAACCCAGTTTTGTGGGTTTGGGGAGAGAGGTTTGCCCTGAGAGAGCTGCGATCCCCGCTGTTAAGAAACCAACTGCACACACCCAATGCTGACCAGACTCAAAACAAGACATGCGAGCAGAGCACGTTCTTAGAAAGGGCAAGATGATCTGGAAGTCGTCCCAGGCCTCTGGGGAGCACGGATGACACAGACGAGAAGGAGAAGTTACTGCTGTGGGCTTTTTTATCATTATAATAAAAGATAAAAGTTTAAAAGCACTGCTTTCTTTTGGAATAATGCAAACCTCAAAGCACGAATGTTTTCCAAACTCTGATTGTTTTCATAGAGAACAAAAGGCGCAGTCTCCTGATAAACATGAACTTTCCGGTTTAATCTAAAATTTGAAGTTTTGGGGATTGGGAGACCACTGTGATGCATGCCTGCAGTGTCACAGATCAGATGTCCTTGCTGCACTGACAAGACTCTCCAAATGACCCAGCAGGAGGAGAACTCGGAGCAGCTGGGCAGGCGAAGAAAAACATCATTTGCTCCTGGTCCCAAGCACAGCAAAGGGCTTTCCCGGAGAAATTCTGAGTGACTTGAAGTAAACGAAATCAGGACAGACATCAAAGAGTTGCATCTTTAACTCTGCGTCTTGATTATGAAGCAAATTGTAAGATGCCCCAGCTGCCCATGGAATGGAAGTGTGGGCAGGACTCTTATAGATAAGAATGTCTAGCTATATCTAGACTCTTTGGATGCCTTCATAATGCCCACCTGAATCTAAGGCAGGGACAAATAGGCTTCCACTACTCACCTTGAATTCTTTCCTAGTCTGCATCGTAATGCAGGTTAAGAAAACCCCAGCAGCTTATGGCTTTGCCATGAGGACTAGGGAAGAAAAGCTCTGAATACTACAGCCATCACCTGGTGGGTTAGAAATGAATGCCAGCAGTATGCACCACACTAAGAAATGGGTATATAGGGGCACAGAGGCTAAGAGCAGTCATTGTTCTTACAGAGGACCTGGATTCAATTACCAGCACCCACATTACAAACCACAACTTCCAGATCCAGGGGATCTGGCGCCCTCTTTTGGCCTTCCTAGGCTCCTGCATAAACATGGTGCACATACTTAGGCTCACATATACAAGATAGGTAGGTAGGTAGGTAGATAGATAGATAGATAGAAAGAAAGAAAGAATTTTGTAAAGAAATGAACTATACCTCTTCTTCCCAAGGCTCAGAGATCACTACAGAAGAGGGGACTGAAAGAGTCTACAAGCCAGAGGCACTGGGTGACCACAACACACGCGTTTTCGGGACACAATAGGGCAGTGGCATATGAACTCACGGTGATTGTGAAAGCTTGCACAAGACTTACTTGTACAAGCGCAAGCCAGACAAACACTTCAGCATGAATGGGGTAGATAGGCACACAGTCCCATCTCTTGATAGCAGTTGATAGTGGCCAAGAAAGGGAGACTTAGTTTACAGAAGGATGTGGAGCCTGGTAGGTCAACTACACTCCAGTACAAGAGTATATCAGCAGCACAAATTATACTTGATGGGCTTTTAAAAAAATAATTGGAGAGGGCACAAAGTTGTGTGGACAGGGAAGAGGAGGGGGCCAGGGAGGAGCTGGGCTGGAAATATGATCGAAATAGGTTGTGTGAGATTTTTCTAAGAATTCATTTAAAAAAATACATATAGACCCATCACTACAGAAGTGCTTAGGCTTCAGAGAGAGTAAGGCTCGCAGGATGCGTTTGACCACTGTGTCCTTTGCTTGCTCCTAGCAGCATCCAGTGCCCAATGCACCATGTGTGCATCTCTTCTGCAGAAACCTGGAGCATCCTCCATATACACCTGGCTCATTCTCAACTCCAGGCTAGAACCACCCCGTGTCTGCCTGCCCTATGCCTACTTCACACCACTACCTCTTCTCTGGGACTTGCACAACCATTGATGCAAGATGACCATTGAACCTCTGTTCTTCTGGAGACTGAATGTGTGTGTGTGTGTGTGTGTGTAAATATACATATATATACACTAACATATGTATGTGTATATACATGTATATATGTATGTATACACATACATATATAGGTATAGGTATAGACATATGAGGGAATGAAGAAAGTATCCTTTAGGCAGAATTTCATCTTTAAAAGAATTGGTTATACTCAGCAAAGAAAAAAGAAGGTGTTACTATGGGCCATCTGCCAGGACACAGAAATAGTTGCATTTTTGAAAAAAACATCAAAATAATATTGTTCCTTCTCAGTACTATCTCCATGGTGCACGTTCCTGGAAAGCAGATTCCAGGCTTGGCTGTCTCCCAGTACACAGTGCTCTCACAACTATGATGCACCAGGCTAACCGTTCTGCTTAATTTTGTTAGGAAAGAGCTGAGCTGCCAGATCTTCCTATCCTGGCTCGTGAGGAACAGCAGCTAGGTGGTAGGTACCATGTGGGAGACACACCTGCCGAAGTCAGTCCTTCTTCCAACCTGGGCTGTGATTGCCCCTGTGCCTCTCAGGACCATGTGTGCCTGTCCTTTTTGTTTATGGTTGTTTCTGGATATTTCCCATCCTCTCCACTCCTCATCCTACCTACTTTATCCACAGATCTGGGCTGCTGTCTAGGGCACAGGCCTTAGCTCTGTAGGCACTGTTGGCTATCATAAAATTAGAAAATAGCATGTCTGCCATGGAAAACATGGTATTCTAGAAACATTAAAAATGGATTTATAATGTAATAAATAGTTCCATCTTAGGTATTTACCAAAATGAACAGAAATCGGGATCCTAAAGAGATGTCTGTACACCTACATTCATGGCAGTATTTATCACAACACTTGGAGCACCTAGTCAACACAAATCCCCATTTGTGGGTGAATGGGTCAACAAAGTACAGCATTCACATATAATGAGATAGTAAAAGAACAGAAATTCTGATACATGCTATAAGGGGATGAAGAAAAAAAGTAATCCAGTCACACACAAAAGATCTGCAGAATGCCCCTCCCACAGAGTACTTAGTGAAACTCACACACAGACAGCAGCAGACTGCTGGCCAAGCTGAAGGAGGGGCAACAGCGCTTTGCTGTTTAGTGGCTACCGTTCTGTACGATAAGAACAATTCTGCAGATGGCCGGTGCTAAGGACTGTGCAGCCTCGTGCACTTACGCGTCACTGGACTGTTCTTTTAAAAGTGAAGCGGACACGGGGGGTGGAGACAGCTCAGTAGTACAGAGTACTTCCTGTTCTTCCAGAAGGCCTGAGCTCAGCTCCCAGCATCCATATCAGGTTCCCCACAGCACCCATAAACTAGATCCAGGGGACTCTGGGACCCTCTTCTGGACTCCACAGGCATCTGCATGCGAATGTTATATATACACAGAGACACATAGTTAATTTTTTTCTTTAAATGATGAAGAGAGCAGGCACACTCATGTCGTAAGTAGTTTTTTATAATTTTTTTTTATACAAATAACAGTAGCCAGGACTAGAGGGTTGTGGCAGGCAATCGAAGACAAAGAAGTGACCAAGCGGAATACCAGCGACTGAAGGTGGCTGTGTGCTGCGGAAAAGACAGTTATTAAAGTAATATTCATTAGCACCTCCCTAGAATTATGACAAGCGTACAATCTGTTGTGGGTATATGTTGCTACTCGCTCTCACTCCCTGCTTCTGGTCTGTGGGCAGCCATCTCCTTCCCTCAGCCCACACTTCCACACCACCAGCTGGTGAAGGCTGCTGCTGCCAGGCAGGTCCTGGCTTTCCATCCTCCTCCCATCCCCCTTCTCTTCTGCAAGATCCAAACTTCTGCTCCCTCTTGGCTCTAAAAACAAACAGAAACGTGAAGCCACTACCACGGGAAGTCCTTTGTTGGGATATTAACGCGATGCCTCCCTCTGCTTCCCCTGTTTGCTTCCCTAAGCTTGCTCAGTGTCCCCTGCTCCAGGAACACTTGGTGACTTCTGCATTGCCAGGGACAGCCTCTCCCTCCTACCTTCAGTTTCTGGGTACTTAAACTGGAAGAGAGGGCTTCCAGCCACAGCAAGAGAACTACAAAGAGGAGGGTTGGGAGAGTCCTCCAGCACATTTCTGAAGTCTGTGAAAGATTGGGCTGGGATCCCGAGGCAGGCAAGCTCCATGCTGACTAGGCTCCTGCATCATCAAAGTCTGGGGAAGAAAGTAACAGTTACACTGGAGCCCAGACCCTGACCCCAGAATGCACCAGTTCCCAAGTGCAGAAGACAGGCAATGTAATGAATGACCTAAAGAGACATTGTAACATCTCGGGAGGCTCTCTGGAGATGACTTCCAGCATCAGAAGGATTGTCTTTGGGACCTAGAGGTACCAAAGGAGGAGGGAAGAGGCTGTAAAGGAGGTCAAGACGTAAACTCTTGGGCTAGAAAGATGCTCTGAGGTTAAGAGTCCTTGCTGTTCTTCTAGAGGACCTGAGTTCAGTTCCTAACACCCATGTCACGACCACCAAAGCCCTCCCCTGATTTATGTGTGTATGTTCATTCATACCCACACATATCCCCCACCCCACCCCTACACACCTAACAATACTGAAAATAATCTTAAAAGTGTTTAGAAAAAAAAAAAAAAAGATCGAATTCCTTGCCAGCCCAGAGTATAGAAAGGGCCAGAGTCACCAGTAAGTTCTAGAAAAGGAAGTGGTCCCAGTTTTATTCCTGGCACATGACCTCATGATAATAAAGCAAAGAAACATATTCTCAGTGGGTAAAACCAGTTATTCAGCTTGAGCCGGAGGTAAAGGCAAACTTTGCTCACATGTGACCCTGTAATGTTCCTTTCTGTCATCCATTTCCCCCCCACCCCTCCACCCCCACTGCCAAGAGCAGCCAACGTACAAACTACTGTCTGAGGTGGCACCACAGCAGTCTGGGGCACGGACAAGAACTTCTAACTTCTACCCACCACAGCTTACTTTTGCCCTCCTATTTCAAATTGTTTTTCTTCCTGACACCAGGCACACTCACCTAAACCTGCAAGTGTGATATCACCACACGGCTCTGCACTTACAGAAAAAAAAAAACAAAACAAAACAAAAAAACCACCACCAACATCAACAAAACCCTGCAATCTTGTTATCAACCACAAAATCCTTCACTCTCTAACCACAGTTCAACTCGCCCATACCACACTCCCTCCCAACCATTCTGTGAATCTGCCAGCACTGGCCACCATCTGACATCTTTCCCACCTGGATTCCTCTGGCTTTGGACCTGTCGATGGCTGAAGGGATTGTAGACCAGATCCATGAGCCCCACCCCCCAACACAGTTGCTAATGCCTCACAGGCAAAAGATGGTTCAGTTCCATTCTTCTCACAAGCAGCTCATGGCCATGGGGTGGTGGGCAATGAACAGAGTAGACATGTGACCAAATATGCCCTGCCAAAATAAACATCTCTCTTCAGTTTTCCTCATCGAGTATCTGGTTCCTGCAACATGACAACTAGAGAATCTATTGAGGGATCTTTTCCTTGGTGCAAGGATATGGGTTTTTGTTGTTGTTGTTTTGCTTTGTTTTATGAGTGGCTTGCTTGCATGTCTGTACACCATGTGCATGCAGTGCACGCCGAGACTGAAAGAAGGCATCACAGCTCCAGAACTGGAGTTCTAGGTGGTTGTGAGCAGCTATGCTGATGATCAGAATA
>NW_022196905.1:142459859-142467614 GCF_008632895.1 Mastomys coucha | reverse complement strand
AGGCATCATAGCTCCAGAACTGGAGTTCTAGGTGGTTGTGAGCAGCTATGCTGATGATCAGAATAGAACCAGGGTCCTCCGGAAGAGCAGCAGACAGTGCTCTTAACCACTGAGCCATCCCTCCAGTCCCTTGTTTGTAATTTGGTACCAGAACTGTATGTGGGTTCCTTTTAAAACTCTCTCTACAAAGACCTCGTGACCCTAGCTTGATTTTCACAGTGCCTTTCATTGGTTAATTAAATTTTATTCCCACAAGGTCCATGTTAGAAACCATCAATTTCCTGAGGCTGCCCCTACTCTCCCAGTTCCTCATCCCCACTCTCCATGCAGAATCTGAGCCCCCAGCACTCCCCACGTATTCCAACACGCCCAACAGAGCATGTTAAACCACCAAGAGTCCATCCAGATCTCCCTCAGCACTCCTAAGCCTATGAAAGAATTGGGTTTGAAGCCATTAGCCTATTCATTAGAGACTGGTCCAACCCCCACTGAGTCAAGGAAGCACAGAACTGTGTTACAAACCATTGCCTGCGACCACAAGGAGAGCTGAGTGAGCAACAGCCTGTGCTGCAAAGAGGCTTGCTCTCATATTAAGCTAATATTTTAGACATGAGCTCACCTCACTTTAAAATACTTTACATTCAGGGGGGAATGAAACTTAACTTCCTCCTTGAATAATTTAGAACTGCCTCTAATTTTTAGTACACATAAATACGTTCTGCTTTAATAAAAACCGCTCCCTCTGAGGAATGCCCGCCTGGGCACTTTGCCTCCTCAAAGGCACGTCTCTGAATATTTGGTAATTCATGGACTTTGAACATTTAGGGGTCAAAACATTATTTGAGATAACTGCCCGTATTTCTTGGGCATCATTTGGGAGTTAATTCTCCTTGAAGTCTTTCTCCTTGATTTCACTGAGCTGTTTCTTTGTATCTTTTTTTTTTAAACCTTCTTGAGTTCTTTAATAAGGTTTGTGATTGCTCTTTTAACTCCTGCATCCTGGAGATATCTGAGTAGTCCTCATTAGCAAGCATTTCTGCCAAACTGGCTGGTTTTGGAGAGAAGACACTGGCTTCAGCTTTCATATTGTTAGTACTCTTGTGAGGACATCTCTATGTGTAGATTTCATTGGTTACTCCAGGCTAGACTCTGCTGGTGTGGAGGCCATGGAAGTCTGATCTGGGCATATGGGTTTCCTTTGTTAGCCCAGCTAGACCCTGCAGGAGGACACGGGTCTGGGTATCAACTGTCCATATTTAATAAACAGTTTGGTCTTATTTGGCTAAGACCCTTATATATTTATTTATGTATGTCTACATTTATACATTTATAGTTTTATCTTTTCCCCAACAGAGAGCTGTCTGTGTTCTCCTTCCTCCAATAAGAGCTGCTCATAGGGATAGACACTGAGTGATAAACTGGTTCCTAAGGTATCAATAATGATCCTCGCTGTAATAATACATTTGTACGACATAAATCCCAAGGAGCAGAAACATGAAGGGATGACAATGTAGTCAGGAAAAGCTTGCTCCCCTGGAGAGTTAAGTCCTAGTTCTGCTTCCCAGCCCCAATTCCCAGAAATAAGACTCACACTCAAAATATATTTACAAATACCTTGGCCGTAGAGCTAGACTCTTTTCTGACTAGATATAGCTTAAAATATCCTATTTATTTTAATCTACATTCTGCCACATGGCTGGTTACCTGTGCTCAGGTGCCATGCGTCCATCTCGTCCCATCTTCCCAGGCAAATCTCCCATGCCTGGCTCTATCCCAGAATCCTTCCTGCCTCCCAGAAGTCCCATTTTCTATCCTACCCTTTCCCATAGGCCATAAGTTTTTAATTGACAGGTGCCACATCCATACAATACACAAGATATTCTCTGAGCACTCTATTCTTTGCACCCAGTGGAGTTGAGGCTCCAACACTGGACACAGTGGGAGTCTGCAGCATTATCCTCAGGCCCCTAGTCTGAAACACAATGTGGCTCATGTCTTCCATTCCCAGAAGCAGAGGTCTCTGAAAGAGTCCTGCATTTGGCTCCCCCTTCTGATCTCTGTCTTCTGCTTGCTCCCTCTTCCCCATCACAGACTCTCAATGTTGGTCATGCATGGAAACCACCTGCTTGTTCTAACATGCTCTGGTGTCTGGGCTCCTCCACAGCACACTCTGACTTCTGCAGCCTGGGTTGTAGTCCATAGGGTTCTACTACACAGCAAGGTAGAGAGTCCAGCAGGATCAACTACCCTGGTCCTGAGTCTCAAACTCCCAGCTCATGTACCAGAGTGAATCAAGGATACCTGTTCTGTAGTCTTTTTGTTGATAAAGTACAAGTACCATGTAATTTACCATTTTAGTCTTTTTTTTTTTTTGCTATACTGTTTTGTATCACTAAGTACATTCACAGTACTTCATGAGGAGATGTCTGTCTTCTTTTAGATTTATTTTATTTTATATGTATGAGTGTTTGCCTGCATGTAGGTATATGCACACAGGCATGCAGTACCTGCGGAGGACCGAAGAGGGCATCAGGTTCTCTGGAATTGGAGCTACAGGTGGTTGTGAGCTCCCATGTATTTGCTGAGAATTGAACATGGGTCCTCTTGAAAAGCACCCATTGTCCTCAACCTCTGAGCCATCTCTCCAGCCCTGGCACTTGCTTTATATTGGAGGAATATGTCATGCTATTTCATATGTGTTTATAATTAGGTACATTTCATACAGAAATACAAATATTTGGTTTCTGGCAACAGAAAGCTAATAAGATCCCCAAGAAAAAGTCAACAGTGACAGGAAATGGTGTCCTCTTTTGGCAGACAAGTGCCTCAGGGTTGTCTGTTCAGATTGAGTCATCTCCAGGTAAGTTTTAACCTTATTCTGTTAGCAAGGCCAAAAAATGTCTTAAATTTGTGTCTTTCAATTACCTCTCTGTCTCTTTCTTCCTCGCCATCCCCCATTCACTCCTCAGAACTCTGAAGGCTTCCTCCCCTCTTGCCCTGGACCTATGCTATCAAAAGCCAATGCTTCCCATTGCCAGGAAGCAGGGTCGCCTGCACAAGTGGCCATGGTCCCCTGTGCTCACCAGCCGCTCTCCATGCTGAGTCTCTCCCCTCTTCCCGATGTCACCAGGCTTCCTTCTTGTCTTACAGAGAAGAGAGAGTGCCTTCACATTCTTGGTGAACCATACTCATCCTCAGATGATTCCAAACACTAAGGGCTGTCCAGGGCTTTAAAGGGGCACACAGGACCTGGTGTTGAACCCCAGTTCTGTTTCTTATGTGTTACGATCTGGGGCCAATTATTCAACCTAAGTCCAACAAGCTTTATCTAAGTAACAGAGTAATAATTTCCATTGCAACAGCACAACTCTGTGAATCTGTGAAACTGCAAACAGGACCCAACCATCATGTCTCGGTTCTGTGCTTTTCAGTACAGAAATCATAAGGTACACGCAGCTAATGAGCACTCTAAAACTGAGAGTTCGGGTTCCTGTCATATTTAATGTTAATTAGTTTTAGGTTGGATTTGCGCACCACAGAGCCGGTGACTTCCACTGGGCGGCACAGCTCTGAATACAGATACTACTGTTATCACAACTGTTGAGTAACAATAGCAAATGCCTCCAGCCCAAGTCCCCACTTGGGGCCTGATTTTATGAGACTATTGTATGCGCCATAGAGTGACCAAAACCCCTCAGAGGCCACAGTGAAGATTGAAGACTTATTTTGTCCCAGCAGTTTATAACTAGTGAAGAGACAAGCACAGGCAGGATTCCAGGTCACTGGGGCTGGAACTTCACTGCATTCAGGTGGAGGTGTTTGCTCCTGAGTTTCCATTTAGGGTTGATTACAGGAACTGGTCCTCCCACCTGGAAGATGCATCAGGCTCTGGTCTGAGCATCAGGTTAAGTTCTTACATACAACCTCTATCAGCATCTCATGGGTCCCTGTCACCATGTGACCAGGCTCACTAAACGACAGTTGGACAACCGCACATAGATATCACCAGATTCACACAGCTCCAACTAAGAGCATCATCTCTGCTCCTCCCCCAGGGCCTGCTCTCCCCCAGCCCACCTCATCCACTCAGTTTGCCATTCCTGAAACATCCTTGTCCCCTACCAAATGGCAAAGTCAGGCATTTCGACCCCAATAACTTCTTATCCCATTTAAAGAAGACTTGGAAGCGTCTTTCCCCAATATTCTTCTACAAACTAAGAAGACAAACTGAAGTTGAGCTGGTATATTGGTCAGGGTATACTAGAGAAACAGAATCAATGTAATCTGAAGGACGGGTGGGAGCGGGGAAGGGAGGAGCAGAGGGATGGGTTTATTTTAAGGACATGGTTCACATGACATACAGGCTAGCAGTTCCAAAGTCTGAGGGACAAACCAGCATGCTTAACCATGGAAGAATGCCGTTACAATTCTCCAAAAGCCACCTGACTAGAATCCTTCTTCCTGAGCAGAAAGGGCCCTGTCTTCCAACCTTCAATAACTGCATGAAACTCACCCACTTTAGGAAGACACTCAGCTTTTCTCAGAGTTCACCAAAGTAAATGTTAGCTCTATCCAGTCATGCTCACAGATAAACACTGAGCATCATTGGCTGAAGACTAAATGTGGCAGCCAAGCCAAGTGGACACAAAAAATTACCCATTGCAGAATTGAAGTAACTTGAGCAGTGGCTCTGAATTAAAGCCAGGGTGACACCTAAGGCATGCTTTTAAAAATGTGAGGGTATAATGGATATTATTCCCTCTGTTGCTGGAGTATTTTAAAACATAAAGGACCTTTCATCTATGAAGTACAATATGCAGCATATGTGTATACACACACACACACACACACACACTATGCAGCAGTGACTACTTGAGGCTGAGACTCTGTATACTTAGTCCGCACTATGTTAGTCACTTTCCACACCATGACAAAATACCCAATGTGGTCAACTTGAAGAAGGAAAGATTTGCTTGGGTCCAAGGTTTTAGAGTTATTTCAGTCCACAGTCCTTGGTTCTGTCCATTCTAAGCCAATGGTGAGGGAAGGCATCATGGCAGAGGGAGCTTGTGACAGAGGCTGTTCACTTCGTGGCAGGCAGGAAGCACACAGAAGATGGGGGGGTGCAGGCAAGGAAGGAAGGCTTTAGGTGTCTGTTTTGTACAGGCACCTTCCCCCACCCCACCATTACCCACTTCCTCCAACCACCCCCGACACCTGGATTCTCACCACCTCCCAACTGAACCGTCATATTAGAAGCCCATCAAGGGTTTAATCCATCGATTAGAACAGTTCCCAGGATACAGTCATTTCCTAGGAGACCGTAAGCGGTACCCAAGTCCTCAGTGAATGGTGCCATACTAGTCATACCACCACACTCATTTATTATTAAGAACCACAGAGCGTTCATTTTTATATAGAGCACTGTATTCGGTCAACAGCTCAAACCTATGAGATTGGAGTGGATTTGGAGAGACAATCTGTGTTGTGTTTTCAAAGAAATATGACTTTAAGTATCATGCGTCTACAGCCAGATGGGAAGTGCTTTAAGAATGAGATGAATTTTCTTTTCTAAAAATCAAAACTTGTGTGTGTGTGTGTGTGTGTGTGTGTGTGTGTGTGCAAGATGGAAAGATGGCTCAGCCACTGAGAGTACCACTGCTCTCTCAGGTTCAGTTTCCAGAACTAAAGGCAGCTCCCAACCATCCTTAACATCTCTTCCAGAAAGTCTGATGTCCTCTCCTGGCCTCCAAGAGTGTGGCAGACATGGTGCACACACACACACACACACACACACACACACACACACACAGGTAGACACACACCCATACACAAAAAATAGAAGTAAAATTTAAGATCTCCAAAAAAACAAAACAAAAAAAGATTCCAAACCATAGCACTAGGTACCAATACTTGGGAATGTTCACATATGCCTCTAAACAGTAAAATACAATTCCCTCGGGCCACTGGTATCAATGCCAACTGTAAGAGGTGGACATTCGTCATCTTTTTGGAATCCTTGCTGACTGCAGGACATTCTCAGCCACTCCAAGATAAACCAAAGTTGCACACTTGCTAATCTGAGTTTATTCCATTATTTCAGACTACACCATCACCCCCAAAATCCACAACCCTTCATCCAAAATCTTGAGTACCAAAATAAAAGAAAAAAAATCTAAAAATAAAGTATTTTATGACTGGTCTGAAGGCAAAACATAACTTACATGATATGAAGCTATTTGTAGTTTGTTTAAAAATCCAATGTAGATTAAATGCCCATGGTCTGCTTTATAAATATTATTAGTCTACGTCACTCAAGGTAATGACATAACCCCACGAGAATGTCATGTTATATATGATAAATGCAATCTAAACACCAAAGTGCCGTGCTTTGGATATGGAACGCCCCCATCGGCTCCCGTGTTTGAACTCAGTTCCCAGTCACACTGCTGCTTAGCAAGCCAAGGTCGTGGAGCTGTTAGAAGAGAGAGACGAGCTAGAGGCTGTGGATGTTGAGGTTAGACCTTGAGGTTTTCTATCCCAGCCCTGCTTCCTGCTCACTCTCTGCTTCCTGAGTGGCAACTGCCTCTCCATTCTCACCACCAAGCCTTCTTCCCCATGATACACTGTGTGCCCTCAACCTACAAGCCGCCATGACTCTTCCCCTTGCTTCCTTCTTTTTCTCAGGCATTTGTCAAAACAACAAATGGTAATCAGTACAGAAAACTGGTAGAATTGGAAGCAGAGCCTAGGGAGGAGGCTTGTAGGTTAAAGGCTGTTCTCATACTGTTCTTGTAGAGACCCTGTTTGGGTGCCTGGCATCTGCATAGTGGCTCACAACCACCAGCAACTCCAGTTTCAGGGGATCGGATGCCCTCTTGTGACCTCTAATGGCTCCAGCATACATGTGCCACACACACATACACTCAGGCGCATAGACATAAAACAAACCTGTTTTAAAAAGTGGATGATTGCCTCAGTAAACCTGACTGTGTCCTCGGATGAATGGAATTCACATTGGGCTAGAAAAGCCCTTCAGTATTGTAAGCACAGTCTGATGGGAGTCTGCAGACCAGAAGAAGAAATTCAGATAGTGGAGGCAGAGCTCAGGAGGTTTCAGACAGGAACAAGGATTGTATGGGGATGGGGCTAGAGGCCATTGGGGTTACACACTGGAAAATAATCTAACTCCATTCTGCTGGTGTTCTAAGAACTTGAGTGGGGGTGGATTTAAAAATGATGGACTCGTGTGTTTAGTAGGCGACCTGCCCTGCCTTTTTCCTGCTCTGGCAACCTCTGCTCACTCTCGTCTGTATCCTCACTTGCATGGGACCAAGTAGCATCCTGTGTTCTGTGACAGGTTTATTTCTCTTGCTAGTTTATGCATGCTGTGGCAGATGTCCCAGGTTCTCTTTTTGAAGGCTGAAATTACTCAGTTGGTGGATAGAAACCATCCTATGTACCCATTCATTTGCCAATGGACACTTGGGTTGTATTTAACTCTTATCTACCATGAATAATGTGGTTATGACATGGCTGTATAAACAAGAGTCCTTGCATTTAAGCTGTTTGGATATGCACTGCTGGATAATGTGGTGATTTTAATGCTATGCACAGAGGCACACACTATTTTCTATAATAGTCACACCTTCCAATAATGCAAAAAACTCAACTTTCTTCATATCCTCACAACAACTGCTCTTTCTGCTTATTGGATTAATTTTTTTTATTTTTAGTTTTTTTTTTTTTTTAATT
>NW_022196905.1:142451613-142459670 GCF_008632895.1 Mastomys coucha | reverse complement strand
GAGAGACAGAGACAGAGACAGAGACAGAGAGAGTCAGAGAGCGACAGAGACAGAGAGAGAGAGAGAGGCAGAGACAGAGACAGACAGACAGACAGACAGACAGACAGACAGACAGACAGACAGACAGGATATAACATGAAAAATAGCTTTATTTTGCTGTTTTTTAAAAGAACCTCCAAGGGTCTGAAACGGTACTTGCTTTGGTTTACATCTCTCTAAGGATTAGCGGATGCTGACATTTCATCTTGACCACCTCTGACCTTGGCATCTAACCCGGGTCCAAGGAACTGACTTCTCTTCAGTTGTCCTCACCGTTCCTGACTCTGGTCTACCCTAATCTGTGGATACTCTGTGCCTCCCATCTATAGGTCCTAATATTTGACCCAAGACACCAGTTAGTTGCTAAGACAAATATCAGCACCATCTGTCACAGCCAGGATTGACTCATTGCCTGGGGATCCACATGTGAACAAGAAAGAACAAGGAAGGCCTGAACACTGGAAAGCAGCCTTCTGGCATGCACAGCCCTTCCCAATGCAGCTAGATGTGTTTACACTAAGCCTTGCGGTGACACATTAGTTGGCTAGACTAAGCCCTGGACCCCTGACCTTGACATCCACACGATCCATAAGGCGGGCCAGACAGAGCCTCCCCGTGCCAGTTCCCTAAGGCAGCAGGGTCACTGATGACAGCTGGAGAAATGCTTGTGACACAGTGGTCACTGGGCAGGGGCCCACTGGCAAGTGCCACTCAGGTCATGCTGTCCTTGCTCAGACAGGAATGCTGGACGAAAAGACACATCTTCCCACAGTGTGAAGGAAATGAACGACGACTTTACTTTTCTTTCCCTTATTTGTATTAAAGTATAATTTATACATAATAAAAGACACTTCGTGTATAATTCCTCAATTTTTGACAAAAGCATTCATGAAACCACATCAAAATGTAGTCATAGAAGGGTTCCGTTGTCTGCCAATTTTTTTCCTGCTCTTTAAGAAACAGCCCTCCCTAAACCTGCACTCCCTAGAAATGCTGCATCTATTTTAGGTTGCCATGGCTTTGCTTTTGCTGGAATATCTGAATAAAGCCATACTGTACTCAGCCCCTTAAGATGGTCTTTTTTAGTTTGCATAATTTGTAATTCATTTAGAGTTATGCATCTACACAATGTTCTGCCTTTTCTACATCTTTTTTTTTTTTTTTTGATTTTTCAAGACAGGGTTTCTCTGTGTAGCCTTGGCTGTCCTGGAACTCACTCTGTAGACCAGGCTGGCCTCGAACTCAGAAATCCACCTGTCTCTGCCTCCCAAGTGCTGGGATTAAAGGCGTGCGCCACCACCGCCCAGCTTCTACATCTTTTAATTGCAGTAAACTATACATATATGAGTTGACTGTTTCCGCCATGTTTAGGGGAAATTACCTGCATTTACCTTTTGTGCAAGTCATTGCTGGTTGTACTCTTAGAAGCTGTCCTCATTAAGTGATTAACTTGGAGCTTAGTTTTACTCAGAACCCCCTGAAAACAAACTCTGTAAGTCTGACAGTGTGTCTTGTTGGTGAGAATCTAAGTCTAGCTATGTCTCTTTGGTGGTTTGAATATGCTTGGCCCAGGAAGTGGCACTATTAAGAGGTGTGGCCTTGTTGGAGTAGGTGTGGCCTTGTTGGAGGAGGAATGTCAATGTGGGTGTGGTCTTGGAAACCCTCCTCCTAGCTGCCTGAAGACAGTCTTCTAGCAGCCTTCAGATAAAGATGTAGAACTCTCAGCTCTTCCTGCACCATGCCTGCCTGGATGCTGCCATGCTCCTGCCTTAATGAAAATGGACTGAACCTCTGAAGCTGTAAGCTAGCCCCAATTAAATGTTGTCCTTTATAAGAGTTGACTGGTCATGGTGTCTGTTCACAATAAAACTCTAACTAAGGCAGTCTCTGATTATCCAGTAAGGTCAAGGCATAAACCTATGGCCCAGGGGTGATGAACACAGGACCCAAACCCTGAGGTATGTTAGCCATAGAGAAATTTTCTCAGGCCTTCCTGTGGAAAAGAAAACTCTAAATCATAAACCCTCAGTGTCTATCAAAAGTATGTATAAATTTTCCCCAACCAAGCAGTCTCAGTTCTAATATTTTATCTTAAAGATCTATATGCACACTTATGAAACCTCATAGCATGGAAAGCAAATATAGTATCAGAAGCAAGCCAGGCAGCCATCTATAGAAAGCTAGCTATATAAATTATGGTACATCCTCTTCCAAAGAAAGTTCCCTTCAAAGAAAGAAGGATGTGATTATGGTTCTTAAGGGGAAAGAACTGTAAGGTACATTGGCGAATGAGAAAAACCAAAGGGAAAGTGGAGAGGGAACATACACAGCTACAAACTAGATCACTGGGGGTGGTCTCAGGTGATGGGGGTGGGGAGAGGAATAATGAGGACCTTCCCAGGACACACTCGAATGCCTTTAAAGAAAACCATCTCAACAGTATAAATATGCTACCTCCTGAAGGTATTAAGTAGAAAGGAAAGGAACAGTCAAGTATTCCTTGGGGAAATAACTGTCAAATTTAACAAGAAAGACTTCTTTACTGTAGCAAATGTATTTTCAATAGTCACAAGATCAACACTCTACCTCTTAACTACTGATTATATACAGATGCTATTGAGTATTTAGAAGATTACTTCCTTTTCTGAATCTAGCAAACGTTTGGCAAGTGTGAGAAAGTGCCTTCTGCTCGTGCATCTTAAATCTAAACACATCCCTATGAATGGCAAAGAGCCTCTGGTTTTCTCTGAGAACCTATGTTCATTTCCCTTCAGGAAGCAATGTTCCTTGACAAAAAAAAAAAAATAATAATTGTTTTAAAGAAAACAAAAAAGAAAGGAGAGAAGTAAAAAAGAAAGGAAGGAAGGGAAAGAGGAGGGAAGGAAGGAAGGAAGAAAGGAAGGAGGGAAGGAAAAAAGAAAGGAAGAAAGAGAGGGGGGAGAGAGAGGAAAGAGATGGGGAGTAACTTTAAATTACTATATTAGACTTTCAATTTGTATATTAAATATTATCACCAAAAATGTTGAGAGTCATGAATTATCCACTAAGATCAATACAAGATTCCTTGGAATATGACCTGATGTAATTTTAAGTATGTTTGAATGCAAAACTTGAGTATACTAATGTCTTATGACCATTTAAAAGCCTACCCAAACTTAGCAACACACACACACACACACACACACACACACACACACACACATTAGCACAGCCTTCCACATGATTGTGTACTGGGTAGAGTTCCTAGGAATTCGGGGATAGACCCTGTTTCTGAATTTATTGGTTTGGGAACTCACTATATTTTCTTCTTTGTCCTTGTAGAACTACAGTTCCCACTTCCTCCCTAGCCATCAGCAGTAGGGCTGGTCCATATATCCAGGCTCCTTTCCCCCATCCCTTCTCACCCTTCCTTGTGTCCAGGATTTCCAATCTCTCTGCCTTACCCCTGCCACATTCCTCTGGCTCCATCCAGAGACTCAAGGCTTAAACCCACAGGAGTAAGCTCACTCTCATGATGTCTGTCAAATCCGTAAAACACAACCTTCTCCAGGTACCTCTCTGAAGAACCCTTCCACTTCTCATAACAATTTGTACTTAAAATACAAATGAAGTGGGGGCTGGAGAGATGGCTCAGCAACTAAAAGCATTTGTAAGCTCTTGCACAGGACCCAGGTTTAGTTCCCAGTACCTACGTGTTAGCTCACAGCCATCCATACACACAGGTCCAGAGAATCAGATGCCCTTTCTTACTTACACAGGCTCTGGACACTCAACTCACACGGTGCAAGTAGACACAATGCAGGCAAAACACCCACATACATAAAACAAAATAACTTTCAAAAATAAATATCTAAAATTGAAAACCTCACAACTTCATGACTAAGATAACCTGGGGGCACAGCCTATCATCAATGAATTCTATACATGGGTATAAACAAGCATGTTCATCTTTATATACACCCAACTGCTTCATCAGGGCCTAACACTCAGCTGGTACAACCTGGCAACTATACAAGTAGCCCTAGACTGGCAGGCATTTCAGAGAAGGGCCTGGACTGAGATAAAACAAATGATCAGAAGAGTCCTTAGGAGATAACTCTCAAGAGTCAAGTCCCAGCATCACATCCCTGCAGAACAAAATGGAGTAGTATTTTAAAATGGAATCAAAATCCAAGCTCTTAAGTTTGAAGCAAAAAGTGGTGGAGTCAACCACTGTGTGAGGGACCCCTGGGATACTTAAATGGGCGGCTGTATGGTTATTTCCGGAAGCTGGGCATTTTCTGAAACACTAAACTTACAGCCTTCTGGAATTCTCTTAATTTTCCACTTTCATTTCCATTTTGCATGAGACGCAAATCAGACCAGCCAGGACTGACACTAAGGTAGTAAAGAAAGGAAGAAATTGAGAAGGGTCACATGTTTTACACTTAAACTCTTGTTTGTTTGTTTGTTGAGACAGGGTTTCTCTGTGTAGCCCTGGCTGTCTTGGAACTCACTCTGTAGACCAGGCTGGCCTGGAACTCAGAAATCCCCCTGCCTCTGCCTCCCAAGTGCTGGGATTTAAGGCGTGCACCACCACTGCCCAGCTTACACTTAAACTCTTAACTTTGAATTTCTAACCTTTGTCCTCAAAGTCTTCCTGCATCTAGACCCTAAAAGCCGCATACATCTGCAACCAACACCACACCCAGGATGCTGCAGCAAGAGCATCTCAAGTTCGAGGCCAACCTTAGGTATATAAGACCCTGTCTCCAAAAATGGAAAAGAAAAAGGATTCTTTTTAGGTAATAACAACAGCAACAAAAACAAACAAACAACAATACAACTTAAAGAAACCTTGTATATTCTTCATCTTCACAGTTTTATTCTTTAAAATGAAAAAATAAAAAGATACAGTAACAGTGTTTAGTATGAAAAGGTAAACACTTAGTTGTCAGTGATAACCCTTATTTGTAGAAACGAGTTTTGCATGAAAATACAATAGTGAAGAGTCTAACTATGTTCCAGTTGGATTTATAAGCATAGATAGAACTCATACCCTGAGCATGGGAACCACTTGTCTCAAATCATGCTACCCACAAAGGATTTGGTTGACAGTCTCAGCTGTGCCTAGTCTTCATGATGTGCCTTTAACAAATCCCCACCCACTGAGGATTCTTTCAGCCTTCGATTCCAAACCACCTGAAAGCTGGAAGAGAGCCTAGCTAGCATTCACGGGTACTCCTAGCAATGCCAGGTCTAAGCTCCGGAGCTGTCTTTGGCAAGCAGAGAGAGGAGGGACTTGTCACTCTAGGCAGGTGGCTGCTTTCTGTGGCCCAAAGGAAAAGCAGTCACCTGGGGGAAGGGTAGCTCCACAGGCAGGAGGCACAGGACTGTCCTCCAGTGACCTCGGATGCCACAGCCTAAGGGACATCGACACCATCCCTGGCAAAGACCTAAGAATATCATGCAGGGCCTACATGTCGTTCACAAGGAGAGCAACAAGCTCAGGGAAGGACGAGTGGAGCCTGTCAGGGCCACCAGGGCCCAGAGGCAGGCTGTGGTGATATGAGGAAAGGATAGCGCCATGAGCAATTCCAGGCTATGGGCAGTGCCTGCCTACAATGCGTGTGAATTTATATTTTTAAGCATGCTATAACCCACCGTATCACGATCATTTCCAATAAAAGAGGTCACAATTTCCATAAAGTTCTAGTATAGGAAAGGTGAGCTTGCCAAGTACGTAAACATGCTGTAAAGAATTCACACAAGTCCTGAGAGGCAGCTAAGGACACTGACAAATAGCCTATATGGCTTACGGGAGTCTTTTAGACACCCCTGACCAACACCTGGAAAGGAGGCTTCCCATGCCTCACCCTAGGGTTTTTATTAAGTAGACCCTTGAGGGGTGCATACACACAGGTGCACACACAGGTGCATACACACAGGTGCACACACACATGCACACGCAGGCACACACAGGGATTTGAGGTAAGTATAAAATAGTGTGCTTCCCCGTGGCTTTTCCAAACATCAGAAGAGTGTTGTTTATGCCTCCTGCCTTCTCTCCCTTGGCCTCACCCTCCTCTCCTCCAGACAAAGTCTCCCCCCCCATTTTCCCTTCCTCAAATTTGAATCCCACTACCCCTAATCTAGAGCTCCTTCTCGTCCCTCCTCCCATAAGCCCTTTCAACTTTCCTGACTTCAGCGGTTGCTTTGGATTATACATTCAAATCTAAAACTCTGTAAACAGGACCCACAAGTAAGAGAGTGTGTGGGGTTTGTCTTCCTGGATCTGGGTTATAAATATAAAACATTAAATGCATTTTGTAGGCTTTTTAATGTATGTATTATATATAATTTATATGTAACATACATATGTTTATATAAACAGTAATAAAGAAGGGGTCATGAATTTGAGTGGGAGGGGGGTGCAGGAGGAATTTGAAGGAGAGAGGAACAGGTTGAGATGACATAAATACAATGCTCATGTTTAAAATTCTCAAAAGAGTAAAAATGTAAATGAAACAGCCAGCGGATGCAATTTCTATAATTTAAAAAAGAAACAAATATGCAAATATTGCTCCTCCCCATTCTGTTACTCCTCCCCGTTCTGTTCCTCCTCCTCATTCTGTTGCTCCTCCCCATTCTGTCCTTGAAAATGTTTCAACTTTCTCTCCTTTGCTTGAGCCTGCATCTTAGCTCACACCCATGAGCTTGTACCTATTATTTTGTTCTTCTCACTAATTAGAACTGTGTCTACAAAATGAAGTGCAGAGCCCAGTCTATGTCATTCTTGTCTGAACTGGTCTATAGAGTGAGAAGAAGTCCTCTGATGTAGGAGGATGGTTAAGATATGGGGGGAATTTTCATAAGTGGGTGGCCAAGACTTTTTGCTTTTCTCATTTAACTTCTGTGTCCCTAAGACATACTAGCAAATGGCAAGTGAGGTGAAAATGGTTAAAGAAGCAGCAGATATGGCAATAGAATCTAATTGGGAAAGCATGAAGTTCTTTAATCTGGGACTTCAAGCAGCAATATTGTTGCACTCAACATCTGTACAGTAAAACACCTCTGGCAGAAGCCTGGGGAAGTCTGGGAAAGACAATCAAAGGTGATAAAACTGGGAACCGTGTGCTGCTGAGAGAAACTTCTGTATATTGGTGTTGTTTTTAGATTTATTTTTATTTTATGTATACTATCATTTGCCTACCTGTGTATATAAGCACTGCATGTGTGCAGTGCCTCCAGAGGCCAGAAGAGAGCATCAGATCCTCTAGAACTGAAGTTACAAGCACTTGTAAGCTACCATGTGGCTGCTGGGAACTGAACCTGGGTCTTCTGCCAGTGCAGCCTGTGCTCTTACACAAAGAGCCAAATTAAATAGGAAAAGTTGATGGCTTTTGAAGTGAATGGGGTTTTAATTTTGCACTTAATAATAAATAGGTATTTTGTGAATGCATTCTCTACCAACAAAAATACTAAATTAGTCCACTTCTGTTTTTAAAGAACCATTTTAAAATAAACAATATGCTTATTTTATAAAATCTCAGTTAAAATATGTATTCTGACACAGGAACTCCACCAGCCCAGTGGCTCAGGTTTCTTCTGGTCTGTCTGGGCTGGTACCCTGAGCAGACCTTGGGCACAAGCTCCCCAGCTGGTCCCACAACACCCAGAGGAAGCTCCACTCCCAGGCACTATAACAAGTCCAGGATCACAGGATCCCAGAATCACAGAGACAACTTGACTCTGAGGAGTTCTTACACAACCAGAATCACAGTAAGGACAGGCTCCAGTCAGATTTAGCAAGGGCAGGTAGCACTAGAGATGGTGCGGGGCAAGCTTAAGAATATAAGCAGCAAAAATCAAGGTTCCTTGGCATCATCAGGACCCAATACTCCCACCATAGCAAGTCCTGGACACACCATTACACCGGAAAAGCAAGATTGAGATATAAAATCACTTCTTATGATAATGATACAGGACTTTAAGAAAGACATAAATAGCACCCTCAAAGAAATACAGGAGAACACAGG
>NW_022196905.1:142444143-142450393 GCF_008632895.1 Mastomys coucha | reverse complement strand
AAACATCAACATAAGGAGCAAAACTACACCCTAGAAGAACAAAGTAATCTTTCAACAAATCCACACAAGCCTAATTCTACCTCCTACAACAAAAACAACAGGAAGTAACAATTACTTTTTCTTAATATCTTAATATGAAATTTAATATTACCAACATATCCTAATCAATTGAAATCCAAAAACAGGAATTAGAAATTTGTTGATTGTCATCCAATGTTCTCTCTAATTTGGTAATTGGAGAAATTGGTCCAATATTATATAATCCATATACACTTTCAACTTGTTTGTTCAGGACAGTGTCTTGCTGCGTACAACATAATGGTCTTGAGATCTTGCTTCTCCTAACTCAGCCTCTCTATTAGTAGTATTGTTTATTTCATGTTTTTACACTATGGTTTTCAGAACAGCTTACATATTTTAAAAGTATTTATATACTCAAAAGAAATGTAGACAATTAAATTGGGAGGGGGCTTGTAAGAGAACAACAGAGTGTGAGACTGAATGCTTTGCTTGGTGTTTGTAACTCTTGTATCAAGTTACCACAGTAAGAGCCAAGATCTTAAGCTTTACTAAATACAAAACAAACAAACAAACAAAAACACCTTATATATTTGTGTTCAATTAAGAAAATACTAGTAATGATGTATTATTTTGAAATATACAGTTAATATGTTTGGAGTTATTTAAAATTTATATTAAGGAAAACGTTTGTATTTTCAGTATTGCCGTAGACAAGCATCTACATAAGACTGGTTTTTTTGTTTGTTTGTTTGGTTTGGTTTGGTTTTTTGAGACAGGGGTTCTCTGCATAGCCCTGGCTGTCCTGGAACTCACTCTGTAGACCAGGCTGACCTCAAACTCAGAAATCTGCCTGTCTCTGCCTCCCAAGTGCTGGGATTTAAGGCGTGCATCACCACCGCCTGGCTAAGACTGTTAAATTGATTGTTGTTTTATATTAAATAACTTTTATAATACTCACTTTTATCATTATAATATTTTATAAATTTTAAAGAATATGATAAAAAAAGATATTGTAGGTGTCGAAGGGGGGTCTCTGGGAGGAGTTGGGGTACAAAAGGAAAACAAGAATGTAATTTAATTCTATTTACTTAAAATATGTTTTTAAATGTTAACAAATTCAGATAAATTGAAATCATGTAACTTTTCTCATCATATTGCAATAAAACTTTTTTTAAAATGCAAAAAAAATCTCTAAAAAAAAAATGTATTCTTTCTCAGAATTGCTTTCTCTCCCCACCCCCTCTCTCCGCACATTGACTTGCACATACCCCTGAGAATAGAGCAAAATTTCAGTGATGACAAGGATTCTGTATGTGTGAAGCTGCCAGCAGTTTATAAAAAGATATTACAAGCTTTATTCTGTCAAGTAACTGCTTAGTAAGAGCCTAGTAATGAGGGCCGGAGAGACAGGTTGGTGGTTAAGAGCATTTGCTGCTCTTGCGGAGAACTGAGGTTGAGCACCCACATGGTGACACCCAAGGGCTCCAACACCCTCTTCTGGCCTCTGCGGGTACTGCACACACATGGTCCCCATACACACAGGCAAACATAAAATTAAACCACAAAAGAAAAATAAATATTTTTTTAAAGTATGTCATTCAACCAGTTAAGTTACAAATCTAAAAGTTTAAGGGTAAGCTGTGAGGAACAAAGAAAATGTTGTACACTTTTTAAAATATGTAGAAACAGGTGGAGGGGGGATTAGATTTCCAGTGTAATTCCCCCAAGTCCACCAAGGCATTAGTAAGATGATTACAGCTGTTGAATTGTGGCCATTACAACTTTCCTTTCCAGACCCAGTATGCACTGGACTTTCACCGTGCCTCACTCGGACCAATTTAGTGATGTCAAAGTTCTTGTCAACTTATGTCATGCGGGACTCCCTCCAAGCATAATGTCACATCTTGTTTCATCTAACTCAGGCCAGCTGTCTCTCTAACTCCCTGAGGAAGCTGTCCGTGCCCCTCAGAATGGACAATGAGCTTCCACAGATGCCTGTGTCTAGCTCAGCCTGCCTTGCATGACTGTAACAGACTCTCTGTCCTCCTTATTCCCCAAGGGAAAAGGGATCCCATGCTGCTCACTCCACACCAGACATTTCCACATCCTTTGACATAAACTGCTACAGAAAGGGGGAGAAAAAGAAGCCTGAATTTCAAAAAGCTGAAAAAAAAAAAAAACCATGATGTTGCTGAGCCACAATCTCCTCGTAGCAGAAATTGGGATCAATGACACATTGCCTGGGGTTTAAATAACATAACATGGGGGCTGGCAAGATGGCTCAGTGGGTAAGAGCACTGACTGCTCTTCCAAAGGTCCTGCGTTCAAATCCCAGCAACCACATGGTGGCTCACAACCATCTGTAATGAGATCTTATGCCCTCTTCTGGTGTGTTGAAATACAGCTACAGTGTACTTATTTATAGTAATAAATAAATCTTTGGGCCAGAGTGAGCAGGGACTGAGCGAGCAGGGTCAACTAGAGCAAATGGGATTGACTGGAGCGAGCAAAGGTCCTAAATTCCATTCCCAACAACCACATGAAGGCTCACAACCATCTGTACAGCTACAGTGTACTCATATACATTAAATAAATAAATCTTTAAGAAAAACATAATGTGCACCCACACACTTGGAACAGGATCTGACATGTGGAAAGCAATCAATGAGTATTAACATGTCAAGATATCAAAGAAGCCTGGAGAGGTGGCTTGGTGGCCAAGAGTGCCTGCTGCTCTTGCAAAGGACCCAAATTCAGTTCCCAGCACACCACATTAGATGGCTCACCATGATCTGTAACTGGGCTGCAGAGATGGCTCAGCTACTAAAGGCCAACTAAGCTTACAACCCAGAAGACAATGACCAGTTAACTCCAGCTCCATAGGATCTACACCTTTCTTCTGGCCTCCATGGGGACTGCACTCTTGTTATGTACACACACACACACACACACACACACACACACACACACACACACAGCTTTAAAAAAAAGAGAAAGAATACAACAGATTAATGATCTTTAAATCACAACCAGTATTGAGGTAATATGTTTATCAAAAAAAATGGATTTTCATAACTCACAGTTAGTGGTTTCAGTCTAGGATCACATAGATCCATGATACAACTTTCCCCAGCATTGTCTGGGCATTGTATCACAGTATATGATAGTAGAAGTACGTGGTATACAGCAACCAATCACCTCATGACAACAGGTCATTTCCCAGTGACTAGAAGAGGGGCCAAGGGAGGCCAGGCCCTACCTCCTTAAGGTTCCACCACCTCCAGCCACACCAACCTCTAATACATGGGGGCCTTTGGGAGACATTTAAGATCTGAAGCATAGCATAAGAATTGAGGAGACTATCCAAGTATGGTGGCGCACATCTTTAATCCCAGCACTAAGAAGCAGAAGTGAGTAGATCTCTGAGTTCAAATCCAGCCTGGTGTACAGAGCTATTCCCAGGATAGCCAGGGCCACACATAGAACTCTTGTCTTAAAAAACATAATAATAATCATAATCATAATCATAATAATGGGCTTAGGGGTTGGTAGACCAAGCTGCCACCAGCCGCTTCCAAAGCATTGTCTTCCAAAGATAAAGATGAAGGGCTGGAGAGGGTGGTGGTGATGGTGTAGAGGGTGGTGGTGATGCTGGAGAGGGTGGTGGTGATTCTGGAGTTGATTCCAGGAACTCCCAAGGAGAAAGCAGGCTGGAGAAGTGAAACTAACTGGGACCTGGTGGGGGGAAGGATCTCTTTACTTATGAAGGTAGCCTGGGTGAGGAAGGAGGGAGACAGGACAGCTCTGGATTCATTTTTAGAATGAATCAAATATAGTGTGATGCCTTGATGGTTCTGAGCACCAAGGTTGGGAAAGATGGTGGCTCAGACTCTAGCTCACTCAGGCCCACATACTCCAACTTTCTGCCAACTAAGGCTTCCTCTGGGTGAAGCACAGGAGTGCTAACTGTTCTAGAATTCCCCATTACTGCTCTTCCCTAGGTTTGATCAAATGCCCATATGGAACTTCCTTTTCTCCTGACTGAAGGATTATCACTGCATCCTCACAATCTCCCTGAAAGAGGCCAAGGCTACTGAAGCATAGAATCCTAATGCACAGACCCCAACACATAGACCCTAATACACAGGCCCCAACACACAGACCCCAATACACAGACCCCAACACACAGACCCCAATACATAGACCCTAATACATAGACCCCAACACACAGACCCCCTAATACATAGACCCCAACACACAGACCCCAACACACAGACCCCAACACACAGACCCAAATGCACAGACCCCAATGCACAGACCCCAATGGACAGACCCCAACACACAGACCCCAACACACAGACCCCAACACACAAATCCCAGCACACAGACCCAAATGCACAGACCCCAACACACAGACCCAAATGCACAGACCCCAACACACAGGCCCAAATGCACAGACCCCAACACACAGACCCAAATGTACAGACCCCAACGCACAGGCCCCAATGCCCAGACCCCAATGCCCAGACCCCAATGCACAGACCCCAATGCACAGACCCCAACACACAGACCCTAACACACAGACCCCAATGCACAGACTCCAATGCACAAACCCCAGCACACAGACCCCAACACACAGACCCAAATACACAGACCCCAACACACAGACCCCAACACACATCCCAACACACAGACCCCAACACACAGACCCCAACACACATGCCAAAATGCACAGACCCCAATGCACAGACCCCAACACACACCCAATACACAGACCTCCATCACAGACCCCAATACAGAGACCCAAGTGCACAGACCCCAATGTACAGACTCCAATGCCCAGATCCCAATGCATAGACCCCAAAGCACAGACCCTAATGCACAGGCCCCCATGCAATGACTCCTCATACAAGACCCCAATGCACAGACTCACAGTGCACAGACCCCCCCCCATTCAATGATCCCCGATGCAAGACCCCAATGCACAGACCCCTGGTGCACAGGCCCCCATGCAATGACTCCTCATGCAAGACCCCAATGCACAGACTCCCAGTGCACGGACCGCTATTCAATGACCCCCAATGCACAGACCCCTGGTGCACAGACTCCCATCATAGGATTTCCCTTGAACTATGCATACATTTTTATATCCAGCTTGGTCATCTATTATCTTTTCCACTGTCTATCCAATCTATTAATGCACCAAGGCCTCCCTCTACATCATGAATTAGCTATGTGGCACTTGGGTGAGCTATAAAACTGTCAGGATGTGACACGTACAAGAGTCTTGTACAGCAGAAAGTTCCTTCTCATAGGAAGCCTAAGAAATCAATGCAAAAATGGCCCCAAAGTAGCCACATTTGTCTAACTTTAAGATGTTCCATTCTGGAGGAATACAGGGCTGTGTGTTTTAGCCTTTGTTTGTCTAGTCCAAAATGTTTCTTAGAGGCTCCAATTAATTAAGCACTGTAGTAGGCATGAAGGAAAAAGATTCAGAACGCCACAATCCCCTCAATGTCCAGTCATGCATTTAGGAAGAAATAAATGAAGTGACAAACTGGGTCACATGGAACCAAATTAGACTTCATGGTTGTTTAAAACGGTTTAACACAGAAATTGCTAAATTCACATATGATGTCTAAACCATGGGTTGTTTTTTTTTTTTTAAACTCACTTGGTATTTTGAAAACTAAAATTAAGAGATTTCATAAGACCAGGTTAATTATCAATGACATTCCGACATTCTCTTAGAAAATGCATGGACTTGTCTATCAGCCCTGGCATTATATTTCTACAAAACATGGACACTTTATCTCTGAGAAGCAATCATCTCCCTCCCCCTTCATTATCCAGTTCCATTCTCTCTGAACCCATCTAGACCACCAAGTCATCAGCCACTGGTCAGCCCTGCCATCGTCCTACGGTCACACATACAACAGAAGTGGAGAATGAGAGGAAGGAGGAGGAGGCATGCTGCTTGAACACCTGGACAGAGAACAATTCCCTGGAGCTATGAAGAACCATTCTACATGTTGGCTGTATGAACACAGCACACCAGTCCTCACACTAACCCAAAGCCAAAGGGTGTGAGGACATCTGTGATTGGTCCTCTGCCCCAGGTGTAGCATCTGCGATTGGTCCTCTGCCCCAGGTGCAGCACCTGCGATTGGTCCTCTGCCCCAGGTCCAATCCATCCCATAGCAGCCAGAAGAGCAAGACATTCATTCCC
>NW_022196905.1:142416902-142438788 GCF_008632895.1 Mastomys coucha | reverse complement strand
TGAGGCTTGACACAGTGAGAGGCCATGGAAGGCCATTGGTGAAGGGGCAGCATCGGTTTGCAATTGATTCGGCCCAGTACTGAAGGGGTCATACAAAAGAGTTGAGGCTTGGCACCATGAAGAAAGCCTATGAGAGGCTATTGGTGAAGCCTAGTTACAGTGGAAGACAGTGTTTTAGTGATGACAGTATCATGAATGACCACCAAGGACAGCAGCAGCAGTGGAGTACAGGCGTCTTGAGCCCAGAAGACAAGCTGTGTGCTGCAAAGGGCAAAGCTGGAGAAGTGACCGGCTAAGCCCTTAGAGGAGCCCAGAAGATCGTGAGTTGGATCCCAGACATTGGTTTTGCTTTTGCTTGTGACTGTGCCCTGATATTTTTCCCTCTTGAAAGAAGAACATAAGGGTTGAGGCTTAATAGTGATGTGTTTGTGTGTCAAGTTGACAAGGGGTCAATTGTACTGGCTAGTTTTGTGTGTCAACTTGACACAGGCTGGAGTTATCACAGAAGGGAGCTTCAGTTGGGGAAGTGCCTCCATGAGATCCAGCTGTGGAGCATTTTCTCAATTGCCCCTTGTGGGTGGTGCCATCCCTGGGCTGGAGGTCTTGGGCTCTATAAGAGAGCAGGTTGAGCAAGCCAGGGAAGCAAGCCAGTAAGGAACATCCCTCCATGGCCTCTGCATCAGCTCCTGCTTCCTGACCTGCTTGAGTTCCAGTCCTGACTTCCTCCGGTGGTCAACAGCAATGTGAAAGTAAGCTAAATAAAACCTTTCCTCTCCAACTTGCTTCTTGGTCATGATGTTTGTGCAGGAATAGAAACCCTGACTTAGACACTAGTCCTGCTGCTTCGGGGCCTTGAGTGACATAACACACCATGGCAGATGTGCACACATGATAAGGAAGCAGGATGCTCACCTAGTGGTGCCAGGAAAGCAAGGAGAGAGAGGAAGGTAGTCCCTGGGAAGCATCCCCTTTGAAACCTGTGACCACGAGGTACAGGCTGGGTGAACTGAGATGTCCCACAGATCTCCCACAATGACGCCATGAAGATCCTCCCATTCTGCTCTTCCCCTTCCGTCCTAGCTGTAAGTTCTCCTTGGGGAGAACCTGGGGTACCTGTGCTCACCACACAACAGTGTGCCCCGAGTCTGACCGCAAACAGGTGCTGTTACATGGGAAGTAAAGTGGGCTTCTGCTGTTTTCCAAAGTAGTAATGATTGTTGTATTATAAAATTTAATGTTAGCAATTTGAGTGTCTATTCTGCCTTTTATTTTAATGTGTAATTGTGGATATTTTATAAAGTAATTTTGCAATGTGTATTTTTAATAAAACCATGTACCTTATGTACTTAGGACACAATTGCTTTTAATCCATTATACGTTTGAGAAGTGGAACAAGTTAAGATTATTTGATAAAAAGAAATTATGGGAGCAGCCCGCTATCCTAGGTGGACCTCCACTCTCCTACCACCACTCTGCCCACCTTCATCAGACCTGCGGCTCCGAACCAGTCAGGTAAGCTTCCCTTCCCCCACCCATCTTGCCTGCTCGGTGAGTCCTCTGGTGCAGGCCAAGCAGCCCTACACAGACAGGGAAGAACACTTCATACTCACTAAAGAAAAAAATCTACCAAGGTGGTATCTCAATTCTGAACATCTAATTCTCCAAACACAAGGGCTCCCACGTTTGTAAAAGAAACATTGCTAAATCTTAAATCATACATCAAACCCTATACATTAATAGTGGGAGGCTTCAACACGCCACTCTCACCAATTGACAGGTCATCCAGATAAAAACTAAACAAAGAAATAATAACACTAACAGACATTATGAATTAAATGGACCTAACAGACATCTAATAGAATATTTCACCCAAACCAAAAGAATATACCTTCTTCTCAGCACCTCATGAACCTCAACATAAAACAGCATACACGAAATCTCAAAGAAAAGCAAGTGGGGAATAGCCTTGAATGTATTGGTACAGGAGATAGTCTCCTGAACAGAATACCAATGACTCCAGCTCTAAAATCAACAACTGAAACACACCTCTTGCTACCTACGAGCAGGCAAGAGAACAGGCCCCAGGTCATGACACAGGACAACAACAGAGTATCTGAGAAGAATCCTGGTGAGGATCTAGTATTGATGGTGTAGCAGAAGCCAGAGACCTTGAACCAGACCCATGACTCACTGCAATGAACATTTGCAAGTAAAGAGGCATGGACGAAAGGGTATACTGGGAGACACACTGTCACACACTACAACTTCCATGATTATTTTCTTTTGGGGTGAGAGGTTGCAAGGGGTGGGGGAAGGTACAAAAGGATGGAGAGATGAGTGGGACTGGGGTGCATGATGTAAAATTTACAAAGAATCAATAAAATGTTTTTTAATTAATTTTCAGATACTATTTGTATGGAGAAAGACATCTGAATGGCAATAATCCCTTAGAAGAAATGATTGCCGAGGGTGGGAGTGAGGTGGGGTGGGGGATGGGAAAGCAAACACTTGGAAAACGAACTCACAGATTAGTGTAATGTACAGATTAGTGTAATATATGGATTACATTAATATACAGGTTACGGTAATGTGCAGTCTTGAGGTGTTGGAAGATGTTGGCTGCTGTTTTGCCTGTAAAGATGGCCACTCTATACAGACGATGTCACTGTGTACTGGGGGCATTTGTGTGTCATAGACAATTGAGGAGAAAGACACAGGAACTGCTATATAGTCCTAAACCAGGATCCAGAAACCTTACACCAATCTTCATTTATTTACTTATTTATTTATTTAAGCTTTGTTATAATTTTCATGTATGTGTCTGTGGGAACGTAGGCCATGTGTGGACAGGAACCTGTGGAGGCCAGAAGAGGGTGTCAGGTCCCTGGGGCTGGAGTTGAAGTCCACTGTGAACTGCTTGACATGGGTACTAGGAAGTAAACGTGGATCCCCATGAAGAGCAGCCAGCTCTCCAAACCACAAGGCCATCTTCCCAGTCACAATTAGGGAGGCGTCCAGGCTAGGCTCAAACCACTCACACCAATTCCTAGCACCGTGAAGCAAACAGGCAGGACAGACAGGAAGATGCCAATGGAGGCTTTTGCATACTAATGACCAGGACAGTTACAAACAGTGGGCGTGTAATCCTACCACTGAGGTATCAAGGGTCTCCTTTGTCTTTTTTATAGTACGACTATAGAAGAACCGTGCGAAAGGATCCATCCAATAATCCCAAGTATCCACCAATGTACCTTGACTTTGGATACTTCCATGTATGGATGTTTTGCCTGTATGTGTGCGCACCACAGGGGCCAGCAGAGGGCATCAGATCCCCTGGAATGTGAGTGGCAGATGATTGTGAGTGCCATGTGGTTGCTGGGAACCAAACCCAGGTTCTCTGTAAGAGCAGTCAGTGCTCTTAACACCTGAGCCATCTCTCCAGCTCTACTGTACTGTTACTTTAAACTTTTACAGTATAGCTCTGTCCCATTTTAAATAGGAGAAGGCTATACATACGATGCTAATACTGTGGTCAAGCTTGCTACAAGTAGATAACAAAGGAGTTAAATATAGTGTGGCTGATGTTCATCATCATGACCAACCATGCTCCTGACATTGGTTTATCTCTAATTCTTGCCTGTGACTAGATTAGGGAAAAATAACTAAAGTAAGCTACGTTATTCTTGCACGGTTAATTAGCATGTCTGGCATGCTTTGTGGAGAGTTGTGTGCCCCAGTTAATGAGGTCTAGCACTCATGTATGAATCTCTGCTCTGCCTTGACTCCCAGCTCATGCTAACAGCACTCAGTCAACCTCATAGTCAGCACAAGGAAATTTGTTCCTATCCTTCATCAGCTTAAATAAAATTCTTCTCAGAAAGACCATACCTCCAATGACCAAAACACGATCTAATTTGAAAACTTGTGAACTATCCTAGGATGGGGATTACTTTGTGAGTCACAGGCTCAGGCTTGTGATGCCAGCCAGATGTTAGCCATCTGGAGAGCTGGAGAAATGTATAGAAGAATATGATATGCTGTTAAATTAAGTACTAATTAAAGTATTGACACAAAATTGTCTGAAAGCTTAAAACCTGGGTGTTTCTAAATCAACGAACCTGCAAGCAAGCATGGGTCCTTAAGTCTCTAAAGAGATTGGCAGTTTTCTGGGAACTGATGAAGCCTGTTTGTTAATTACTAGAGAAGAGGTCAGCTTTAACTTAAGAAGAACTGTTTGGAGGAAAGAGATTTTCATTATTCTGTATTTTACTATTATTTCATTAACAAATGTAGGTAGTAATAAACATCTCCTTTTTATTAGACATTAGAAATCTCCCTGTAAGCAGCTGAGAGATGGCTTAGTGATTAAGGATCCGGGTTCAGTTCCCAGCACGTATGTGGTGGCTCACAACCATCTGTAACTCCAGTTCCAGGGGATCTGACATCCTCTTCTGGCCTCCAAAGGCACCAGGCATGTACACGGTGCCCATACCTACAAGCAGGCAAAAGAACCACACACATAAAGTAAAAATAAAAACTTTTTGTTTGTTTGTTTGTTTGTTGAGTCACGGTTTCTCTGTGTAGCCATGGCTGTCCTAGAACTCACTCTGTAGATCAGGCTGGCCTCAAACTCAGAAATCTGCCTGCTTCTACCTCTCAAGTGCTGGGATTAAAGGTGTGTGCCACCACTGACTGGCTAATAAAAACTTTAAAAAAATCCACAACAAATAATCTTTCCTTGATACTTTTTTTAAAAAAAAAAATTCTTTGTAAAGATGCCATCTTTGGCCAGGTAGAGATGGCACAGGCCTTTAATCCCAGAACTTAAGAGGCAGAGGCAGGCAGATCTCTGTGAGTGAGTACCAGAACAGCCAAGGCTACACAGAGAAACCCTGTCTTGGAAAAAAAAAAAAAAAGCAGCAAAATCTGATTGTCACATATCTGTGTGGCAAGGCTGCCAGGTCAATGTGGCTAAGACTCGATACTGCTACACAGTGGGGTTTTTCGATGTTAACACGTAAATACATGAACTTTAGTAAAGCAAATTGTATCCCATCATATAGGTGGACTACACTCAATCCTTAAGAGAAAAAGGCTGAGGCCCCAGAGGAAGAAGAAATGCTGCCTCCAGGTGCCTTTCACACTTGAACACAGTACTGAGTCTCCCATGGGTCCTGAGCTTGCTTGCCTGTAAGGATTCCAGGCTTGCCAGGTACACAGACCAGGTGCTGAACATAAAACTAGAGCCCAAATAAAAACTCTATTGGCCCTGCAGCTCTGAAGATGCCTGACTAATACAGTGCGCCCCTGAAACCACATTTCTGAATGGTAGACCTGTGATACAGCAAGAGCTGCAGATGGGCCATTCAGGATCACGCTCAGCCAGGGAGTAGGCACGGCACACACAAGAGAGATGGGACGGAGAAGGAAACACTTTGGAGCTCACTGCAAAATGTGAATACTGAGACTCCAGAGCTTAGGCTCGCTCGAGTCATAAGAGGCCACGCCACCATGTTGTCGTGCACAGAACAGAGGGCCTGACCCCAATCCGGCCCCCTCAGGAGGGTCTAAGTAAGATGACCCTTTACTAAAATGAACTCTGTAAATTATGAGAGATGTAAGGTCGGACGTTCCGGTACAAGTTCAAGTGAGAAGTCACAGCTAGCCTCTGGGGCCTCACGAGGATGTAGGTTAAAACAAGAGGTGCTTCCCATTATGTTTCTAAAACGAGAAGTGCCGCACATGTGACATGGGGTGACAGTAATTGCCATGCTGCTCATTAACTGGAGGGAACAATCACACACAAACTGTGGTGCTTCTAAAACGAGAGCTACATCACAGCAGAGCAAACATACGGAGTTATCAGATACACATGTGCAGCCTGAGACCCTGCCACGATGAAGCGGGATTGAGCTCAGGCCTATGATGATCTACTGATAAATGCACAACCCAAGAAAGGCTGGTAGAGGAGCTGGTGAGATGGCTCAGGGGTTAAGAGCACTGACTACTCTTCCAGAGGTCATGAGTTCAAATCCCAGCAACCACATGGTGGCTCACAACCATCAGTAATGAGCTCTGATGCTCTCTGCTGGTGTGTCTGAAGACAGTTACAGTGTACATATATATAATAAATAAATAAAAATCTTAAAATAAAAAGGAAAGGAAGAAAGGCCAGCAGGTAAGTGACCTTGAAATGTGGGTTCTTCTAAGCAAAGACCTAGATGTTACAGGCATACCATTTGCTACACGTAATGAAACCTCAAGGGCTGAGCTCACCTGAGGCCCTGAGGTTCCAGGTGAGACAAAAAGCATCTGTACAGGCTTGGTCTTCCCAATCCCTGCCAAGTATGCTGGTTTATCTTTGTCAACTTGACACAAACTTAAGTCACTTGCAAAGAGGGAACATTAACTGAAGAATTGCCTCCATTGATAGACATGTGGATATGTTTCTGGGGCACTCTCTTGGTAAATAATTAATGTGGAAAGGCCTTCCCATTGAGCCTGGGCTGTCTAAGATGGGTAGCTGAGTGAGTTATGAAAACCAAGGCAGGCAGAGGCATTTCTCCATATATACCTGGAGTCCTGCCTTGGCTTCTCTCCATGATGGACCGTAACCTGTATACAAATACACCCTCTCCTCCCCAAACTGCTTTTGCTCATGATATTTACCAAAGCAATGGAAGTCAAACCAGGACAGCAACTCTAATTCTACAGCCATACCTGCAGTCACTGGCCTGCATGACATAGAGACCTTGCTGGGCATCGGGTCCACCATGCTTGGTGGCTATGGCTGTGATCGAGGTAAGATCTTAGGATGCTAAGCCAGCAAGGTGGGACTGCAGTCAGGACCATGCACATCACCTGGAGGTGACCCTCAAGAAATGAAGCCATTTGGGATGGAAGACAGAAAGATGGAGAAACACTAAGCATGGGCGATGGCACCATCCTAAGGCTTATAACAAGGAAAACAATGGTCCTGGGCATCTGCTGTGTAAGGGGCATTGGCCTTTTATTATAAATGTTTGTACATTGTTAATGTATATACAGATGCTCTGCTTTCATTAGAGAGCTGAGTTTTGAGATAAAAACTTCACAGACGAGAGAGAAGGAGGGGAGGGCAAAGGGAGAGAAGGAAGAGTGGGGAACCAGGGAAAGTTGGCTGGCTCACTTCTGGCCGCCCTGTGTTCCTGGCAAATGACAGTCAAAAGTGAGGTGTCCACTCACAGGCGACTCCAGTGTTAACATTTCGAAAAGCTGACAAACAGCTTTCCAAAGCGGCTGCACCATTTTACAATCTCCTGGCAGTGCCCAAGTTCCAACTTTTAAATGTCCTCGACAACAGTGTCTTGTCCAGTGTTGTGTGTCCACAGGTTGTTCCTCATGCTGGCAACCACTAAGTTAACTCCCAACACCTATTGATGTGTGTGTGTGTGTGTGTGTGTGTGTGTCTGTATGTGTATGCCTCTGTATTGTGTGTCTGTGCATGTATGTCTGTGTGTATGCCTGTGTATGTGTGTGTCTGTGAGTTTATATATATGCCTCTGTATGTGTGTCTCTATATGTCTGTGTGTGTTTATGGCTGTGTGTGTGTGTGTGTATGTGTGTGTGTGTTTATGGCTGTGTGTGTGTGTGTGTGTGTGTGTGTGTGTCTGTGAGTCTATGTATGTCTATATGGGGTTTTTTTATTGTCATTTGGTTTGGGCCTTTTTTTTTTTTTAATGAATAAAACACAGAACATATTTAGTTTATTTGGTAGAGCAAGAGAAAGTGTGCCGACTTTCCTCTCAAAAGCCCAACTCCCCCATCACATTAGCCAGGACTTGTTAACTTGGTTTTGAAGTGCCCATAACTGCTGGCCCCACCTGGTCTCTCATGCTTGTGGATGTGGCCGCCTCCAAAGAGCCCTCACACTTTTTAATCTTCTACTTCAGCATTGTGCAGGCTGAGAAACCAGATGCTCAAATCTTTGGGAGTTATTTTTTTCCATTAACTGATTCATTTATTCACCTTACATCCTGATTGAAGACCCCCCTCTCCTCACAGTGCCCCTTCACATGGTCCCTCCACCTCCTCTTCTTCTCTGAGAAGGGCAAGATCCCCATTGAGTACCAACCCACCCTTGTACAGCAAGTCACTGCAGGACTAGGCACATCCTCTCCCACTGAGGCCAGACAAGGCAGCCCAGTCAGGGGAACAGGATCTATAGGCAGGCAACAGAGTCAGGGTAAGAACCACCACCACCTTGCCCCTTCTCCAGTTATGGGGGGACCTGCATGAAGACCAAGCTGCACATCTGGGGGTGGGGCTAGGTCCAGCCTGTGTATGCTCTTTGGTTGGTGGTTCAGTCTCTGGGAGCCCCCAAGGGTCCAAGTTAGTTGACTCTGTTGGTCTTCTCATGGAGTCCCTATCCCCTCCAGGTTCCCCAATCCTTCCCCCAACTCTTCCACAGGACTTCTTGAGCTCTGTCTAGTGTTTATCTGTGGGTCTCTGCCTCTGTTTCAGTCAGCTGCTGTGTGAAGCCTCTCAGAGGACAGTTATGCTAGGTTCCTGTCTGCAAGCATAACAGAGTATTATTAATAGTGTCAGGGATTGATTCCTGCCCATGGGGTGGGTCTTAAGTTGGGCCAGTCATTGGTTGGCCATTCCTTCAGTCTCTGCTCCACCTTTGTCCCTGTGTTTCTTGAAGGCAGGACACATTTTGGGTCAAAGGTTTTATGAGCTGGGTTGGTGTTCTTATCCCTCCACTGGGAGTCCTGCCTGGCTACAGGAGGTGGCCACTTCAGGCTTTATATCCTCCACTGCTAGGAGTCTCAGCTCACCCTAAAAGAGCCACCCCTATCCCAGGTCTCTAGCATGTCCTAGAGGTGGCACCCTTGGGAGGAGGAATAACAGAGATTCTATTTTATAACCTCAGTTTCCAACACGTCTCTGGGATGCTCTAATGTCCTTCTGGCCTAGTAACAGCTTCCTCCTCATGCTCCTGCTAGTTGAAACTGTACCTAAATGACCACCAAGAACATGAATTTATATGTGTGATTTACAGTATCTGCGGTAAATTTACTTTTATCATAATGGCACGAGATCTAGCCCATGGTGGCTTCATGAGAAGCGAGTGCCCAACGCCAACTATGAACTGCTGAGAAACCATGTAGTTAGATAGAGTGTGCCTCAGGGGCATTCCAGGCCACAGATAAACTAGAAACTAGGCACTCCAAACCACTGCGCAAACTAAGCAGGCATAACAGGTTAAATATGGATGCTTAATAAGCCCTTTGAAATATTCTCTTACTCTGTTATCATTACAGAATTCTAGCACCATCGTTCAGAGCATCTATTGCTTTCAGCAGACAGGCTGAACCAAGCCCCCAGTTTTTGTAAGAAGGCTAGGCCAATACTTGGCTGAAGCCTCCCCAAGCCCAGGGTATGTGAGCTCCTAGCTTAGGTGTATCTCAAAACATAGAAAATCCATCCCCCTACCCACAGCATAGGAATCAGTTCTTTGAGTTATTTTTCAGGATCTGTCCACATCTTTGTCCCTGGAGGACAAGATACAGGTCCCATGAAAGAGTCTGAATTCAATGTCAAGTTCTATAACTCACGAGTTACAATTTCCCTCATCAACAAGAATGAGGGAAGGCCTTCGACTGCACTATGAGAAGCTTTGTAGAAAACAAAACAAAACAAAAACACCATGTTAAAATAAATAAATAAAACAGGGATCTAATGAATGCAATTATCATTTTCAGCAATTGTTACGGAGAAGAAAAGACACATCTCTCCATGAAGAGAAAGAGCAGTAGGCACTCCACCTAAATCCTTAATATCCACGGGTCAAAGTGCTGAGTCCACACAGAATCCACTCAGCATCTCCGCACACAGTCACTTGTGAAATAGAGTCCATCCTTCAGCACAGGACACTGGCTGAGGTGGATGCAAAGCCCCAGATCGCTATCCCTCTCTAAGATGATCCACTCCCTCTGTTCATCACACACTCTTCCTACCATCTCAGCCATGCCTCCCATGCTCCCCACAATTCCTTGTGCACTCCTGAGCCCTTTAATCTCCCAGGCAGCTTGTTGGCAGTGTGCCTCACCCCCAAGTCACACTTCTTCCTGTATGGTCTGAACTTTAGCCCATGTGTTGTCCCCAGCAGTCTCTCCCTTTCAGTAAATGCCCCTGCCCTTTCAAATCTGCAATCCGATGGAGTCCTGAAGGTTTCTTTAAAGGTTCTGTTAGTGACACTCATCAACATCCTTCCTTTACTGAGAAAGGTAGACCTGTCCAAATGACTTCACAGCTTGGAAGGTAATGCATAGAGAGCAGCATCTGGGTAGGAAGGGGTCCCTGCCATGGATCAACCCAAGTGATCCATGAGGTTACAGGTGTTAAAGGCCACTGCCCTCCCTTCCTAGCTTACATTCCCTTTGAAAAGAGACCCTGGTGGGAAGCAGCCATATCTGAATGGAAGGTTCCATGGAAAGTTGAGAAAACAATCTACAATGGCGGTGGTGAGGCACCCAGTAGGAACACTGGCCAATGCACCACACTGAACTGATGCAGACTGGTCCACACTATGTAACAATTGAATGAGTGGAAGAAAGGAAGGAAGGAAGGAAGGGAGGGAGGGAGGGAGGGAGGGAGGGAGGGAAGGAGGGAGGGAGGGTGGATGGGAGGAAAGGAAAGGAAAGAAAAGGAAAGGAAAGGAAAGGAAAGGAAAGGAAAGGAAAGGAAAGGAAAGGAAAGGAAAGGAAAGGAAAGGAAAGGAAAGGAAAGAAGGGAAAATGGCTGCCTTCAGGTTGAGGAATGCCGAAGACTAATGAGAATTAGTCTCATTAGTCTTAGACGAAACCCAGTGAGTGATCAAGAGGACTCATCAACGTCTAGAGCAGACAGGAACATGCCATAAAGCCCTATGATGGCTCTACTGAGACCTCAGGACTGGCCCTCAGACAGCACTCACCGCTGAGGTCAGGTTAAGGGCAAGCAGGCATTCTCTGGACCATGTGGTATTGCTGAAGGCAAATGGGAAAGGCAGAGACCACAGGATCTACAGCGGGGAGGAGAAGAAGTGTTTGACTTAAAAATAAGGATTTCATTTTAGCAGCAAGAGCCTCTCATATGTGGCCATCGATTTTCCCAGACATGACACCCAGGAAAATATCACGTATGTGGGTCACACAGAACTGCTTGGTGATAGCAGGGTCTTTTTATGGCAACATCATTAAGCTATTTATAGCAAGCAATTAAAAAGGCTCTAAGTGGGCCACCACATTCCCATCTGGCGGCTCTGGCTGTGATGGGCATAAAACAGGCAATGAGATAAGAGGCTTTCCCACAACACTGTGCTACAGGCTCACAAAGGCCACCTCTGGGTGCTTATAAACTCACCTTTAGGTGGGCTTTGTATCTTATTTTGTAAGGTCATTTTAATTATGCACAGGGCTAGTTACACACAGTGCAGGCCACATTATGGGAAAACATCAAGTTTGTTTAGTGACAAGCTGGCGTTAAGGCAAGCAGGCAGGCGGACACAGTCACATGGACCTGACAAGCAGGTAGATGTGCCTCAGGGCTGGAACTTCAGTTTTCTGACATATAAAAACTGGTACCTAGCAACTGACTTCTGTTTTTCCTGAATACGATGTGCCAATCAACTTTAGGCCCAGACACAGCTCAGCAAATGACAGCCGCTTTAAGTACCACTAACACAGCCCAGGCCAACTCCCCCTATTGGTGACCTTGCAGAAACACACTCATCAGGAGCCCACCTCTGGTCACTTACTCCAAACCTGGTCACTGGTATGTCTATCTAAGTATGCTTCACCTACTGCACACAGTACTCATGATCTTACAAGAGCATCTTCCCCCATGCCTCTGTTCCACTTCAAGGCTATTTGCTCCATAGCTCCTTCTTACTCAAAACCTCTCTGTGCTGACCACACCTTGACATGGGCCACCATGAGCACATGAATGAGCAGAGGAATCTATCTTCCTTCCTAATTCAGTGCAGCTGCATCCAGTTAGAAAATTCTGCCTGTGACCTGTCCATTCATAGGCCCAATAATGGTGCCAGGTATGGATTTCATCTTGGAAAGTGGGACTTAAACCCCAGAGAAAGGTACCATTATTATCCTCCCACATGGATGTAATGCTGGACAACTCCTAGTGACTTATTGTGATACCCATGCAATAGTGCATCTCTCAACCATCATCAGAGAAGCTTCTATTGGCAGGGATGATGACTAAAGCAGAGATCCAGAACAGGTCATGATGCAGAGAATAAGAGACTGGAAGATGCTGGGCCCTACATGGGACATCCATATCACACCTCCTCCCAAGGCTCAGGGATCATTACAGATGAGGGGGCTGAATGGGTGTAATAGCCAGAGATGGCAGATGACTCCAAGCAGCCAGGATCTTCTGGGTACAATAGGGCAACTGCCCATATGACCTCGGAGGCATTGTAACAGCATGCATAAGACCTGCAGGAGCCCACGCAAGACTAAATCCCAGCATGGAGAGAGGAGGTGGGCATAAAATCCCACCCATAGCCATGGAACTATCTGCAATTGTCAGCTAGCTACTGGGAGAAGGAGAGTCAGCTTACTGTAAGAGTGTAGGTCCTGGGCTGGAGAGACAGCTTAACAGTTAAGAGCACTGACTGAGTTTCCAGAGGTCCTGAGTTCAATTCCCAGCAACCACATGGTGGCTCACAACCACCTGTAATGGGATCTGATGCCCTCTTCTGGTGTGTCTGAAGACAGCTACAGCATATTTGTCATATACATAAAATAAATAAATAAAATCTTTAAAAAAAAAAAAGAGTATAGGCCCTGGTAAGTGGATCCTGACCATGTTCCTAGTGGAAAGCCACACATCCAGGAATGGCAGGCACCACTAATTGGACTTGATGAGTTAAAAATTAAAAAAGAAGACAAAGTTAAGTGAGAAGGGAGGGGATACATCTGTAGGAAGTTGGGAGGGGCTGGGTATGATTGACATTATACAAAATTCCCAAAAAACTAATATATACACATATACAGATGTGTGTAAGTATGGTACTGGCAATGCTCTGAGTACATAAGACTCACGGAGAGTCAATTTATCCTTTCTTCACAGGACAGAAAGTCCTCGGTGCCTGTATCCCTGCAGTGGGTTCAAATTAAGAACTGGCACCCGCTCAGAGACTGACTCTAACTTGTTAACATGCCGTACATGATGCCAGGAGCTGACGGGATTTCCACTGCCACAGTCCCAGAAATGCATACAAGCTGAGTCACCTCCCCAAACACATTCAAGATGAGAACTTGCTGAACAAAGATTCTGTATACTTCCATGGAACTCGCTGTCAAGTGACACAAATCTTTATCCATGTGGTCAGGGAAAAGGATTTGCAAATTTGAACTCCTCCCTGGAATTGTTAGAACCTAATTTTTTTTTTTAACCTTTATCAATAGAATTTAAATACTAGCTTATCACATATTATCAGTTCATCTATATTGAATCGAAGTCTAGGGTCACTTTTCTGTCTCATGCAGGACTGGGTCACAAACTGAAGTCTGTGGATCCCCAAATCCCTTACACAGAATGGTGTGGTGTTTGTACAGAACAAACATGTATCCTCTTGAGAGCTTAAAGCATCCCTGTCGCTGAGAATGCCTACCACAATGTAAATACCACACAAATAGTTCTTGTACTGTATCTTGTAAAGCATAAATAAAACTTCTGTATACCTTCACTATGCATTTGAATGTTCTCGATCCATCTGAATCTGCGCGTACAGATCTTATAGATTTAAAGGACCTACTGCATTTGTCTATTATATTAGTTTTTATCACAATATTCTGTGGTGGGTAGTTTAATGTTTAGTATGGAAGGCATCAAATCACTCTCCAATATTTTACATTTAAGTTTTTGTTTTTAAGAGGTTTGTTATTTAATGTCATGTGTAATGAGTGTGTGTGTGTGTGTGTGTGTGTGTGTGCGCATGTGTGTCTGTATAATAATAACAAGTTAGACAAGAGCTCATGTTTGGGGAGACATAGTAAGACTTGGGAGATGGAGATAATACAAATATAAAATTCTTGAAAATCCTGGTGGCTCACACCTTTAATCCTAGCACTTGGGAAGCAGAGGCAGGCAGATTTCTGAGTTCGAGGCCAGCCTGGTCTACAGAGTGAGTTCCAGGGCAGCCAGGGCTATACAGAGAAACCCTGTCTCAAAAAAACAAACAAAAATAAAGTTATTTAATAGCATGGTAAATTATCTTTCACACCTCATGGTTGGATGTCTATATGTGATGTTTTCCTGAGCACAGAGTAAAGCACAGAAGAGTTCAAGCCTTGATATTAGCATTGGTTACCTGGATGAAGAGAGGGAAATACAGAGGGAAAACCACAAAAGAAAATAAAGACCTGTCCAGTATAAGATCCCACAGATCCACATGAAGACACTAGAAGGAATAATGGGATTCGTATTTTTCTGCAGGTTTTCAGGGCTATACACAACCACTGTTAAAGAGAAAAGGGCAAGCTGCAGAATAATATTACAAATTATTTCATTTAGATAGAAGCCAAGAGCCAGTGTGTGCAAATAAGCCAAGTTACTTGATGGAGAAAGGTTTAGAACGATGCTGCCTCATCCACTGATGCCATCACAGTGTTTCAGGGGGGTCATCAGATGCGAAACAACATTAGATCAACAACCATGCCTGTATACAATCTGGTACCATGGTTGCCTCGCTCAGTAAAGCAGACAAGGATCACTAATGTTTCTTAAAATCGGAAATAAGGACGTTTTCTGTTTTAGAAAGGGGCAAACAGGGACATCAGTCACACAGAAGAGGACACACATCCTGAGATTTCCTTTTCAAATGCCATCCTACACTTATGGCTTCTGGAGGATGGAGTCTGTGGTTTCGCTGAATGTGTGTACCACTAGGCATGGCCTGTAGTGTCACTCCAGCCTGTTGTAGCCAGATACTCTGGTGGTGACTAGAGATATCCCAAGCAGGTCGAAGCCCTCATCTGGGCTACGTAGTGATCTGTTTTGGAGAGTATGAGGGCTTTAATAAGACAAAGCACAGGACAATCTGGGAATAGAAGAAAACTATCACAATAGGATAAAGGTCACTTTCTGTCATGTCACCATTCCTCCTGGAGGGAGGCCCAGGCTTGGGAAGGGATGTGGAAACTAGTAGGATTCATGGGGTTCCTCTCCACAGTCATAGAAGCAGAAAACAACACCATGCAGAAGGGCCACACAGAAGGCCTTGCAAGAGACTCTCTCTGGGATTTCAGCTTCCCAGGCCTAGGAGGGCTTTTTGGTGACATGGCTGTTCAAGTCATCCGTGCTCCTGTAAGTAATTGCTTAGCCATACTCCTGAATGAAACCCCAGTGAACTCACCAGTTCACTGGGCTGGACTTCAGCAGAATTGTCACCTTGACCACTCGCCCCTTTCCTATCTGTGGTGAGCAGACATCTGTGCTGTGTCTTCTCAGGAAAGTATTAAACAATGGCTACCTATGGAAACTTCACAGCCCAGACCCTACTTGACCGCTTCTCAGAATCAGACGAGACAAGATGCTCCAAGTGGAATGGAGTCCCACTGCCTCTATCCAACATAGTCCTAACCAGAAAAGATAACCAAGAACAATTAGAAAAATAGTGAAGTGGGAAATGGGGAGTGGGAGAGAAAGTCCGGTTATTTGTTGATGGCATAGCCTTGTATTCAGATAATCCTAAAGATTGCACCAAACAACAAAACTAAGAAACAAAGACATCTGGTGTAGAGAGAATTGCTCAGAAACAACACCTGTCAACAAAAAAAGCTTTCGGTCAATGAGCTGAGGCAGGAAAGAGGAGGCGGGACATCCAGAATTCTGGGAAATAGAGGAGCGAGAGATTCAGAAGACAGAAGAAGACAAGGAGAGAAAACCAGCCATGTAGCTGAACTCAGGTTAGAATAAAAGGAATAATACATTAAGAACCAGCTGGAGAACAAGCTGAAGTGTAAGGAATAAGCATTTATTAATAAATAATAAGTCAGCGGGCAGTGGTGGTGTACGCCTTTAATCCCAGCAGTTGGGAGGCAGAGGCAGGCAGATTTCCGAGTTCGAGGCCAGTCTGGTCTACAAATAAGTTCCAGGACAGCCAGGGCTACACAGAGAAACCTTGTCTCAAAAAAAAATTAACTAAATAAATAAATAAATAATAAGTCTCAGACTCATTATTTCTGGGAATTAAGTGGTCGGGAAGAAAAATTCGATTTTACCATCTGAGAGGCCAGATACAGAGTGGTCACAACAAATGAGGAGGTGCATGTCTGTATACCAACAAACAATTCACGAAGAAAACTGTTCCCTTTACAATAGCATCCAAACTAAACTAGGAGCAAATCCAGAAGGCAAAGGCACAAAGGCACTGCCGAGAGAAACTAAGAAACAAATAAAGAGACAGTCCAAGACCTGGTCATGGATTAAGTCTGAATATTAGAATGTCAACACTACTGGAAGCCAGCCATAGGTATACTACAATTCCCATCATCCTAGTATACACACACACAAACATGTACACACACACACACACACACACACACACGGGGAGTCTCTCAAGGTCTTCCAAACAGGCAAACCACCTTTCAAAAGAACAAATTTTAAATTCTTACAAGTCCTGCTTTCAAAATTTGTTGCAAAGCAACAGCCACCAAGACACTGTAGTTGAAAGCAGCTAATGCCAAAGGTAAATGCTCACAGACACAGTCAAATGTTTGGTTCTTTTTAAAGATTTATTTATTTATTTATAATGTGTATGAGTACACTGTAGCTGTACAGATGGCCGTGAGCCATCATGTGGCTGCTGGGAATTGAACTCAGGGCCTCTGCTTGCTCCAACCCATTCACTCCAGCCCCACTCGCTCCAGCCCTGCTTGCTCTGGTGTAATACACTGTAGCTGTCTTCAGAAGCACCAGAAGAGAGCGTCAGATCTCATCACGAATGGTTGTGAGCCACCATGTGGTTGCTGGGATCCGAACTCAGGACCTTTGGAAGAGCAGTTAGTGCTCTTACCCACTGAGCCATCTCGCCAGCCCTAAATGTTTTTTTTTTTAAGGACACACACAGCAGAAAAACCAGTTCCCACTAGTCAAAGCCGACACCCCACTGAGCGCATGCCAGAGACGGAAAGCCATCATGAAACACTGCCCGAGTCTTAGCATCTGAAACCCCAAGTGTCAAAACATTTTAGAGCACTTTAGAGCTCATAATTTTAGGGTTAAGAATGTTCCACCAGTAACAAAAATAGAAATATTCCAAATTTAAAAAATCTTGGAGCTCTGAAACTCCTCTGCCCCAAGCACTTTTTGGTCAAGAATAACAAATCTGTACATATCTGCGTTCCCTTCCACATCCTTCAAATACTCCTCGAGGTGAAATAAAAATAAAGCTCAGTGATGTCATGCATGAGGTCATGACCTCCTGGGACAGCCTCACTTCCTAACCCAATGGAGATTCAATAGGGAGGTCAGGGGTGAGGAGCTCTAACCTCAACTGTTACCTCCCTCTTCAGCTCAGCCATCAGACTCTGCTCTCCAAGTCTCTGCTTGGAGGCTACCACCTGGGGAGCTAAGACAAATGCTCTCTGCAGACTGTCAGTTCCTCTTTGAAGAAGCCGCCTCAGCATGCCAACCACCTGAGTAGCCCACCACCTGAAGATATTCCAAACCTGGGGACTTTGGCACCTGAACCTTTTTTGCAGTGTTTATGTTATGCAAATATCATGTAATTTGGAGATTTGGTTTTGTTTTCTCCTGTGACTATAAAAACCCTGGCTTATCTAAGTAAAGTGAAGCCTTGATTGAGACGCAACTTGGCTTTGTGTTTTCTCTTGCATTTCTAACCCTCTATTTCAGGTCCTTTGGTCCTTCTCCTGAGAGAACCCAGTTCATGAAACTGCACGCAGTTTCACTCAACATGAAACTACAACAGACACCTGCTGTAACATAGAGAGCCACATGGGCACCAGGGCATCTCCATCCCTTCATCCCCTAGCTGCTATGAAACGGCAATGGCTAACATCACCATCATGAAGACCAGGCAGCCTCTGTCCTCACAGGACTTAAAAATATGTCACCAATAAGACTATAAAGCCACTCAGGGATTTAAACAGATTGGGATCTGTCATTTTCTGTAAATACAGAGAACTGGAACAAAGAAAAACCTTGGAAGTCAGCAAGATGAATGTGCTACCTACTAGAGGAACCCTGCCCCCAGGCCTCCTGACAAGCAGGTGTCCATTGCCTCTTGAGGACTTCCAATTGTAGGCACTTGCCACAGGATAACAAGAATGGCATAGGGGCTGGAGAGATGGCTCAGCAGTTAAAAGCACTGACTGCTCTTCCAAAGGTCCTGAGTTCAGTTCTCAGCAACCACATGGTAGCTCACAACCATCTGTAATGGGATCTGATGCCCTCTTCTGGTGTGTCCGAAGACAGCTATAGTGTACTCAAATACATAAAATAAATAAATAAAATATTTTAAAAAAAAGTGACTCCTTCTCAAACTGCCCCTCCCCCCAGAATTTCTATGTCTGGGCCTGATCCTTGACTTCTTAAAAATAGAGAGCTGATTTTGAATTACACAAGGATTTGCGACAATTTGAAGAGTCACTTTTAGCTTTTAGAGTTCTTCAATAAAAATGTTAATATGGTGGTGCACACCTTTGATTTCAGTGCTCAGAATGCTGAGGCAGGTGGCTCTCTATGAGTTTGAGGCTAGCCGGGTCTACCATAGCAAGTTCCAGGTCAGCCCAACCTAGACAGTGAGACCTTGTCTCCAAATAAAATGTGAAGAGCCTACAGTAGACACCTATGGATGATCACAGCGCTATTAAAACTACATCAGCATGAGCCTTAAAGCAAAACAGCATGGCTATGTAACACCCTTTCCACACATCTGCAGGTAGTTTCTCAATGCATTAAGGAACAAACAGCCTGTCATCAGGACAAGGAGCAGACTGCCAGGGTGTAAAGCCATCTCTCAAAACACTAAAAGGCAAGCACATAATCTTTAAAGATGCATCGTTGTAAGCACATAATCTTTAAAGGCTCATCATTGTTAGCGAGCAGTGGGGTACTAAACCAAGAGTTACCCATGGCCCCACTGACAAGCTGTGACAGAGCCTAATGGGACACTGGCCAGGACCAATCTCAAGCTTTAATATTCAGGAGAGACCGAGAAATCACAAGTTTTAATCTCCCAGTCAGAGAGATAGGTAATAAATTTTTGTGGCATAAATAAACAATGTTACATTGCTTCTCTGACATCGGGGAAGTATAAACAGCAGAGCAGAACTAATAACACAGAAGTAAATTTCATTACATACAAGAATGGGAGGCAGAGTGAAGACTCCATCATCAGGGATGGGAAGTGCTTCAAGTGCAGCCTGGGAGACACTAACCACAGACTGACCGCTGCCTGCTCCTGCGTGATTCCCCTAGCTCTCCCCTTCCCACTTCTCTACAACTCTGTGTGTGTGTGCGTGTATATGTGTATATGTGTGTTTATTATGTATCTGTGTGTGTGTATATATATATATATATACACTTATGTGTGTTTATGTTCGGATGTGTTTTGTGCAACTGTATATGAATGTGTATGTATGTGTACATATGTGTGTATACATATATATGTTCATACTGTGAATATATGTGTGTTTGTATGTGTATGTCTAAATGATATATATATATGGTATGTTTATGTGTGTATATAGATGCACTTATGTGTGTATGTTATGTGCATGTGTGCATTTGTATATGTATGTGTGCATGTATGTATGCATGTGCAAATATATCTATGTATGTGTATATATGTGTGTGCATGTGTGTATGCATGTGAAAATATGTATGTATATATGTATGTGTGTATATATATGTATAAGTATCTATGTGTATGTATATGTATATATCTATACATGTATATGTATCTATATACATACATATGAATGATTTAAACACTTCATTCCAAATATATAGAAATATTGATTTGTTCCCAAATCACTCATATTTTTAGAATATAATATAATCCTGGAGCCCAAATAAAAGCATTCCATATTTACTGAGACCCTGGATCTGTGGTTGGTTTCAAGCTGCATTTTCATTTGGGTACTTGCATGAATCTTCCAGGAGTTTGGTTTGGTTTCACCAGGCACATGCTACGAGGAGGAAGGAGTTACCCAAAGTCACACTTCTCTAGACCCTCAGTCCCGTGAGCTCCTGCTTGCACCTTGCCAGTGCTTCTGAACAATGTCTGGGGGTGATTATTATTGAGGTGAAATTCACACAAAACTGGCCATTTGAAAGAATTCAGTCATTTTAATGTATTCACAGTATAAACCACCATGTCTACTTAGATGCAAACATTTCTCTCGGTACGAAATGAAACCCCGTATCTGTTAAGCAGTGTCTCTCGTTCATTCTCCTTGTCCTAAGCACCAATCATGTCTTTTGAATTTACCTTCTTTGGCATTTCACACAAATGGAACTATACAATGTGTGGCTTTCTTTCACAGCATGACTTGGAGTTGAGGCACACCACAGTATTTAAGAGCACTCAGCTCTCCTTTATAGCTAGTAACACCCCAGGAACACATACACCTCAGCCTTCTCTCACGTCTACCTCCTGAATGTTTGGGTCACTTCCTGTCAGTTACTGTCACATACTCCATGGGCCACATATACCACATTTTACCTTCCCATCTTCTTTTTGCAGGGAGTGGAGGATGGAGAAAGGGTTTCTCTGTGTAGCCCTGGGTGTTCTGGAACTTGTATACCAGGCTGGTCTCAAACCCAGAGATCTGCTTTCCTGTGATTCCCAAGTGCTGGGATCAAAGGCGTGCACCACCACCATCTGGCTTTCCATCAATCTCTTGATGAATCCTTAGGTCACATCCCCCTCAGCCACTGTTAATAGCACTATTGTAAATATATATGATGTTTTTGGTTTGTCTTATATCCTTTTGTCTCGCTTTTAAAAAAATCAGCAGAGTATAACTCAAATTTAGGTTTTACTTTTAAGTTTCAATATTTAGAAATGCATCATGATCTAATAACAAATAAAATAGGAAAATGGCTTAATGCATAACAAATATTCAATTTTATATGATTCAGAATCTGTTCTATTGATGCTTTTGTGTTACCCCGACTTTGGGTCAGTCTAGATGTAGAAACAGCAATTTAAAAAGAATGAGTTTTCATTAAGGGGCTCGACACTGGGAGTTTGACCATGCTCCAGTGAATATATGGACAGCACAAATTGAACTTAGTGTATTTTTTTCTTTTTTCTTTTTTTTCTTCTTTTTCTTGGGGAAGGGGGAATCAGAGAGGGAACAAGAGTTGGGGGGCCTGGGAAGACTGGAAAGTAGGTATGATTGGGGAGCATTATGTGAAATTCCCAAATATCATGTTGGAAAAAGGAAGAAAGAATTTGGGACAGCCCTAGAAATATATTCTACACAAAGTAAAGTAGAAAAAAGTCCTTTTTTAAAAAGGAGTCTTATTTATCCTTTTGTTTCTCCAGTTTAAAATTCTAAGCTCCCAACTATCTTGCTCCTACAATAAAAACAAACAAACAAATAAATAAATAAATAAATAAAAGGACTGCATGACCACAATAAGGTTGACTTTAAAATATTAAACATTCACATCTGACAGATAAGAAGAAAAAAAAAGTCTTAATATTAAGAAACACAGAAGCAACCTGGACTCCCAGACCCATGGGGAGGAATCTAGCTTAAGGATGTCCAAGCGCACATGAAACATTACAAAGCTCAAGAGGAAGATGAAGTGGAAACAGAAAGGTGGAGCTGCTTAACAGAAAAGCTGGAGACCG
>NW_022196905.1:142399402-142416892 GCF_008632895.1 Mastomys coucha | reverse complement strand
GTGAAGAAAATACAGTGCCTAGTTCTTCTTGTCACTACATACCTAAACAATTGAAATAAGTTCAGAGGGCTCATGTAAGCAGCACAGTTTTAGATTATGTTCACTTGGGAATTTGCATTTTACAGCAGACCAGATGATCCCACGTGTTTCTGGGGTCTACCCTACTTTGCGTTCTGCTATTGTGATCGATCAGCTTGGGGAGGAGAGGGTCTGTTTCATCTTACAGGCTACAGGTCCATTGTGGAGGGAAGTCAAGGAAGGAATTTATGACAGGAGCATAAAGCAGAAACTATGGAGGAGTTATGCTCACCTGCTTGCTCCCCTGACTTACTCAGCTACCTTTCTTATACAGTCCAGGACCATGTGCCCGGGGATAGTACCGCCCACAGTGGGCTGGGTCTTCTTACATCAATCATCAATCGAGAGAATGCCCCATAGACTGGTCCACAGGTCAATCTAATGGGAAGTGATTTCTCAATTGAGGTTCTCTCATCCCAGCTGTGTCAAGTTGGCAACCAAAGCTTACTCGGACAGTATCTGAAATAGAAAGTCCCAATGATCCCAAAGCGAGGTGCTTGGTCCAGCAAGGAAACCACGCAGCCTTTGTGGGCCTGCATTTCCCCATCAATACATTTCTTTCTACTTCTTGGACTAAAGACTCCACAGGGTAATTGGAAAATCTGATAGTTGTAGACCACAGTTGTTAGTAAGGAAGAGACTTGAGGCAAAGTTATTTTTAATATCTAATGAATTCTATTCTGTAACCTACACTCCTGTCTTTAAAAATATCTAACCTAGTTTGCAGATATACAGAGCTGATTTTAAGGAGGCAGGCAAGAACATCGAGATCATCAGAAAGATAGTAAATTCTTGAGAAAGCAGAGACGCTGTCTACGTTTGCTCTGATTTCTACACATGCATGAGGGATTGCACTACAGAAGCATTGCTCCAGTGCTATAGGACTGTGGGGTAACTAGGAGGTGTGACCAGAGGTTAGGCATCTCCTCTTAGTTATCCTTTTAGAGAAGGGGGGCCCTCCCCTTCCTCTTTTTCTTGTTACCCATTTTTCTTGTTCATGGTCGCTAGCCCTCAAGAGCAGCTGACCTATGTCCTAGACCCCAGGCCACAGAAGTCATCCTCTGCCCACCAATCAGAAACCAAGTCCCAGTGACCATCCAGCAGGCTCACCTCAGACTGTGCTCTCGGAACACATGGAATCCACCTGCACTACTCAGAACAGCTGGGTGCCCCAGCCTAGGACCAGGAGGGTGGCAGCCAGAGAGCCAGGGAGTCCCTATGGTGGGCTAAAAGGCTTCCTGCCTTCTGGGCACAGTTGCCAGGAGCCCCAAGAATCTGTCCTCCTACCCCAATTCTCTTGGCAAGTGTCTTCCTTCTGTTCCTACACACCCTTCTCTGGGGTTCACCTTGTCAGTTTTAGAGCATCTAGCCTGAAGAACTCACTTGCTCCACTGACCCAACATCTGTCCTAATGGAGTAGATGCCCCATTTACACACAGAAAACTGTTCACGTTTCTGTAGTAAGTGGGTAATGCCACATACCCTCCTGAAATATGAGCAAGCCAGCTTGCTCTCTCTCTCTCTCTCTCTCTCTCTCTCTCTCTCTCTCTCTCTCTCTCTCTCTCTCTCTCTCTCTCTCTCTCTCTCTCTCTCTCTCTCTGCTCTCTCCTCACCCAGGGGTCCAGCACTCTGTACAGTACTTAATGAGGGTTTGATGCCATGTGTAAGGTAGTCTGTACTAATCTTCTGAGTATGTAGAGCCCAGAACAGAGTAGAGATAACCAAACTGATTCTTAGCCTTTAGGTCTCCAGAACCTCAGAGAGCAATGTAGAATTGTGATGAGAAAATGGCTTGCTACTCTCTCTCTCTCTCTCTCTCTCTCTCTCTCTCTCTCACACACACACACACACACACACACACACTCTCTCTCTCTCTCTCTCTCTCTCTCTCTCTCACACACACACACACACACACACACTCTCTCTCTCTCTCTCACACACACACACACTCTATACACACAAAGAGAGAGAGAGAGAGAGAGAGAGAGAGAGAGAGAGAGAGAACAACACACACATACACACACCTGCCACCAGCACTGGAAGGCAGGCCAGATCCCAAGAGAGGAGCAGAGGACAGCAGCACTCACAGGTAGCTGTCAGTTCTTGAGAAAGTGTCTTCATCCTTCTCTGGCCACACCAGGCCCTCTGAACCCCAGCAGAGGAGAACTCAACAAGAGAGACTGGCTGTTGCAAACAGGCTGTGTTGCACACAGGAGTGTGGCTGTTCCTTTGACAGGATGATTTCCTTCCATTGGATATGTATCCAACTGTGGAATTACTGAGGCATTTTGTAGCTTAATAACCTCTCATTCTGTAAGTCCAACTGATTAACTTGACATTACATAAAATCATGAGCCCATTCAACAGGAGAGTCACACATAAGCTGCTGCCTGCTCAACACTGCCTGTGAATTCTGAGACATGTTGGGAAGCAACACTAGGAATGGGAAGCAGGAGGGTGCTGGAATGGGCCGATGTGAGACCTTAGTCAAATGAGTCATGTCTCTAGGCCTTTACTCCTCACGTGTGGGCCTGTGGGAATTAGGACGTCTTCATGGAGCTTCTGCAAAAGTACAGAAAGTAACTTACACTGGACTCTGTGCAGAAAGCAGGCAGACACACGTCTGGAGTGTTTCAGTAGCAACAGCCTAACCCAGTCACACAGAACAGCTCCCATAAACATGTGTTGTGATGGTTCATGGCATGTGCCAGCTGGGCCAGGCTATAATATAACACCAAGACATAGACAGCTGTGGTGCTGTGTCTCAAAGTGTGACTGACATGGGTCACCTCCAACCAGGCAGATTTTAAGGGACTCCAATGTCCACTCCCATGATGCAAGAAGGCTTCATCAATCTGGAAGGATTCTGCACCAAGACAGCAATAAATCAGTGCCTCGTTGAGTTTCAAAGCCAAGTCACCTATTGTCTAAGTCTCAGACTCACCAGCCCTCACGTGAGTCAGTCGCAGTGAGGAGTAAGGAGATGCTCTCGGCTAGTGAGATGGCTCAGTGGGTAACATAAGGATGCTTGCAGCCAAGCATGCTGGTCAAATCCCCGGGACCCACAAAGTAGAAGATGAGAACTGGCCCTTATGTGCTTCCTTTGCTTAGCTAGTTTTTAAGGCAGCAAAGCTTTTGTTTTCATTTCATAGGCTACATCAAGATTCATGAACTAGGGACTGGAGGGATGGCATAGAGGTTAAGAGCACTGGCTGCTCTTGCAGAGGACCCTGGTCCAGTTCTCAGCACCCATATATTGGCTCACAACCATCATATAGACACACATACAAGCAAAAACACTTATACACAAAAATTTAAATTATTTTTTACTTCATACACTTCTGTTTACTTAACCCAAAATTAAACTTTATATACATGCTGGAGAATTAAATAGTAGAAAATACCATTTCTGTAGACACAACAGCACCCATTTGGATTCCACAAGCCCGGCTAAAATTTGGTTAAAAGTATAGCATACCCTAAGGCAGGAACCTACCAAAGTGACAAAGGTTAAAATCCCATTGACATGCACACTGTCAAAATGCCAAATCACACCGAGGCCTTTATGGTCTGCAGAAACAGTATTTATAAGCATGATTATTATTTCAGCAACTAAATAATTCTGTTAAAATCCCTTGCACCAACTTACAATATACCTAGAAAGTTGTACTAAATGATTCTTAGAATTTTTGTTTTAATTAAATGTGTATGGGTGTTTTGCTTGCATGTGTGTATGTACACCACATGTGTGCAAGTGCTCGTAGAGGTCAGAAGAGGGTGTCAGATCCCCTGGAACTACAGTTACAGATTGTTGTGAGCTCTCATGTGGCTGCTGGGAATTGAACCAGAGTCCTCTGCAAGAGCAGCTAGGGCTCTTAACCACTGAGCATTTTCTCCAGTGAGAGCTCTGGTGTTTTTTGTTTGCTTGTTTTGTTGTTGGTTTTTTTTTGTTTGTTTGTTTTTAATCAAAGAAGCTTTGTAGAGGTTATGAGAAAAATTTTCAAATACTGGAAAGCTGACTTCAAACTCTCCGGCAAGAGGTTGATTCAGAATGTAAAACTGTGTGTAGTGTCTCTGAATTTTGTTTCTTTGGTTTTTAATGCTAAGGAAAGAAACCAGAGAGTTAGACAATGAAACGGTTGTCAGTCGCCACACTAACCATGATGGGGTTTATGTGATTAAAACGTGAAGGGGAATTTACCTAATTAAAATTAAGTACGAGCTGTCTCATTAGATTAGCTGTTTCCTCCACACTCTCGGGTCCCATAACTAAATACCCTGGTGCCAGCTCCCACACACAACTGTCATCTTAATGAAAATAGACTTCAATAAACCCAGCAAATTTCTGTCCACAGCAATTGTTAATCCGTGTCAATCTCATTTCGCGACCGGAAAAGCCATTATGAACTTGTCGGCTCTCTAATTTCCCTAAATGATTTTAATTGATTTTTTTATTACTCATTTTGTATTAACATCATCTTCTCTTCATAACAAAGTAAGACAAAATTAACTACCAAAAACTCATGCTACCTTTAAGTTCATACCTCTCAGAAATGTATTTGATGGGAGGTTGTGTCTGCAGAAGCTGACCACCAGTTTGCCTGACATTAGGAAGCACAGAATGCTGGGAAAGCTGGGAATTCCAGCCCTGAGTTAGGAGTAGGAAGGGAGGGGATGGGAGGGGATACAGGTGGACTTCCAAACTGAAGAAGCTGTTGATTCAAATGGGATAATGAAGTAGCCTAAGAAATGAATCCTTGATATCTTTAGAATAGTCAGAGTATCCAAGACAGTGATACGTCATGCAAGGTGTGTTAATCTTCACACTCATAGATACTTTTTTGCTTCTTGCTACAGCAACATGTGTTTGTATGGTGGTCTTCATTGTCATGATATTCAAGTGGTAAAATCATAAGAGATGAGGAGGTAGAAGGTGGTAAGGTCATCCGGGTGCTGCCCTCTGAAGGGACTGACTCAGCTCTACTGAGAGACCAGTTAGTTCCTGGCAGAGGATTGTTATTTAAAAAAAAGAGAGACTGGCCATTCCCACTCTCAGCTTTGTTTTGCATCCTATCATGACGTCATCTACCAGGGACACAGCCAAGGGGCTTGCAACACAGCTGAGGAGATAGTGCCACATTCTTGGGCCTCCAACTATGAACGAGGTAAATCTCTCTTTAGTAATGGAACTACCATTGGGCTGTAAAGTAATGTAGTCACCACCACCACAGGAGAAACTAATAGATACAATGTATTCACAAAAGGCAAGATGTTACTTTAAGTGCGTTTCAAATGTTCTTTTTTGTTGTTGTTGTTTTGGTTTGGTTTGGTTTGGTTTTTTTTTTTTTTTTTGGTTTTTCAAGACAGGGTTTCTCTGTATAGCCCTGGCTGTCCTGGAACTCACTCTGTAGACCAGGCTGGCCTTGAACTCAGAAATCCGCCTGCCTCTGCCTCCCAAGTGCTGGGATTAAAGGCGTGCGCCACCACCACCCGGCTCAAATGTTCTTCCATCTAGTGGTTTTCTAGGGTAGGTACGAGTGAGCTAATTTGCTCAAGGCCAAAACAATACAATCAGGACCCAAACCCACCTCATTGCCACCTGGTCCTTAACAACAAGGGTGGGTGAGCATCTCTTGTCAATGTCTTCAATATAGGAAGAACACAGTGAAATCCAGGGCTCACTCAACTGAACTGAAATTTTCAAAACATAGTATTTGTTGTTTAGTTTATGTTCTGACTGCTTATAGGATCGTGTGTGGTCACCATTTTTGTATCTGAAATGTTCAAATGTTAGTTTAAAATATTTCAACTCAGCACATGTTCACATATGAATATTATTATCAAACTCAAGGAATGGTGGGTAGTTTTCTATAAATTAGAAAACACAATAATTTAACCAGGAATTCATTATTGTTCAATCTTCATACACAGCCAGGGACAATACAGCCCAGATGCTCCCCTTTGGGGGCCTAAGACAACCAACAGATGCTTCATGTGTGGCGATTGTATATGATAAGAAACTCTTCAATGTGGGAAAAGACAGATGGAACTAATCTGGACCTTCCTTGCATGACCCAAACCATCCTATGAACATCCTTTGGCTTGCCTCACCATCCTCTTATCATCAGGAGAGCCAAGACGGGGAGAGAAATGAAATTGTTTCTCAACTATTCAAATGATATCAAAATCGCTCTTAATAACAGGATGTGCCAAGCCTGACAAGACAGATTTGAAGTTGGTTTATCTTCCCAAACAGAAGGCAGTGAGCACATCCTTTCTTAAAGAGAAATTGCCATCCACCACAGATCTCATCTGCTCCTGGACAAATACATGCTGATCTTAATGATGCCCATGCCTATTTTCCAGCTCCCAGCATATAGACATTATCTCTAGTTGTGCAAAGCTGGTTCTCCAATGGAGGGATGCCACACACCCAAACTACAAAGCCGATGCTCACAACTCTCCCCACCAACCAGGACCAACACTGACCACAGACAATGGAGCCAGAGGAGAGGGACAGACGGCCCCTCAGCCGATCACCCCACAGCGCAGGGAGGGGCATGCTTCAATACATTTGATTGACAGGGATTTTACCCTTGGCCAGGCAGAGCAGGCACATATACCCATACACAAGAGGAGGCACATCTACCCATACACTGTCGTGTTCAAATCTTTTTAAGGAAAAAAAAAAAGGTAAGTATGGATCCAGAAAGGAAAACAAAATGTTAAGTGTCTGGACTAGACGGCACAGGCTCACTTCTCCTGGCACATTTTATAAAGAGAAATCTGCAATGGTCAAATTCCCTAGAACTGGGTCCCTTAGTGGATAGAAAGCAGCGATGGTCAGCATTTTCTGATATCCAAGCCAGCAACAGTGGCTCAGTAGCTCATCCACCACCCCAGAACCAAAAGAAAACCTCACTAACAACATTACTCTACTTTTGGGGAGTGGCTCAGCTGCATCCCCCCACAAAGGTTTGAGTGACTTTAATCCAGAGTAGATACTAAAGTAGTGTAGAACCTTTAAGGTGTGGGCCCTGAGGGAGGTCCTTAGGTCTCTGTCACATGCTCCTATATGTCAATCTCCTGTGACTCAAGTGGAGTCTGCCAAGAAAGTGGTTATAAAACAGAGCCTTGCCCTAGTCATCTCTTTCCTGCATTAGGCTAGTATCTGTTCCTGAGAGGTCTCTCTCTCTATTACTATGCACCGGCAGGCTATACAGGCAGGGGGACCCCACCCCCCAATAGTGTGCAAAGCCATTTGGACTTTGAGCCCCTGTGACTGTGAGCCTCTGCCCTTATAAGCAGCCAGGGCCCAGATCCCATCACAGTGACTGGAAACTGACACAGCACAGGTGGCCAGAGGAAGCACTCTGCTTCCAACTGGGAACACAGAACACTCCACTGAGAATCCAAATGAGAAGGACAGTGGAAGAGGGGGCTCAAAAGCAGACACCTGCCCCCCAAATCCCTTGATTCCTAATGGCCTAAGACTCTCCTCCCAACCAACAGGCACTGTGAAGCTTTCTGGCTCATTACACAATCAGGAAATATTCTAGAAAGTGCTCCCTTCCAGTCCTCCCTCTGCAACTCTTGAGGCAGTATCCCACACCCAGTATAGATAGGGCTTTCACCTAGTAACTCACAGCTTCTAGAAGCAGTGTTATCTAGACAAGCAAGCTACCTCCGTACAACTTTTTATAAGTTGTCTCTTTAACTTAGACTTTTTAACGTCTATTTTTAATTGTTGCACAGAATAGGAAGTTTCCAGGGCAGGCAGTTAACCAAAATGGAAGCATTCTGGGAAAAGAAATGTATATATGGAAATTATTAGTAATTCTCCAATAGGAAACATACATTTCATTTTGTACTGGGGGCTGTGGATGACAAAATTATCTCTGACCTACCAGGCTTCCCAACAAAATGCCCATCTATTTTGATATAGCACAGAACTGTTCACTGGAGTCCAATGAGTGGTTGCTGTGATATCCAGTAAAAATCGCAGCCATACCCTGCCTACCTCAGCCCTCCTCTGCCCACCTAAGCCCTCCCTTCCCCTCCTCTGCCCTCCTCTGCCTACCTCAGCTCTCCCCTACCTACCTCAGTCTGGCATCATGTATGACTTATAAGCAGTCAGTGACCCTGATAATCAATCAAGGGCTGCACAGACACACTGCTGATAAAACATTAATCACATTTTCTTTATCTTTTCCCTTTTCATATCTTTTTGTCCTTGATCTCAAATAGATTAAAATTAACTGAGGGCAGAGAAAAATGACCCCCTACAACGCCATCTACTACTAGACTTCCTTCAGTGGGAATGTTCCCTGTCCACATGTCTCTGAGAGGAGTCATTCGCTGTTGGGCTAACAAGCCTATGAAATATGGCTGTCAAACAAAGAAACTGGATTGTTTGTATTTGTTATTTTTTCAACTTTTTATTAACCCGTAGCAACTGTGCACCTTAATGGTATCAGCATGCTCTGTCATATGCACACAGTGTTTGCTGAACAAACTCAAAGCAATCACATCGCCCCTCCCCCCATGTCATTACCTCATGTTTAACACCTTCAGGCATCTCTCTTCTGGTCTCATGACACATATAGGAAGGTTATTATGACCACAGTCACTCATTGCACTGCAGAACTTCAGAGTTCACCCCTGCCTGACTGGTTTGTGACCCCATTATCCAACCTTCTGGTGGCCTTTTATCCCCAACCCTTCCCAACCTCTAATACTCTCTATTCTCCATTCAGATCAATTTGTTTTCGATTTCCACAGATGAAAGAAAACAGGCATGTGACTGGTCTGTTCCACTTAACAGAATACCTACTTTGCTGTAAATGACAAGACTCTGCTATTCTCTATGGCTGAATACTAGTCCATTTTGTACAGACACTACATTTCCTTAATCCAGTCATCCATGGATCAGGACCTAGGTTGATTCCTCATCTCCGTTATTATGATTGAGCTACCCCACATTTGAGTATTGTGGTACTTTGAATGTAATTGGTCCCCACAGGCCCATAGGGAATGGCACTATTAGAAGGTATAGCCTTGTTGGAGAAGGTGTGGCCTTGCTGGAGTGGGTATGGCCTTGCTGGAGGAAGTGCTACTGTGGGGCGAGGCTTTGGGGTCTCTTATGCTTAAGCTATGCCCAGTATGGTACACAGTTTACTTCCTGTTGCCTGAGGATCAAGATGTAGAATCCTCAGGTACTTCCCCAGAACCATGTCTGCCTGCATGCTGCCATGCTTCCTGCCACTAAACCTCTGAACTGTAGGCCAGCCCCAATGAAATATTTTCCCTTTATAAGAGTTGCTTTGGCCATGGTGTCTCTTCACAGCAATAGGAATCCTAAGACAAACATATGACCTAAGGAAATGAAATTAACATACGCAAGAGCTACTGTGTCCAATGCAATTGACTTTTACATCTCTGCCCATGATTATCCTCATGGAGAGCAAAGGTTCCCTGCTTTTCCATGGCCTCCATAGGGACAGAAAAATAAACCACGTGAGATTTTTGACTTGATGTCTCAAGAATGTAGCTCTCACAATCAAGGATCCTCAGGAAGTGAACCAAATAAGGTTCAAGGGTATAGGTTTTCAAAGAATTATAAATTTCCCCACTGTTTCTGGTAGATACACATAATTTATGAGGATTCTCTAATATGAAAGGATGAGTATAATTCTCTTAACAGGCTAAATTAGCATTGAGACTCATTTGGCTCCAAATTTAAATCACCTATCTAATTTCTTTTTGTATTATAAAAGTCTTTAAAACACCTTCCTATGTGCCACAATCCCAACAGAAGCATACATAGCTCATTATCACACAAAGTAGAAACAACTCCAATAAAACCCCCAAAATGTGTAAAAACATCACAATCAAAGGCTTATTTTGCTGTGTCCTCTGAGAAGGCTCCCATCCCCAGGGGGCCCAGGAAACTGATGCAAGCAAGTCTCCTGTGGCCGGATCTGGGAGGCAGGAAGACACAGCTGGGATGGGGACCACCTCTGAGGAATCAGAGGTTCTTTCCTCCCTTGCTCTCCTGGACACAGCTCGGTGATGCTGAGGTGTCCCTCTTAGCACTGTGCAGAAATGGTCTCTAGAGCACCAAACCTGCAGGCAGGCTTCAGACGCTAAATGACCCCCACCCTGATTAAATAAAAAATACCATAGGATATAGTTTCTTAGAGCTAAAAGGATTGTGCATTTTTATAAAGAAATGCTAAATCTTCAAAGATATAAGTATGTCTACTCTGTTTTGGACATAATGTACACCTGTATTTAAACATCACAGGATAGGGCTGGAGAAATAGATGGCTCAGAGTTGGTACTCACTCAGAGGACCCAGGTTCAATTCCTGGCACCCACATGATGGTTCCCAAATGTTTGTAACTCCAGTCCAAGGCAACACAACACCCTTCTGGCCTCCACATCACATATGAATTTTTCTTTATGTATTAGCTGTTTTAATTTAAAGTAAATTAAGTAAAAATAAAGCCGTTTTAATTTTAATTAATTTAAAGTTTTCAAAGCATTAGGCCAGCCACATATCCAAATGGCTTCAAGCCTCCATACTCCCCAGCTTATAGTGTCCCAGGCTGTGACAATTCTGATTTTAAGCAAAGCATACCCTCCCTTTAATACAATTTATGACACAAATGGATTCCAGTTTGGGGAGGGGTGGGTTTTTTTGTTTTGGTTTTGGTTTTGTCTTTGTTTTTGTTTTAACCTCAGTCTGTCTCTATCAGTTATACAGGAAAAAAAATATTCTATTGCAGGACGGGTCCCACTGAAGGGAAAATGAAACAATTCTGGATGGCAAGCACACAGCGCTCAACCATCTGTTGTCCTTTTGTAAGTTTTAGTCACAGAGGACAGTGTTAGTCCAATTTAGTTGCTAGAATAAGAACAACAACAAAAAATGTTGACTGTGTAGTAGCTGTGGCTTTAAGAACTGCTTGGATAGCACCTCTACCCTCAGGCAGCTTGTCTCTGATGTTTTGAGACCCAGTGTCTTAGAATGCCCTGCACTCCATGGAGCTCCTCCATTCTGTACCCCAGAAAGATTTCAGGAGAGGTTCATATCAATCCCTCAGAGCAAGGCTGACATAAATATACACAAGGAGCTCCTAATACCACCCCAGACCTCATTGTTCCAAGACAACTCCAACCACAGATCAGAAATAGTCACCCAATAGCAAGTAAGAGCACTGGCTGCTTTCCCAGAGGACCCAGGTTTGATTCCCAGCACCTCCATGGCAGTTCACAATGCTCTGTAACTCCAGTCCAAGGGAATACAGCGCCTTCTTTTGGTCTCCATTGGCACTGCATGCACATGCTGCAGTCACAAACTGCAGTAAAGGGAAGAATACTTTATTAAGATCAATGTCTCTGCAGCCAAGGACACGATAGGCTGTGAGTATGGAAGCTCAGATCCATTTGAATATGTAAGTAACTTAATGCTTTGAACTTTTAACATTAATATGTTCAGATAATACATAAAAGTTATCATATTTGTGAGGTACTTTTATCATGTGGGGTTTTTTATTTTATTTCCATCTTTGACCCTTGGGAAATGATGTCATTCTTTTGTTTCCTTGGTTACTTACAGTCTACACTACCTGTGTCTTTTTTTTTTTTTTTTAATACATTTGACTGGGAACAGAAATAATTCATAACACCCTTCTGACTTAAAACACTATCAACCTCTGCTTCTGTTACATCTTTCTGGTCATAAATGTGTAACCTAGCTCGCTACTAAGTAGCATCTCGAAGTAGTTTTTCTGTCCTCCTAGGACTTTTGACTGATTCAGCAGCAGCACTGCTAAAGCTCTAGATTATCTAACAAAGAGAGCCCAGACTTGTAAACCTGACATTCAAGACCCTCCTTAACCCTCCAAGATATCCCATGCTGCTCCTCCAGAACCCTATGAAACTCAGTCTTTTCAGGGGGTGATACACAGCGAGCTCTGCTGGGTGCTTACAACCCTCGCCTGTTACATATACACATCACCCATTTCTCTTCACACCCGATTTCTACAGATTAAAATCCAGTGTGGCAGGCAAAGCCTTCTTTGAGTTTCCCTGGACATGGGAGTCAGACTGGTCTGTAGACAAGGTCTGTGGGGTCTTTTCTTCATTATTGATTGATGTGGAAGGGTACAGCCCACTGTGGGCAGCACTACCCCTACGCAGGTGGTCCCTGAATTGTGGAAGGGAACAGTTTGAGCAAGCTATGGGGAATAAACCAGTAAGCATCCCTGTTTCGTGGCCTCCACTTGAGTTTCTGCCTCCAAGCTTCCGCCTTGAAGTCCTTCCCATAGTGGTGGGCTATCATATGGAAATGTACGAAAATAAATCCTTTCCTTACCAAGTTGCTTTCTGGTCATGATGTTTCTTATGACAACAGAAAAGCTCACTAGGATGCTGTCTTAGTCAGGGTTTCTATTCCTGCATAAAACATCATGACCAAGAAGCAAGTTGGGGAGGAAAGGGTTTATTCAGCTTACACTTCCACACTGTTGTTCATCACCAAAGGAAGTCAAGACTGGAACTCAAGCAGGTCAGGAAACAGGAGCTGATGCAGAGGCCATGGAGGAATGTTCCTTACTGGCTTGCTTCCCCTGGCTTGTTCAGCTTGCTCTCTTATAGACTCCAAGACTACCAGCCCAAGGATGGCACCACCCACAAGGGGCCCTCCCTGCTTGAACACTGAGAAAATGCCTTACAGTTGGATCTCATGGAGGCATTTCCTCACCTGAAACTCCTTTCTCTGTGATAACTCCAGCTTGTGTCAAGTTGACACAAATACAGCCAGTTCATCTTTCCTGAAAACTCTGGATGCTGGTGGGTTTTCCCTATGCTTGATCCTTGTCTGCCTGTTACAGTCTATACACAGAGACTCGTGGAAAGACAATAAGCATCCACTCATGCCCACACTGTATCCTTTCCATCATAGAAGGTTGCAGAATCAAAAAGGCAAGGACCATGAGCGGGTGAGTGGGAAGGAAGGAGAAGGTCAGGTTTTCTCATTTGCTCCTTATTCTTGCCTTGATTTCTGTCTTTCTAGTCTCTCACTCAGAAACTTACTATACACAGTTGACATGTGATATTTTTTTAATGCCTCCCAGTTCCACATGCTTGTCTATACCCGTGTGGCAACTGCTTTACCAGGGAGCCTAACGTATGGTGTAAATCAGGAGAGGTTCACCCACCTTCCGGTGCCCTCTGAGAGAGGCAGCCACAAGGGTTCTTCCCATGACTTCTTTAACAGTTTGGGCTCTGAATAAAAATACTGACTGTTGATGAAACCCCTGCAGGTGTGAGTTAGAAAACAGAGGCTGTGTGCAGGTTCCAGGTGTACCAGGAGTCTGTCCATGCTAATCAGCAGCAACAAACAGTTTCCCATGTGTCCCTGGATAGATCCCTTCTCCCTTGACTCCATTCTATAAGAAGCCTGGCAGGCTGTGGCCTGTGCAAAGAGCTACCTGTATCTGGGGACAGAAAACAGAGGACTCTGCAAGATGTTGAAGGGGTTTTTCTTTTCTATTATATAAACAGCTGGGATGGAATGAGATGTGATCCCTGTGATATTGAAGCATAAAACAGAAGCCATGGGAACAAGCTCTACAGCCCTCTGACCTTGACCATTCTAACAGTTGCCACTTGTTAAATAAAGCGGGATCCCTAGTAGCCAGGGTAATATAGGAAAGTTCACATACCTAGCAAAGTATGAGCCTCATGGGCAAGATCAGCCAGCTACGTCTCCCACTAACATAATAGAATCTAATTTTTAAGTGGTAAAAATGTGACTTTTTAATCGTAATTATTAATTATTCTATTATTATTAAAATATATAGCTAATAATATTTTGTGACTCCTTGCTAATAAAAGGGCTATAGTAATGGTTTTACTTTTTTATTTTTACATTTATTTCTCATAAAGCGCTATGAGAATGAACAGTTAGCATCCTTGTGTTTCACTGGGCAAACAAAACACTCAAAGATGGACTCACTTGCTCAAGGCCACAATACCAGGAAGAGAAGGAGCCAGGCTCCACAGTTAGATGGTATGTTATTTTCATATCTAGAAGATGTGTTTAGAATGAAGCTAAGCCCAGTGCTTTGAAGGAGAAATGTCCCCCGTAGGCTCAGATATTTGAATACTTGGTCCCCAGTTGGTAGCGCTGCTTGGGTAGGTTCAGCCTCGCTGGGGGCAGGCTTTAAGGTTTCGAAGCCACATGCCATTCCCACTTGGCTCTCACTGGGGCTAACAGTTCAAGGTGTGAGCTCTCATCTGTTCCAGCCTCCACACCTTCCACAATGTGGTGATAGACTCCTACCTCTCTGGAAAGATAAGCCCAAATAAACGCTTCCTTCTATAAACTCCCTTGGTTGTGATGTTTTATCACTGCAATCAAAAAGTAAATAAGATGCCCAATAAGGACACAATTCAGAGACACGGTGTCAGTGAATCATGGCACAGACTGTGCTTGGATGTGGCAAGAACGATGCACTAGGCCTTGAAAGCCTGATGTCTGAGGCACCATTTGTCTAAAATGTTGTAGCACCTGAAACCCAGGCCATTCTACAATCATTAGAAGTAGAAACAAACTTCCAAAATGAAGGCTGCTCCAGAATCCACCCTGCTCAGTCATCCAATACAAAGTTGCAATGTTCACAGAAAACTGGCTGTAAGGCAGGTATGGGCAAACCCTAAGGAAATTTCCCTTGGGACCCTACATCCTACCCCACCATCATGGTAGATTAGTCTCTCTTCTCACATAGGCACTCCACCTACCAGAGAAACATACACACACACATACACACACACAGACACATACACGGGGGCGCACTCACCGGGACCTTCAGGGCTTTGAATGTTCTCTGAACGCTACCTTCTTGCTCCCTCAGCATTATTATTTTAGAACCACAAAATGAACTTGGCATTATTCCGTGTCTTTCCAAATACCACACCCAGAAGAAATAGAGAAATACAAAACAAAACGTGCCCTTTCTTTTGAGATGCAAATCCCAGCATGCAGCATCAAACCCCCGCTCTGTTTGAGGCAGGTTTGCAATGAATGTGTGGTGGAGGGAGGGTGCAGAAGCCTTTGAAAACAGATGCACCCATGCAGAACTCACGTATCCCACGGAGAGCACACCTCAGGTGCGAACCCCTACAGCAGAGGTATTATTTAATAAGCAGGCAGCTTTACAAAAATCAATGGTGATTACTCTAACCGAGGTCAGAGGTTATGAATGTATGCCTACAGGCCTGTCACCAGCCTTAAAGGGACAGAACTAATGTGGGGAAATGGCTTAAGGGCTCCAGGATAAACATTCACGTGTCTTAATCTAGTCACTTTGACAGGTCAGACTCATAAATGGCTTCAAATTTCAGGGCCACCTACATGAGATCTGTTTTTTTCCTGAAGACTGCTTCACACAGCATGTGACAAGCCACACACTCTGGAGAGCTGAGAACAAACAAGCCATGAGACTGTCACCACCAGTATCACATGAAATAAAAAAGAAAGTGAAGCTATGCTGGAGAAATAGCCCAGCAGTTAGGAGCACTGTTTACTCTTGCAGAGGACCTGGTTCAGTTCCCAGCACGCACATGGTGGCTCACACCCATCTGTAATGCCAACTCCAGGGGATCTGGCATCCTCTTCTGGCTTCCAGGAGCACCAGCCACACATGTGGTCCACATACACACATGTGCAGGCAAAACACTCATACACATAATTTTTTATATAAAAATTTTAAATATATATAATTTTTAAAAGAACATGTCATCAGCCGCTGGTCCTGGTCTTACTCCATGGCTTCCCAGCTCTGTATCTTCTACATGGAAAACAAGGCAAATGGCAGGGGCATATGCTGAGAACATCCCAGCAGGAGGAAGCAAGCCATGCTTATTCCCCAGAATTCGGAAGTACCCAGCGTGAGCCTGCGCTGATATTTCTTAGTGTTCATGCAATGCTGTAAACCCCAGCCACTGTTCTGTATCTGAAAACATGTCTATTTCTTTTATAGTTTTTTCCTCTGGAAACTACAGAATGTCTTAAAATAAATTAATTAAAAACGGGACACACCCCCCAGAGAAAAGAAAATACATGAGTCTTCAATGCTTAATATTTTTTTCTTCTAACTTGTGTTGGGTTTTGGGGGGTTCAGGGAGTGGTAGTTAAGTGCAGGGTTGCCATCTAAGCTGTAAGCACCAAAATATAGGTGTTTATCATGGGTCTGGGTTGGGGAAACTCTACTAATTAAGATAGCCTTCCGGGGCTCAGTGTGTAATGGAGGACTCCCTTCATTAGCAGGGCTTCTCCTTCTCTGACCTTGTCTGGGAAATTCTTAGCCCTCACACATGCCTCTACCTGCAGAATGTCAACTAGCCTCAGTTAGATTACAGGATCAACTTCCTTCCTTCTGATAAGAACTCACCTGAGATTCCTGAAATGTTTCCCCATGCTAATAAGGCATATTGCTAGCCAATGACCTTTGCCCATCCTGGATGTTCCTATCTCCCATCCCCCAAATTATATAAGCCTTGAGTCACCCCAAGTAAAATTGATCCCAGTACCATAAGAGAGCACAGGGCTGCTGAACCCTACTGTCATCTCTGCTCCCTTTGCCTGCATGGATCATATCAGCCAATGATCCACAAGGGCAGAGAGAACCACAATCCGGTGCTTTTCTGAAGTGGAAACTTAAAGGTTCTTTGGAAAGTCAATTGGATGGTGTTTTGCTGGGCTACATGAAGGGACATTTTGCTGAAGCACATACAGGAGAGAGGATGTTTTGCTAAAGCAAACATGAGAAAGGACGGTAATGAAAGATTGTTTGCTAACAACATGCATGTATTGGTCCACCTTACATTTTATAGTAATGTAGAGCCCCATTTGTTGGGACTCCATAGAGAAACACACCAAAAAACTTCTGGTGGTGTACTGCAATTTGTTGCCGCTTCCAAGGACTTGGGTTGATTGGATGCACGTGCTGAGGCAAGGCACATGGAGGACATGTGAGGTTTGGAGGGTAAATATAGGACTCCACAAAGTGATGGACACAAGAGCTTGGCTTGCTGGTACAGTGCAACAATTGTGGGTCTCACGGTTGAGAACTTCTCCTGGCGTCCCTCTGGGTACCTCCTGCTGACCGGAGCCGAGGCTGAGGCCTGGCTGTCTCTGCTAGGTTATATCACCACTGATGCTAACCTGACTCTACCGAACTGGACTGATGGTGTATTTATGAAATGTTTGTGAGTGGATAGAGCTGCCACCGCCTGCTAAGTTGTGAACTGAACTGCCGATTTCCAGACCACAAAGGCCCCAAAGAACCTTTCTAAACAGGTCCACTTCCCCTGTTTCCTTTCTTTTCTACTACCTCTGGG
>NW_022196905.1:142375673-142399391 GCF_008632895.1 Mastomys coucha | reverse complement strand
GAGGTTACCAGGAAGATTAAAGCATTTAAGAACCGTCATTAAAAATAAGGTTTGAAAAAAAATTAAACTTACACTTTCCCCCTCTTAATTCACAAAACCCAAGACATGAAAGCAAGCCTTATTGAACTGGCTTTACCCAACTGCTGTTGCGTGTCATCCATACCGGGACCCACCCTGACTAGTCTCACTGTGATCTTGATATGAGGTATTTTCTTCTTACCCAGTTATCTGCACAGAACTTGCAGGTTGGAAGCAAGAACAGTCATGGAGGAGAGAAGGTTTCAGTGTTGCCCACAATTGCCTGACATCTTCAGAGTTGCTGTGAGTTGTATATGGTGGGCACACTTTCCTCTTGGATCATATTGCTATCAAAACACACTGACTGGAACAGCAAGACTGCAGATAGCTGAGATACAGTATCAGCAAAAGCTGGCTTGATCATTATGCAGCAGGGAGTGGGTTCTTACAATAGCTGAATTTGTCTTGTCCTAGTATCAGAATATTCTACCTTTATTTCTTCGTTCAATGTCACAATCTATCCTTCAGGTGTTATCCGGCAAATAGCCTCAATTTCCTGTTCCCCTATCGGGAGGAGTTGGATACTCCACCAACTTCTGCATTCTTTGTTTCCTCCAGCTGGCCACTGGGTGCTAGCCCTGGAGGCCATACAGCCATGGCCAACAGAATCCAGTACATGTCTAGCCCCATTGTTAGTTGGGCATTTGATATTAAAAGGGAACATTCCTTCCCTCTTACAGTGATTTCTCTTTCATCAACAATGTAACCTCTGCTGAGCCAATGAGGCACTCAATTTGGTGGGCAGTGCTGAAAACCCTCTTACGGATTACAGAACAATATGGCCTACCCAAGAGAAGCTCACCTCTGTCAAATTTGCAGCAATAATATTTCATGAAGGTTTTCAGACACACAGAGGGGCCCCCAGGTCAAGTTTTCAATATCAAAATTGCATAGCACTCAGACAGGAGATAATAATAATAAGTCAGAAAAGTCTGCAACCAAGGCAACACATATTGTACAAAAGTAACCATGGGAATCCCACACCATCTCTACTCTTGACAGCTCCACCCTGACTTCATTTTCTGGCTATACAATGCAAATTTCCTAGTCTGGATTAACCAAGAAACATGAAAATGATTTTTGAAAGAATATGGGAGTGGGGTAGGGCTGGATAGATGGCTCAGCCATTAAGAGCACTGACTGCTCTTGAAGAGGAACAAGATTCAGTTCCCAACACCCACGTGGCAATACTCAACCACCTGTACATCTGTAACTCCAGTCCCAGGAGATGTGACACCCCAGCTTGTCTCCTGTGGGCATTGCACAGATATACATGCAGGCAAATCACCTGCATACATAAAATAAAAATAAATAAAACCTTTTAACATAGTGGGATAGTATATTCTTCCTTTTTTTGCCGCTATGCTATCTGAGGCTGAAAACTTGATGAATGAAAGAGATTTGTTTAGTTCACAGTCTTCAAGGTTGGAAGTCCAAACAGTGTGGTGCCAGCTCTAGGAAAGTTCCCCTCACTAGAATACACCTAGGCAGATGGCATTAGACCGGGGGGAGATCACACAGTGATACAAAAAGCCAGAGTGGGTGGAGGGAATTCCCAACTTGTTCTTTGTACAACTCACTCTTACAGGGTAATCCCAAGAGCACCTGGAATTCCATGTCAATTACATTACTTGTCTCTTCAGGGAGGGGCAGCCCCAATTTTACCCCAACTACCTCTGATTTCATTCCTTCGAGGCTCAACCACCTCCATGCAGAGCCACCCTACATGCAGGTCCACATTGAGGATTAAGCCTCTAAGTCTTATTTGTTCTTTGACATAAACTACAGCCAACTCATAGCAGATGGTAATTAACTTATAACAGATCATGTCTCTGGGCTGTATATTTAATGGCATAGAACACATCTTCATATTATCTGCATGGAGTGACAGTGTTAAGTACTTCTCCTGCCTCTAACTGTGATCCCCAGAAAAGCTCAACCTCACCTTAGTTTTCTTACCCAGTGGGCAACAACACTAATACACTATTTTTTATGCCAAAACACTCAATGTTTGGGATTTTAAAACATTGGGTTTAAAAGCCACCAAATTAAGCTAGATCCTCATATCCATTAATTCAAATTTCTCTGAGCCTTGGTACTCAAATGGCCAGCCTTGCTCTACAATGTGAGGAAGCCCACAGACCTTGCTCTGCCCTCAGCAGTTCAGCAGCCTTAACTGCAAAGGAATGTGTTTGCATGTGGCAAAATGGAGAAGCCTGCATTTCCCAGATCTGAGCTTCCTACAGATACCAGGATAGCGACTCTGCCAGGGACTCTTTTATCTGGCTCCCACATTTGTTTTTAAGCAAAGCAACTATGACACCAGCAACAGAAGAATTCAATTATGGTTCATGGTTCACAGCATAAGAAGATAAAGTGTACATATACCTGGACTGCCATGGATTATTGGGGAAACTTCCCAGCATCCTCGTGTGGTTTTGCCAACCCAAGAGCATCAGTATAGCAGTTGGAGGACTTACCATAACCCCACAGCACAGTTACTTCTTTAAACTGAACAAGTGTCAGCAAGTAATGTGGTTTTATGATTCTGACCATATGACATCACTGTCACGTGACATCCTCAGACATGTGCTGCCTCACAAGTTATAAATAATGGAACCAATTTGCTTTCCCATTGATGCTAAAAATGAGCCTTGGGCTTGGAAAGGCTGGGAAAGCTTTCTATATGTACAACTCCAAATTGTTTTAATTGTAACTTTTTAATAATCCCATCAGTTATATGATACCAACATGCTATTCAAATAAGTGTTTTCATTGCATTTAGAGATAAGACAGAAACAATCAACATTCAAATGTTTATCTCCCAGAAACAAAAGCAATTATAGAATGTGAGGGGCCAAAGAGGCAGCTCAGTCCCCTGCTCTTTTTCCAGGGGACCCATGTTTGGATTCCCAGCACCCACATCATATGGCTTACAACCGCCTATAACTCGGGCTCTGAGGGATCCAAAGCCTCTGTTTCTTCAGGCACCAGCACTTCCATGTACACACACACACACACACACACACACACACTGAAAATTAGATAAGTATATTATAAAAATGAAGATGATAAGTTAAACCATTAGGTAAAAGCAAATTAACTTAATGAGCAATTACTGGCAACTGAGCATATGCCACAAAGAGCACATTATCAGTATCATCTATCCAGAGCACATTCCTTTCTGATAGTAGAGCCCTAATTCCATCTCAGTATTCAGCTGGCCTCTAGCTCATCTGCTCAGGAAAAGCTGGGCCTGCCCCTAGATCCAAGGGGAGCTCATCTCCATCACCAGAGAGAGACAGGTCAGGAAATGAGCCAAATTAGGCAAAAGATAACAATCCAAAATCACGCTTCCTGTGGACTTTTGGAAAAGACTTCTCTCAATAATCTTGTTAGAGCTTAGGACACTACTTCTTCTTCCTCTGGAGTATAAAGTGGAGAGAAGCCTCAGGATCCCTTGAAGATAGGAGGAGGGTGGAGCCAGAATGGTCATGTGGGCATGGAGCTGTAGTCACTAGATGGCGTCATGACAAGCCCATATCTAAGGCATATCTAATATCTAAAGGCAATCCTTGGAGGCCACATGGTCTCTATGCATCAGAACTTACTGGAGGAGAACACAGACACAGCAGTAAACACTAAGGCCAGCAAAAGCCTGGTGTTCCCAGGTAACCTCATTCCCAGCATGGCTGTGTTCTCCCACCCCCGCCCCAGTTCACCAGAGAGCATCTCATCTCCAACTGGAAATTAACTCCTACACTCAACAAACCTTAGAAGAAACTGCCAAGGAGATGGATGGCAGAGACCAGGCCTAAAGTACAAGAGCGAAAATATTTTTCAGCGTCACATTTCAGCTATGCAGATTTAGCATGTAAATACTAGCACCCCAGATCAGGTAGCCATGGGAACATGTTCCTGTCTGGCCCTCCAACACACATCTAATGCTCATCAATTAATAAAATAATAATAATAACAATAATAACAACTACATGTGTTAGCAGGCGAAACACATTATGAGCAAAAACACTGCAACATTATGAGAAGCATAATAAAACCATTGGAATCACTGTGAGTCCTTTCCTAAGAATCATTTTTTATTAATATATTCCTGCCTAACATATCTCAATGGGGAAAAACAAATTTTGATTTAGATATGTAGTTTTATTTTACTCCAAAGTATTGAAATGTTTGTGAACATTCTAGAGCAATCCCAGCTAACTAGTTACACAATTTAGCTCAACAATTTTCTCCCAGGAAAGAGGCTAAACCCCTAACGCGCCAATAGTACATATTTATTTGTGAGGATTTTTTTTTCCCTTCTGAGGTAATCCTGACTGAATTAAATCTAAACAATAAATAAGTAAATAAATAAATAAGTATCTCGGCTTGGCAGTTACTCAGTCAGTAAAGCAGTTGCTGCATAAATATGAGGGACTGAATTTGATCCTCGGAACTCAAGAGCTAGCGGGAACTAATGGCTGCTAGAGAAAGAGAGTCAGTTTCTACAGAGAAGTAGTCTCTAAGACACTTACCTATGCTCCAGTGTGGGGTCCTACACCCAAGCATGTAGTGGAAGCACTAAGTGGACTCAATAGGTTTAAAGTAAAACATATGACATTAGTGTGGTGGTGTAAATACTCTTGGCCCAGGAAGTGGCACTATTAGGAGGTGTGGCCTTATTGGAGGAGGTGTGGCCTTGTTGGAGGAAGTGCATCACTGTGGGGGTGGGCTCTGAGACCCTCTTCCTAGCTGCCTGAGGACAGTCTGCTCCTGGCTTCCTTTGCATGGAGATGAAGAACTCTCAGTTCCTCCAGTGCGCCATGCCTGCCTGGATGCTTCTGTATTTCCAGCCTTGATAATGGACTGAACCTCTGAACCTATAAGCCAGCCTCAATTAAATGTTGTCCTTTCTAAGAGTTGCCTTGGTCATGGTGTCTGTTCACAGCATTAAATTCAAACTAAGACAATAGGATTAGACCCAAACAAATTAAATACATGTATAAAATTCTTAAACAATAAAAAAATAACCCCTGATCATTGTCTTGTGAATTTTGACCAGTTATAGCTTTTGGTAATAGTTTCTATCTGCTTCTCAAGTCTTTGATGAGAGTGCCAAGAGCTACATTTATATGTGGATATAAAGAAAAGTATTTAGAATGCAGTTAGAAATTATACTGGTTTAAGAGAATGGTATAAACAAGTTCTCCTCTAAGGGTCCATGACTGTGGGATAATGGAACTTGCCAGGAAACTTGGTGAGGTAGAGCAGATCTGACTTGGGGACATACCTGAGACAGTTGGCAGCTCCCTGTTCCCTGCCAGATTCCTAGCCTGTAACACGTGCCACACTTCCCACATAAGGAAATGTGACCTGTGGTCAGTCGGCCCAGAACAGAGTTCTCCATGCTAATGAAGAACCTAGAGGCCCTGAGGGTTTAGCCAATAAGCTTTCCTTCCTGAACATTGCTTCCCACAAAAGGTATTTAATTTCTGGTCCACCCTGAGAAGTTGGTATGCATTCATTTTCCACAATGAACAACCAATAAGCAGTTTGGAAGCAAGGACTGTCTCTTTCATTGAGAACTGCCATGGGGAGCATGGGAAGGAGGCCTTTACCTACAGAGCCGCTGCCTAAATCTCCCATAGAAGGAACAACAACATCAACCAACCAGACCCACCGGAGTTCCCAGGGACTAAGGCATCAGCCAAGGAGTATAGATGGCTCCAGCTGCATATGTAAGCAGAGGATGGCCTTGTCAGGTATCTATGGAAGGAGAGGTCCTTGGTCCTGTGAAGGCTGGACAGATGCCCCAGTTTATGGGAATGGAGGGCGGGGAGGTGAGAGTGGGTGAGTGAGTGGGTGAGTGAGTGGGTGAGTGGATGGGTGGGTGAGTGGAGGAATACCCTCATAGAAGCAGGGGGAGGGAGGATGGGATAGGAGGTTTCTGGGAGTGGGGAAAGGACCAGGAAAGGGAATAACATTTGAAATATAAATAAAGAAAATATCCAATTAAAAAGAAAAAGAAATTGACCAAAGTATAGATAAATAGATAGATAGATAGATAGATAGATAGATAGATAGATAGATAAATAAGAAGGCCTCGGCCAGGCAGTGGCGGCTCATGTCTTTAATCCCAGCACTTGGGAGGCAGAAGAAGATGGATTTCTGAGTTCGAGACCAGCCTGGTCTACAGAATGAGCTCCAGGACAGCCAGGGCTATACAGAGAAACCCTATCTTGAAAAACCAAAAAGAAGAAGAAGAAGAAGAAGAAGAAGAAGAAGAAGAAGAGGAAGAGGAAGAGGAAGAGGAAGAGGAAGAGGAAGAGGAAGAGGGAGGAGGAGGAGGAGGAAGAGGAGGAGGAAGAGGAGGAGGCCTCTCTGTGCTTGCAGACAACCACTGCTACCTTTGCCATCAGCTAAGCCAGAGCTCCCAGCCCCAGCCCCAGACTAGATGCTTTCAGCAGTCTGCGGGCCCCCAACAGTCCTGGCATTGTCTGGGGCCTGTGGACCCTCAACACTTCGTCCCCAACTTCTCTGTGTGGTTCTCCAGCAGCAGCTGGAGGCCGGAGAGTCAGGAAACCCCAACTTCAGCCTCCCCCATTTCAGACTTCATCTTCCCACCTCCAGAGTAGTGACTCTGCGATTCCCTAAAGCTCAGCACCCAATGGCAGCAGCGCAGGGAGACAGATTCAAGCTCCCCATATTTTGCCTCCCCAATGGCCATGCCCACCACTTGGGTGAAATGAGGACCCACACCCGACCTCACCAGTCATGAATAATTAGCTAGATTTACAGTACTAGACATAAAATCCTTCCTATTGAGCAGGCCTTAAGGCCAGTTAAAGAGCTGTAAGTTGCCTCCAAGATATAAGCACCACTATTGCACCCAGGAATGTCATACTGTAATTCATGGGTTTTATAGCTGGGCAGGATTATTGATTGCTTTTCTCCCTTGGCAGCTTGCATAGCACCTTCAGACACTATTAGAGCTAGTCCTCAGAGAAAAGACTGGATTACAGGCCAAAATATAGAGAAATAGCCATAGGCGGCTCAGCTCAAATGATACATCTACAATACAACCCTTCATTTAGGCTCAAAGAACATCATGGAAGAAGAATCAGAAAGTTTGCAAGACCCAGAAGACCACGACACCTGCCGTGAGATATCATGTTCTTGACATGACAAGGATGCTACACCCATGAAATCTCAATAATGTTGCTGCCTGAACAAGACCTGAAGGCGACACCACCAGCTGACATCATGCTAACATGAACAGAAGAACTCTCACAAGACCCCACCCCTAGGTGAAAAGCTACAGGTAATTAATGGCTGCTGAGAGAGGATCAGTCCTATCTATGGGTAGACCATACGATAGGTCATTGGATCCTAAGCAGTCACCTCTAAACACATGTACATATGAACAGCACCAAAGGAATTCAGGGGGTTGTATTTATAAGCATGTGTGTGTGTGTGTGTGTGTGTGTGTGTCTGTGTGTCTGTGTGTCTGTGTGTACATATATATACGAAGAGAGAGAGAGACACAGAAACAGAGAGACAGAGAATAGAAGGCTATGAGGTTGAGAAGGAACAGGAGGGATACAGGAAGTGTTGAAGGGAGGAAGTGATGTCAGTACAGTACTTGCACATAAAATTCTCAAATTCTCAAAAAAAATGTTTTTGTAAAAGCATAGAAGTTATATAAGCATTAATTAATACCTGACAATCTTGACTTTAGGGCAAACAATTATCAACAGAGACAGATATAAAAAAACAAACAAACGGAATACCTCTTCAATGAAATGGATCACACAGTAGACAGAATAGCATGGCTTGAAGACAAGGCAGAAGAACTGGACCACTAGAGTAAAGAAATGGGTAGACGTTAAAGCTCCTGAACAGAATGTTTAGAAAATATGGGACACTAGGGAAGTAAATCTACAAATTATGGGATAAAAGAGGAATTCCTGGCCAAAGACATAGGAATACCCCTCCTCACCCCCAAAACGTGCACAGTGGATTTTGGTCTCTCCTCCCTATCCTCTCCCATTTACTTCAGGACTTTCCCAGCTCCCCCCTCCCTACAAATACCAACCCCATGCCACCTCCCCTCCTCCCTACAAATACCCTCCCCATGCCAGCTCCACCCCCTACAAATACCCTTCCTGTGTGTTAGTTTTGGTCTTGTTTCATGTCTCACCGAGTCTCCCCCACCTCCCCCAACCCCATGTGCTGACTTTGGAACTAACCATCAGAGCCTGGTAGGCTCACCAGTGGGAACACAACTGGACATCAAACCTTCTCCTCCCTCAGCATCTGTCCACTGCCATCACATCAGTAGTATCTGATTGGGTCGTAGCTGTCCAGGAGGGCCTGACCTCTGAGGACCCAGCTCCAGTACACACGGCTGCTGTATTCACAGTTCCCATGTCCACGTCCTACCTTCAAGCTGGTATTTTGCAGCCACTCTCTCCATCTTGTAGCTTTTACACATTTTTGCCCCCTCTTCCACAACAGTCCCTAAACCTTTTGGGGGTAGTATAGGTGTCTTATGTTTTTCTTTTTTTTTTTTTTTTTTTTTTTTTTTTTTTTGGTTTTTTTTTTTTTTTTTGGTTTTTTGAGACAGGGTTTCTCTGTATAGTCCTGGCTGTCCTGGAACTCACTCTGTAGACCAGGCTGGCCTCGAACTCAGAAATCCGCCTGTCTCTGCCTCCCAAGTGCTGGGATTAAAGGCGTGCGCCACCACCGCCCGGCTTTATGTTTTTCTTAAATGCAAGAACTAGTTTAAACCAAACATATAGGGGAAAGAGAAAAGGAAAGAGCCTTTGTTAGGTACCACAGAGGGTTAGAGCCATAAGCAAGTCCCATTAAATAAGAGATACAAAGTGTTTGCTCAATTAATAGTAACAACTTCCAATAAAAATGTGGCACAAGATTAGACACTGCAGTTCTTTCAACATGATTCTGCCACCTTCTCCTCCGCCAACCACCCCCAAAGTTGTGTGGTTCTGGCTCCAAACTTTCTTGTGGTTTCGGGGCTTAGCTGAGAAATAATTTAGAAATTATTTATGAAACTTAAACACTTGCTTCAGGTAGCAAATGTATGATGTTGCATTTTTTATTTATTCATGATCCCACTGCTGTCCTTAAAATCTTCCCCTGAATTATTAAATCCCCTTTCCAATTTCAATCAACTTCATATAAATGATTAAATAAGTGTCTGTTGGAGCCACTTCAGCAGGACAGGCAAAGAAGCCACTGCAGGGGCGTCTTCTGTCATTAGATCTCAGGGCCATAGCCAAAGGAAAGCCCAAATTAACACTGTGGCAATTAATAAGAAAACCATAAACACTTTATCTGTAAAGAGCTCCACATGGGAGCTGGAGAGATACCTCAGCAGGTAAGAGCACTGTCTGTTTTTCCAGAGGTTCTGAGTTTGATTCCCCTCAACCACACAGTGGCTCATAACCATCTATACTGGGGTCGGATGCCCTCTTCTGGCATGCAGATAGAGTGCCTGTATATGTCTGTGTCTATGTATATGTCTATGTATATGATGTATGTAAAATATCTGGAATGCAGATACAGCACTCATATGTTTGTAAAATAAATAAATAAATCTTAAAAAATGTTACACATGAATAAATATAACTACATACATCCTTATATATGCTTATAGGAATAAAACTAAATTAAACTATCTCTGATATGCTATAAATTACATAGAGCTGTCTTTAAAATCAGATAATTACATCAAGGGTGTTAATTAGATAATTTGGGAAACCTGGCTTATAAAAGAAATCAAGGTTCAATCATTTTGCAATTTTCCTACAGAACATTTCTAATCTAATCTCCAATACTCCAGCGGGGCAGGTGTCATAGGCACCAGCAATAAAAGGCATAAGGGCCATATGCCGAGAGGCCACAGGCAGTACCAGTTCTTTACAGCTGGCATGCAATACCTGCACTTTCCAGCTGTTTGAAGTTCAAATACGAGGCTCCAAACATCTGATTTTTCACTAGGAGAAAAGGCAGACTTTGACAAGCTATAGCTAAAGTAACATATAGTAACATTTAAACTTGGAAATGGTCAAAGTAATGAAACAGTATAGCTAACAGCAGTCATCATAGTCGAAACAAGCAGAAAGGCCAGAGCACACGTGAACTCCAGTAGAAGCTGCAAGCATCTTCCTGCTAATTAGCATCCAGATGTCTACCTGGGGATGCACTAACGGACTCTGCTCATGAAAAATGAAACACACTGCCAATGGATGCTCCTCTCCACAGCACACACTTGGCCTTCCAAAGACAAAGTCAGAACCTTACAAACATGTCATTCGTTTCTAAAACAGAAACAAGTGAAAAGCCAGGCTGCAAGAAGCAGGGCATTCCGCAGCCTTGGCTGACTTGCTTCTAGCTTTGTTGTCAAGAAGCAGTTTGGCTCACTCATCAAGGAAATCACAAGCAAGAGTAATTACTAAGCCCTACAGATGCTGAGCATGCGCCAGCATGTCACCACCTTGGCACCAATCCTCCCAGGAATACCGCCCTACAGAAAACTTCAGTAGTTCCACCCCTCACGGACACAGAATGCTCAAACAATCTGGACAGCATAGCTCCGCTTCTCACCAGGTTCCTAACAGAGCCACCATGTGGGGAAGTGTGTGAGAGCCGCATGGCACACCATCAATTCCATGGGATGATTTCATATTTCCTGTGTCTTTCATGCTTTTCATTTGATGGTGGCATGTTAACAAATCCTGTCTGGGGAACCTAGAGAAAGACCTAGCTCTAGGATAAGAAAGAGATTCCATTTTCTCCATGCATGTGTTTTCAAAGACACCTCACCTTAATCTCCTTAAGCTGCAGCTCTTTGAGATGCCTACAGCCCAGAGGCTAATGGTGCTCATTTAAGAGGCAGCATCAATGTCTCGCAAAATCCTGCAACTGCTCCATCAAGTATGGCCTCTGACCCCTGTCTCTATATTCTTCCCTTGATTGGTGGCCATGGGGTCGGGGGTAGTGGGTAAGGTGGTCAATTTGTGGTGGTTTTGCTTTAGTTAAATCACTGTATTTTAACTGATGCTTTACCAATTATGGGCTTGTCTGAAATTAATCGGAGAGTGAAAAAAACATAGAAAGGCCTTTCAAAATATTTTATTATTTAATGTGTGTGTGTGTGTGTGTGTGTGTGTGTGTCTGTCGCGTACTCATGCGTGCTGTATGTGGGTATGTGCACATGACTGCAGATGCTCACAGGTGCCAGAAGAGGGTGTCAGATCTCCACTCCACCGGACTGCCTGACGCTGGTGTTGGGAACAGAATTTAGGTTCCTCTGGAGGAAAAGTGTGTGTGTTTCACCACGGAACCATCTCTACAACCCAGAAAGGCCTTTTTAAAATTGGGATTTGTTCCATAGCTTACTAAGAACCTCTTTAAATAAAACGGAGTACTGAAGTTCCTTAATTCTTTAAAGGTAAGGGATGTGTTAGAGCCATATGAATCTCATTCTAAGAAATCTGGGTTCACAATTCATCACCTACAAAGCTCTCTCTTGCCTGTGTCCTAATTCTCCAGGGGCTTACAGGACATGATGCCCTGACTTATAACATACTTACCTCTTGGAATACCACAGTAAATAGTGATAAATAACTATTATCATTTATTTATTTATCTTAAATTTCTTTGTTCAAAAAATACAGCTTTGGCATCTCACTATGAATTCATCATAAATATCCCATTGCCTCAAACCAACAATGAGCCCAGGGCGCTCAAGGTTTATTTTGGCTCAAAAATTTTACTGAACTTCTAGAATATTCTGTTCCCTCTAATTCCTGTCCTCCTACGCATAGCACTGCAAGAAACAGGCTTCTATTTTTAGACACTCATTTAAAGAGAAAGGAACACCTTTCCTGTGTCTTGTTCAGCACCGAAGGCCTCGGCTGGGGAAGTGGCTGGTGCTCTTTGTCTAGCTCAAAGGATGACAGAGGGGCTGCTTGTGTCCTTTGGTGTTTTCATAAGACATTCCATCAGGGTAGTCTGGAACACTACAGGGATAGAGTCATATGGAAATGACCTGACAGAACACAGAGGCCTTGCTACATTATATCCTACAAGTCCCCAGTTTAAAAAATGATTTGGTCAGGCTGGAGAGATAGCTCAGTGGTTAAGAGCACTGACTGCTCTTCCAGAGGTCCTGAGTTCCATTCCCAGCAACAACATGGTGGCTCACAACCATCTATAATGGGAGCTGATGCTCCCTTCTGGTATGCCTGAAGACAGCCAAAGTGTACACACATACATTAAATAAATAGATAGATAAATAAATAAATAAATAAATAATTTATTTTTTAAAAAAAATGATTTGGTTTAGCCCTTTTGGTCTTCACAGTTGTAAAAATCATTCAGTAGCAACCAAATTTGAATTCTGAATTTTGATCTTTTTCCAACACACAGAAATAGGCAATATGAAGTACTTCTGAGATCCCGGGTGGTAGCAGTAACTGGCAGCTACCAGCCTGGTCACAACCAGTAGAAGAAACAATGACTGCAGTCCCCTGTTCTGCGTGTGGGGCCAGATGCTCACTGGTTTGAGTGGACTTGGTACATTGTCAACCTACAATACTTTCATTGTGTGCGGGGCTAATTGGAAAAACCTCATCACAAACTCTCCCAAGCTAGTTGTATGTCAACTTGACATACGCTAGCATCATCTGAGAGTAAGGAGCCTCAGTTGAGAAAATGCCTTCAGGAGTTGGGGCTGCAGGCAAGCCTGGAGAGCATGCTCTCAATTAGTGATGGATGTGGGAAAGCACAGCTCACTGTGGATGGGGCCATTCCTGGCCTGCTGGTCTTCGGTTGTATAAGAAAGCAGGCTGAGCAAGCCAGTAAGCAGCACCCCTCCATGGCCTCAGCATCAGCTTCTGCCACCAGGTTAAAGCCCTGCTTGAGATCTGTCCTGAAGTCCTTCATTGATGAGCAGTGAAGTGTAAGTCAAATTAGCCCCTCCCTACGTTGCTTTGGTCATGTTTCATCACAGCAATGACAACCCTAACTAGGACAGCAATCAAGGCATGCCTGAATGATCTGAAATAGAAGAACCAAGTGGCTGATTATTCTCAATAAAAAAGTAACCAAAATTTCAAAGGTACTTTGCAGAGATAGAAATCACCTGAAATAAGGCAACCCAGACTCCGATTTGGAGTTGATGGTGACCAATCAGGTTCAATAGGAAGAGCACCAGCTGCCATAGGGGAAACCAATGGGGACTGAATCCATGCTCTTTCTCACTGAGCAGGCTGACTTGATTCAGCTCAATACACTAAGAAAGACATACAAAGCCAGCAATGAAAACCCTCTGCGGAATCGGCATACCCTTCAGCCAGTTCCTCTTACCCCACCAATGAGATGCTCCCACATCAGTCCCCTCAATGGATCAGTCTGACTGAATTACCCAGGTCCCCAGCAAGACCCACACCCCAGTGAGAACAACCTTGGAGATCTACAGTTATAGCAGTTGATCCTGCAGGGCCAACCTGATGAACCAAGAGCCAGGGAGGTGCCCTGGTTGTCCTATAGACCAGGCTAGTCTTGAACTCAGAGATCCACCTACCTCTGCTAGTGCTAGGACAGGACAAAAGAGATGCACCACCAGCACTTAACTCTGAGTCTCAGAGAATGCATGGGGGCAAGGGGGGGGGGCGGGAGGGGTCAGGGTAGCAAGAACTGACAACCAACAATCAGAATCAAATATGGCAGGATTCTTTTGCTAAAACAACCTCTTTTTTGTCTCTGGAATGCCCAACCCAGGCAACTTCAGGAACACAGATACGCCAAGCTTATGCTACACTCTCCTCACTAACACCTTCAGCCCTCTCAAATGTCTCCAGACTTGGACTATATCAGGATGATAAAAGGGTGTGCACAGACCCACAGACAGTGAGAGGCCTACATATCGGCTTAGGGCAGGGGTCCCAGAGTCAGATCACGGTCCGTGTCAAACTCATGTGTCTTCTTCCTGCAGACCAGATATGTCCCTCAAACTAACAACAACTGATTGTCACTAATGGGAAGGTTGTGGATGATCTCAAAGGTCTGACTCAGAAAGGGCACTGGGCATTGTACTCAGGGATGACTGACTGACAGACAGACAGACAGACAGACAGACACACAGACAGACAGACATACATGTGTATACATGGGGGAGGGGGACAAGGCAGCCTCCACATCTAATCCCAAGGGGACAAGAAATCCATCACCGAGCAAACACATGAATTAAAAAAAGCAAGAAGGAAACAGAAAAGGAGACCTTGACCCCCACAAGCTTCAGGTTCTGTGTCCTATCTTTGGATCAGCATGAGGCAGGCCCTCACAACCTCTCCTGCTCATAGGTGAGTTCTCACAGGAGAAGAGAAAAAGTCATGTGAATAACTAGCATATGTTTAAATTTTCTGTATGACGTTCTTGCTCTTCTCCCTCAGCAGAACAATGATTAATCTCCAGACATACAGGGTAGCTACTGCTGGGGCCCAGTAGCAGAGTGCTGACTTACATGCACAAAGCCCTGAGCTCTATTTCCAAAACCAAAGTGGTGATGTCGGATCAAGGGGAAACAATGAAAAGACGGTTGTTTAGCCCAGCTGGGCAAGGGTGGCACATACCTTTAATCCCAGCACTTGAAAGGCAAAGGCAGGTGGATCTGAGTTCAAGGCCAGCCTGGTCTACAAAGTGAGTCCCAGGACAGCCAGGGCTACACAGAGAAACCATTTCTGTCTCAAAAGACCAAACTAAACAAACAAGCAAACCCTGTATAAAATTATAAAAATTATAAAACAAATAAAAAATGTCAGCATGCTTGAGAAACAGAAAATAAAGGGAAGAATGACTGAGAAATATTCACCCTACTGGGAAATCTCTACAACTACAGGGGTTTTTTCTCTTTTTTATACATGTAGAACAAAGTTATTTGTTATATAAAACTGTGATTCCTATTTTTTTATTACTATATCCCATTAGGTTTTTTTTTTTCCCTATGTTACAATTATTTTAAAAACCATCACTTTTAGTGACTGGGGAATCACCCAAGGGATGGATCCAGTCTCTGAGCCTTCAAAAATCTCTCAGGTTCCCACCCTGGGAAATAAGCCTGCAGTCAGGAACGTGCGTGCAGAAGGCTAGCTTTCCCATCCTAACTTGCTGGGGACAAAGCCACAGGAATAGGAGAGCAGGACATGGGTGTTCCCACACTTGCTAACTTTTCTGGATTACTTTTCTTGCTTTTTCCAAAGTTCCCAAGCACAGAAGTATATTTTTTTCCCAGTCCAAGTACTGTTTCCATTTCCCTTCAAATTCAGTAGGCAGCTTCTTTCCATTTGATATTTTCTTGTGCGGCCACCCTGTTCTCTATGTTTATCAGTCACAGTCCTCACAGGGGCCCCATGGTCCTTGACCTTTCTCAATTTAAGTAGGGCCATTTGCACAGCAAACACGCCAATCCTGTATCATGTTTGCAACAGGCATATCTATCTACGTTTTGTTTCCTTGTCAGATGGTTTTGCTTTTAATACAGTGAAATTCCTTGAATACTTACAGTCCTTGAAAGGCATCCGACCTCTGGGGCGTATCACCTTGAAATTCTATTTTCTTGTGGCTTTTCTAAGATTCAGTTGTGCTGACTGTGTTTGTGTTGTTATTCCCTTTTTAGTCACATGGAAGTTGGGGATGTCACATGAGAAATGACCCTTGGGATCAGCTACTTTTCGGCTATTGTGATAAAACACTATGATCAAAAGCAACTTACCAAAGAAAGTTTATTTTGCCTTAGAGTTGAGGAAGGGATGAGCCTATTGTGGCAAGGAGGCCTGGCAGCAACCAGCAGCAGGCAAGGGGCGTGGCAGCAAGCAGCCGGCAGGGGGCGTGGCAGCAAGCAGCAAGCAGGGCGGTAGGAACCAGAAATTGAGAGCTCACATCTTGAATGGCAAGAGGAGGCAGAGAGCAAACTAGGAGTGGTAAAAAGCTTTACCCTCTTTTTTTTTTCTTGGTTTTTCGAGACAGGGTTTCTCTGTATAGCCCTGGCTGTCCTGGAGCTCACTCTGTAGACCAGGCTGGTCTGTAGACCAGGCTGGCCTCAACTCAGAAATCCGCCTGCCTCTGCCTCCCAAGTGCTGGGATTAAAGGCGTGCGCCACCATGCCCGGCTAGCTTTACCTTCTTGATGAACTTCCTCCAGGAAAGCCACACCTCCTAAACCTCCCCAACAGCGCTCCAAGTGTTCAAAAGTTCAATACTACTGAGACATTTCCCATTCACACCAGCACACACTTAATTGTTTCCAAATTTCAAGCCAGTTATGTCATAAATCATGCTGAAAACCCCATCAGACTACACGGGGCTATTTCTCTTTTCAAAATCCTGAACTATATAATTTTTAAACTTAACACAAACAAACAAACAAACAAAAAATACCTCAGCCCATCAGCATCCTAGATTTAAGAACAACCTGAGATACCGAGAGAGGTGCCTCAGGGTTGAGTGTACTGGCTGCTCTTACAGAGGACCCAGGTTCGATTCCCAGCTCTCACATGGTGACTCAGCCATCTGTAACTCTAGTTCCAGGAGTTCTGCCTCCATGTTCTGACCTCCGTGGGCACCAGGCACACGTGCAGTGCACATATATGCAGGTAAAATATTCAGACACATAGAATAAAGTAAATCTAAGGAGAACAACTTGTCTCCCAGAGCTATGGTCCTCCCAGCTTCTCACTAGTGCCCTTCCCCTAGGAGTAATTCTAGGGAATTCTGAATGCAGAGTGGCCCTTTGAAACTGTATTAATTTGCTACTGTGCATGAAAGTTAAGCTTGCTAAACATACTTATGCAAAGGTCTTCAAAGCAAGCCAGGCACCAGACCAGGTCCAGAACAGGTCCCTAGAAAAACACTCATGTCTCCCTGGGAACCCAGTGTCCAAGCTGTTCTGCTGTTACAGTGTTTCAATGGTATGCTAGAGAACTTGCACTCTGGAGCCCAAACAATTAGGCCAGTTTCCGGTCTGCCTCCCCTCAGCAGATCTCTGGGCATGCTACTTACACAAATCTCAGCTTCTCCTACCAACACACTGGACTCAATACTGACTAGGGAATTCTGTAAGTTAAACCACATAGTGGGGTTCTCTTTCGTCATGAGTCCCTCCTATTTTGTGGGGCACATCTCAAGTTTAGAGACAGATGCATTTTAAAAGTTCCATTACTCAATATAAATCAAAAGCCCTAGCAAAGAGAAAATGAACTAATTGGTATTCTTTTGGGAACAAAGCCCTTACTTAGGCTATTTTCCCTTTAATTCATGTGCTAGACTACTTTATGTTACTATAATGACATGCCTGAGGCTGGGTAGTCTTATAAAGAAGGGTTGATTAGACTAACAGTTCCAGAGGTTAAGGGGCTGCTGATGGCCTGCCTTCTTGTAGGAGTTCCTAGATAGTACCAGGCTTCATATGGCAAGAAACAAGGAACCTCTGGTCTCCCTCTCTGCCTTATAAAGCTGCCAAGGTTCGATTGTGGAGGACTCCACCTAAGACCATATTTAATCTTCTTCGCCTCTCGTGGGCCCCACCACCACTCAACACAGCAGGTTAAGTTTTCTATCCTAATACTTCACAACAAAGATTAAATTCCAGCCTATAAGTCCTTGGGAAACACACACAAGCCATATCCAAAAACCACAGCAACTCAGTAGCAATAAAAGGGCATTTTAGCATTCCGTGAACAGACTTCTCAGAGAGATTTCCCCAGACAAGTGGCAGAGCTCCAAACAGCAGATGCACACAACTGCAGACATCAGCATCATGCTGCCTGAGCTGGGAAAACAGGGCAGCAGCCCTCTGTGCTGATCACCCATGTTGTTTGGACTTCCAAGAGCCTCTCTGCTACTCCAGCCATTCGGTCTGCTCGGCAGCCAGCCGTCCCTGCCCTTGGAGATTCCCAGTCCAGTCAGCTATGAACTTCAGCTTCAAAACATGGCAGGCCGAGTGTGTATTCATTCCACCCAGGTGGCTGAGTCCAGGCCTCATTACTGCTAAAGATTTCCTGAACAATCTGGGAGTTTAGTACATAGTCAGCATCCATTCACTCAGAGGATATTTGGTGTGTGCGAATGGGTAATGCACTCGCTTTGCAAGGCAGCAATATGCAGAAGGCAGCTCATAAAGATTTTGCAAGATACTCATTTTAGGGGTTGGGGAGCTAGCACAAGGGTTAAGGTCAGTGGCTGATCTTCTAGAAGAACTGAGTTCTATATCCCCAGCACTCATAGGGCAAATCACAACCATCTGTAATTCCAATTCCAGAGGATCTGACGCCCTCTTCTGGCCTCCTCAGGCACCACATGTATAGGTGTATAGACACACAATCATAAGCATAAAATAAAAACAAGTACTTTTAAATATATTCATTTTAAAGGAATCAGTCAGGGCCAGCATCCCAAGAAGAAGCTTGGACAGCCAGATGACCCTGCTGCTACTGCTGATGCTAATGTCAGAGAAGGGGGGAGGCATGATGTGGCTTCTATTCCCTAACCTGTTGCTGAGAGCCACACTGGGTATGCTTGAAAAGCCTGTGTACTCGGGTTTGGTTTTTTGTTTTTTGTTTTTTGTTTTTAGATTTATTTTTACTTGATGTGTCTAAGTGTTTGGTCTACATGTCTGTGCACATGTGAGTGTCTGGTGCCCACAGAGGTTAGACGAAGGTTCAGATCTCTTGGACCTGGTGTTAGAGATGCTTGTAAGCCACCAGGTGGTTGGTGGGAATTGAATTCAAAACCTCTGGAAGAGCAGCCAGTGCTCTTAACCACTGAGTCATATCTCCAGCCATGGCTTTTTCAACCCCATTTAGAAGAGAGGAGGAAATAATCACGGGAGGTGGAAGAGAGAGGGATCTGGATGGAAGAGGGGAGGAGGAGGGTAAAAGAGGAACAGGATTAGATATGGGGGTTGGGGGAGACAGAAGAGAAGCCCAGAGGGCCAAGAGAATAAATGGAAATAAGCAGCCTTGGGAATGGGAGGTAGGGTTGAGCTCTAGAGAGTACCAGAGACCAGAGAGGTGAGAAGCTCTCAGGACTCATTGGGGGTGTCCTTAACCAAAATGCCCAACATTGGGGAAAGGGAACTCGAAGAGTCCACCTCCAGTAGATAGAAGGGGCTTCAAGTGGAGGGACAGGGTTACTAATCCACAGTCAAAATTCCTGACTCAGAATTTTATTCCTGTCTAAAAGAACTGCAGGGACAAAAATGGAGAAGAGACTAAAGGAAAGGAGGTCCAATGACTGGTCCATCTTGGGGTCCATCTCCTGGGGGGACACCAAGGCCTGACACTATTACTGATGCTATGATGTGCTTACAAACAGGAGCCTGGCATGGCTATCCTCTGAGAAGCCCTACCAGCAGCTGACTGAGACAGAAGCAGATACTTACACCCAACCATTGGACTTAAGTCAGGGACCCCTGTGGTTGAATTAGGAGAAGGATTAAAGAAGCTGAAGGGGAGAATGACCACATAGGAAGACCAGCAGTCTCAACTAACCCAGGTCCCAGGGAGCTCCCAGAGACTGAGCTACACCAACCAGGAGCATACACAGGCTGGTCCAAGGCCCCTGGCACAAATATAGCAGAGGCCTGGTCTAGCCTCAATGGGAGAAGATCTGCTTAATCCATGAGAGCCTTGAGGCTCCCAGGGAAGGAGGAGGACTGGTGGGGGGTAGAGCACCCTCTCGGAGGCAAGGGGGAGGAGGAATGGAATGAGGAACTGTGGGAGGTGAAGCTGAAGGAGGTGCAATGACTGGAATGTAAATAGAATAATTTAAACTTAAAAAAATAAAACCTGAAATAAATACATAAATAAACTCTCTATGGTTACAATAAATTAACAATTATTTTGCAAACGTTTGTACTTACAAAGCTCCCTACTGTCACCTTTTAAAATGGGATCATCTACATTTTTTTTGTGCTACATTTAGAAAGGACCTCAGCAAAAAGTTTTAAAGGCCCACACACTGAGAAACACGAGGCTGAAGAACAGGCGTCTCCATCCTACATAGTCACAGAGGAGAAAAGGCTCTGGCTGCAGTCCCCAAAGCTGTTACCACCAGCAGCCCTCCCCAGAAGCCAGGAGACCAGCTCTATTTTAAAAGGGAGGAAACAGGGACCAGCCTATTGCACCAGGTCAAGTTTGTAATACCAGAACTGACATTCAGTGTCAGCCCTGTTGGCTCCCTGACTCTTACTGGGAAGGGCTACCTCCTACAGATATACCTGTTGTACCTGGAACAGCATTTCCCAGGTCAGAACATGCGCATGAGTCCCCTAGGACCCTTTCTGAGCTGCAGGTTCTGAACCTGTACAACTGGATAAGGCCCCAACACTAGACTTCTAGTAGGTTTCCAGATAATGCATCCTTTTGAACAGCAAGATGCTGGAGCAGAGGACACCAAGACTTCTTCTTCTTTTTTTTTTTTTTTTTTTTTTTTTTTTTTTTTTTTTTTTTTTTTTTTTTTTTTAGGTTTTTCGAGACAGGGTTTCTCTATGTAACCCTGGCTGTCCTGGTGTCCTGGAACTCACTCTGTAGACCAGACTGGCCTTGAACTCAGAAATCCGCTTGTCTCTGCCTCCCAAGTTCTAGGATTAAAGGCATGTACCACCACCGTCCGGCACACCAAGCCTTCTTGAATGGACACCCCCCAACAGTAAGAAGTATCTTCCGACTATATCCCTAATACATATATACTTGTGTCTATTGCTGTGAAGAGCTACCCTAATCAAGGCCACTCAAGAAAGCATTTAACTAGGGGTTGGCTTGCCGTTTCAGAGGTTTAGCAGGAAGCATAGTGATAGGGAACATGGTGGCAGGCAGCTGTGGTGCTGAAGATGTAGCTAAAAACCATATCCTGATCCATAGGCCGAGAGAGAAAGACAGAGAGACTGGGCCTGCCATGAGCTTGAAACCTCAAAGCCAACCCCACCACCAATGACACACTTCCTCTAAAAAGGTCAGATTCCCTAATCCTTCTAATCCTTTCAAATAGTACCACTCCCAGGGGACTAAGCATTGAATGTATGAGCCTATGGAAGGCATTCTTATTCAAAGCACCACTCTTGCTTAATGGAATGTAGAAATTTTTTTCCCAAATAGCTAACATAAACAACTTAGGGGAAGGCAGGTTTCTTTGGCCTTGTGGTTTCAGAAGGGTTAGCCCACTCCTGTGACCCCAGTGCTTCTGGGACCATGATGAAGGTGAGTATCTTGGTGGCCTGGAATTTCTAGACAGCTTCTGTCCCACAGGATTAGACTGTCGTTGTTTAATAATTTGCCAAGGGAACTTACACGAACAGTATTGAAAGCAGCAGAAGTTTTGCTGGTTCTTAAAGACTTACTTTTCTAATTTTATGTGCTTGAATATTTGGCCTGTATGTATGTGCTCTGGGGTGTGCTGAGGCTTGAGGAGAGACCAGAATAGGACATTCTATCCGCTGGAATTGGAGTCATGAATGGTTACAAACCTCTGTGGATACTAGAAACCAATCCTGGTTCCTCTGCAAGACCAAGCTAGCGCTCTTACCTGCTGAGCCATCTCTCTAGCCCCCAATTTTGCTGATTCTTGTTCATTTGTATGTTAGCTATTTGCTGTCATAGTCAGTCTTGGCTTTTTAGGCCCCTCATCTAGTTTGAGAGTTATAATTCAGATACAAGTGGATACTATGATTTGCCATGCTCCTTAGGCCCCACCCACATAGGCTAGGAAAAGACAAAGGTGTCATTTCTCCAAGTGACGGAGTGAAGCTGCTTTCTTGTTCATCTTTATTTTTTTTAAGCATATTTGTGTCTGATGTCTATATTATCATCCACCCCACAGCAATCTCAATGGTCTCCCTCATCCTGGATGGCTTTTCTGTTGTTATGGTGAAACATTCTAGCCAAGAGCAACTCAGAGAAAAAAAAAAGTTTATTTCATCTTTCAGGTCCACCATTGAAAGAGTGGAAAGCAAGAACTCGATGCAGAAGCTGCTCTCTATCCCATGCTCATCTAACTCTCTTATGCACCCCAAGCCAACCTGACTAAAGCTGGCACCACCCACAGTGGACCGAGTCCTCCTACATCAATCAGCAAGCAAGAAAATGTACCCCCTATGTAGTGTCTCGCTGCTCTGCCCTGTGCGACAGGCCCAGAATTCTACCACATACCTGCGGAGGCGTGAATCACCGGCGGCAGCACTAGAGATCAAAGGCAGACCTGGTAGCCGAGACTTCAAAGGAACTGAAACCATTAATCCGCTTTCTTGCCTAGAGCCCTTGTCTGAAGGGTGTTTTGTTGACAGACTGGAATGCTATTTCCCTGTTCTCACGTCTATGCTAAAAGCCAAAGAATTGTTCTGCCTTAGCTATATATATCTTGGTTCTTTTAGTAAAGACACACCTTGATAAAGCCTACTTGGTATCGTTCTCTTTGTCTCTCCCGCATCCGCTTATTTCCACAGGACTCAATTAACCCAGTTCGTGAACACCCACGAAGGAAGAGAGACTGCGGGATGGTCTCCTTCAGATGGCGCCCAACGTGGGGCTCGAACACAGGAGAAATTGAGGGACCCTACCACAAGATACAAAGCTCTGGTTTATTAAAGAAGAAAGGATCCGGATTTATGTAGTCGTTCTCACGGTAAGATTGGGTTAGCGCTGACCGAGAATCCGTGTGCGACTACAGAGAGTTTCTAGACAAGAACATAGGTATTCGCCCGATACCTTAAAGAGCCTAGGGGAAATTTTTGGCGGTAGGTTATAAGCATGGGTGCACAGATTTCTAAAACAGCTTCCCAGAACGTGGGAAAGCTGCTGGAGACTAAAGGAGTAAGGGTTAGATTTTTCCACATTGAGAGAGCTAGCAGAGTTGGTTGAGGGCTTTTGTCCGTGGGTAGAAGGCATGAGTCGTATAGATTTAAAATCGTGGGAAAAGGTAGGAAAAGCTCTGGAGAAAAACAAAGTAGATAGATTTCCCCTTCGCCTTTGGGGGATGGTTTTGGATATTTTAAAGGAGTATGAGAAGACCGAGCAGAAGGGAGAGCATTACAGGAAAGTACATCAGCCTTACAGCATCAGAGCTGACAGGCGATAGTTCACCGGCCAATTCGTACTCTACGGCGGCCGAGGTAGGTCAGGATTCCCTTGACTCCAGTTCTACGGACAGCGAGGAGAGTCAAAGTTCCTCCGTAAGTAGTCAAACCTCTACTGACTCGGTCGGTATGGTGGCCGAGAAGACTCAACTTTCTGTGAGAACCAAACGCACGTCGTTACAGAAGGCAGCGTGTTCTGTATAAGACTGTGCCCTCTCAGACTAGGGAGCGTTTTCAAAGTGGGTCTCGTCTGGCAAAAGATGAACTCGAGACCAAGATAGAATTAATTGAAGAAATCAGGGGAATTAAATTTCAGGCAGGCAAAGAGAAGGACAGCTATCTGATTACTGAAGAGGAAGTGGGTCTGCGGGCCTGAGGTTCCGGCCAGGGTGATTTTCGTTCACTAACCCATCCGGCTACAGAACACAGAAGTCAGAGTGACGATATGCACAGATATTGTCAAGTCTTTGATGTTAAGTTCATTAAGGA
>NW_022196905.1:142358984-142375565 GCF_008632895.1 Mastomys coucha | reverse complement strand
AGCAATATCATAGACTATGGGTTATTACCTCAGGAATGGAAAATGCTGTGTAAGGCAGTGCTATCCTCCGGTGATTATCTGTTATGGATTTCTGAATGGCAAGAACTTAGCGGGAAAATTGCCATACAGAATGCTCAGACAGATAATCCAGATTAGACTCTAGATATGCTTGTTGGAGAGGGCACATTTGAAAGAAGCACTCGGCAGATAGATTATCCCATTGGGGTGCTAAATCAGATTGCTACTGTGGCCCGCAGGGCTTGGTATAAGCTTCCGGCTAATCAATGTATTCATGTCGAGATCGTTTCACATTTCCCTGCTTCGATTTTTAGCGAAATGGGGTGAAATGTAGTGTCCCGCTGCTCTGCCCTGCGCGACAGGCCCAGAATTCTACCACATACCTGCGGAGGCGGCGGCAGCACTAGAGATCAAAGGCAGACCTGGTAGCCGAGACTTCAAAGGAACTGAAACCATTAATCCGCTTTCCTGCCTAGAGCCCTTGTCTGAAGGGTGTTTTGTTGACAGACTGGAATGCTATTTCCCTGTTCTCACGTCTATGCTAAAATCCAAAGAATTGTTCTGCCTTAGCTATATATATCTCGGTTCTTTTAGTAAAGACACACCTTGATAAAGCCTACTTGGTGTCGTTCTTTGTCTCTCCCGCACCCGCTTATTTCCACAGGACTCAATTAACCTAGTTCATGAACACCCACGAAGGAAGAGAGACTGCGGGACGGTCTCCTTCACCCCTAGACACGCTCTCGACCAATCTGTTAGAGGCAATTCTACAAATGAGGTTCCCTCTTCCTATGTATGACAAAATCAACGAACAAGATTACCCATCACCCCCTACCATCAAGCACTGGGTTGATACAACCATCCTAGAGAAGACACTGTCCGAATACTGCACAGAGGATCACATCCACACTGTGACCTACTCCTGCTTTCGTGATTGTTCGGCTAGAACCCCTGCTCATTCGTGCACATGCTGGGAAACCCCATCTGCCCTCCTTCCCCCAAACCACTCCCCTGAGAAACTCTGAACAAAGGCATCATACCAAAAACCCAGTCCTGCATTTCTGTTAGCAGACACAACCCAATGTGGTAGCCGATGCAACCCGCCTTTCTGACATGGCCAGCCCACCCAGGTAACCTCCCAGGGGCTTAACTTTTGACCATATTTGGACAGCTCCTGGCTGACAGACATCATGACCCCTATCCTAAGGTCTATAAAACTTAGCCCAGGCACATGACTTCCTCAGCCCCTTTCTGTGGGTCTGATGAACCTGCCCAGGAGCAGCACCTAATAGACCTGCATTTCTCTACCTTTAATCCAGCCTGATCTGTTTTATATTTGTGTCACTGAGAGAGAGAAAATACCTAGTAATGATCAAGGTCATTTCCAAAATATTTAACAAAAGCTTAATCAGCAGGCAGGAAAAAAAAGTCAATATTTTAAACTTTTGAAAATTACACTGCCTGCTATTCAACATAGATCCTCTGAAACATTCCCTCCATTTCCTGGCCCTCCAAAAATTTATTTATTTATTTATTTTTAAAGGATCATTTATTTATTTATTTTATGTATATAAGTACACTGTGGCTGTCTTCAGACACACCAGAAGAGAGCATTGGATACATCATTACAGATGGTTATGAGCCACCATGTGCTTGCTGGGAATTGAACTCAAAACCTTTGAAAGAGCAGTCAGTGCTCTTAACCACTAAGCCATCTCTCCAGCACCCCCAAAATTTATAAAATCTTTGCATTTATGTGTCTTGGGTTCTTATTACAGAGACACCTGGAAGTCCAAGCATCCTTTTGATGAGATAATGAGAACAAACCCATCAGCTCCTGTCCCCACACCAAGGTTCTCCATCCCTTCTAATGCCTCTTCTAGCACATTCTAAACTGCGTGGTAGGAAGCAGGGAACTGCGCATCCCCCAGACCCTCCATGTGAACTGGGAGTCAAATGGGCACAGAGTATAGTAATAGCGCTCCAAAGAAAAGGAGTCTGGGTAAAGGGCTGAGATGTCAGCGGTGTTCCAGAAGGTATGGTGAGGAACCGTCCCCCAGAGAGAGAATGACTGAACAGAAGGTGTACTGGCTAGCTTTCTGTCCACTTAATAAGAAGGAAGGCAAGGCAGACAACCTGCACAGAGAAAAGTCTTTCTTAGACTCACGGTTTCCAGTCTATGATCAGGCAACCTTGTTCCTTTGGACCGCTAGTGAAACAGCATATCATGGGGGCCAGGGTGTGAATGAGGAATAAAGCTACTCTCCTCACTACCAGAAAGCAAAGAGAAAGGACAAGGTCCCAGGATTCCCTGCAAGGTCATGCCTCAATGAGCTAAGGAACTCCTGTATGGCCCTTTCCTCCCAATAGTGCCAACCAAAAGGGCCAACTAAACCTTTAATTTGTGGATCTTTGAGGAGTACATGTACAGCCACTCAGTATCCTGCAGCAGGGTGGGGGACAGTGAGTGCAGATCCCAGGACAGGAAGGTGACTAGTGTGTCAGATTACAGGAAGGAGGCCTCTGGTTGGTGCTTTGAGAAGGGGGGGGAGAGAGAAAGGGGGGAGTGGGACATGGGTTTGGACATCACCAAAATTCCATTCTAAAGGTTATGTGGACTGCTGTGTGCAAAACAGTCTCGGGGAACAAATGTAGAAAGCAAACATACCCAGAATGCTACCTCCTCAGGAGGTAAAGCCCACAGCCCAGGAGGCATGACAGGTCCTACTCTGGAGCTCTAGCACTGTCATATAAGTCCCATCAGGCCCAGGGCCAGGATTATGACACTTGAGAGATTCTTGTATGTTCAAGCCCTCTGAAACACATTCATTTTTCCATCAAACTATTTTTCATAAATTACAATTTTTTTGTTATTGTTGTTTTTTAGACAGGGTTTCTCTGTGTAGCCCTGGCACAGGTTACTCTCAGAGATCCATCCACCTGCCTCTGTTTCTCATGTGCTGGATCAAAGGAGTGTGCCACCACTGTCCAGCTGAAATATTTTTTTAGTCAGAGCCCTGAGAATTATGCATGTGTCAGGCCCTTGGTCAGAATGTAATTCACCTGGCACCATAAAAGTTTACAACTCTTTCAACTGAAAACTCATTGAAGGGACAAAAAAACCTGTCACCTTTCTTTTTGTATCCATGACAGCCACACAGTGCCTAACACCTAGTGGTCACTTGGTGTGAACTTCAAAGTGTGTGTGTGAGTGTGCAAGATCACATGTGGGGTGAGTGGGCTCGTTATGCACATGTGTATGTGTGTGTGAATGTGTGCATGTATTTTCATGTGTGCAAGTATGTGAGCGAGTATGTGTGTGTGCATGCCTGTAAGTATGTGTGTGTGTTTGAGAGTGTGTATGTGTTTGTATGCATACATGTGCTGTGAAGATTCATCCAGGTTGGCAACTTGACCACATACACATTCAACTACACCACAGGCTGCTGGCCATTCCTGGGAGGGATTTTCTTGATCTGGTTATTTGAAGCAGGAGGCCCACCCTAGAGCCGGGCCACACTTTCTGGTGATCACCCAGATGCAAGGACTTAGAATAAGGAAGTTTTTGCTTTTTGCCTGCTTGCCCTCACTCTTGCTGGCAGGTTCATCTCCACTGCTACTGCAGCATTCCTTCCCCAATATTAAAACCAGCTTCTCTGGATTCCAACACAGAAACCAGTAGCTCTCGAAGAATCCTCCAGGCCTCACAGACTGAGCAACTCCCAGATTCTACCGCTCTAGTGTGAGAAAGCCATCGTGGATCAAGACCATATCCAGTAAGTCAACCTAACAAATTACCCATAATACATATATCATTTCTATCGGCTCAGTTCCTTTAGGGAACCCTGACTATGACACATGCTCTGATTTCTTTTCTCCATGGATTAGTAAACTCTGAGTGCTCCTGGATCAGTAAACTCTCAGTGCTTCTGGTCATATAAGATAATCCCATCAAGCTCAATGGCCAAGTAAGATGCTCACACAAATGGTATTTACAAACATAACTTAAGATTTTTCAGAATCATCAGCCCTGCGCTGATATTACACAAATAACTAACAGGTTTTTTTTACTCTGCATAGACCCTGTTCTAGCTATTTTTTCACATTTTTCTCTATTGTTCGTCCCAACCCAACAAAAATCCTTCATGCTAGTACATAGAAAAAACAAACAAAAAACAAAGCAAAAAACAAAAAAGAAACAAAAGCAACAACAACAACAAAACAACAACCAAAAAAAAAAAAAACCCAGCCCAGAAATAGCTCTCCAGGATACCTCATGGCCCTTGGGGAAGAAACAAGCTTCAGGCAAGAAGAAACTTCCACCACTCTAGAATACATTTTAGCTTACAAATAAATGATCCTCCTACTTAGTAACCACCTTCTCTCTGGCAACTGGAAAATACACTCGGCTACGTACACACACACACACACACACACACACACACACACACACACACACACGGTAACTGCCATCTAAAAATATAAAATCAGAGTAGACAGGCAGCCAAATGTTCCAGCATCCAATGATCGCAGAAACAGCAAACAAGCCACTGTGATTAGGATGGGCACAATGGCAAACATTTAACGCTTGCCATGAGGATTGTTAATTTACTGTTATCTGTCTTGAGTTTTCGCTGTAAAATGATTCAACTATCTAAAGGCTTATCTCCAAGATGGAGAAGAGACGCCAAGAGCAAACTTCATTTTTTGAGTCCCATCTGCCGTTCATGTTCATGTTAAACACAATCTCTGGGCGATTTATGTTTTTAATATTTATGTTTTTATTTCTGTAAACAAAACTGATCAAAATCCATGGCCGCTGGGAATGCAGTGGGTTTACAGTAGTAAAGTTAGCAGCAGAACCTAGGGACAGGGTCCCTGGTGAGACCCGAAGAATGCGGAGCCTGGTATAGCTTTCTGAAACCAGTTGTGAGCCTGCCACTTCCGGAACACAACAAGAGTTGCCCATGCCTTCTATGCTGTCCTGGGACCCTGGAAAGACAAAGACTGGCTTGATTCTACCTGTGTCCATATACTGATGGAGCTCCACACAGACAAGACAGTTGGAGGGAACCAGTTTATTTTAGCTCACTGTTCCTTTATTGTGGGGAAGTCAAGGCAGCAGGAACTCCATAGAGCGGGTCAGTTAAGAGCAGAGAGAAATGAATTGGAGCATGCTCAGTGCTCAGCTTACCTTTCCCCCTTCCCTAACAAACACACTCAAGAATCCCAGCCTTCCCACGTGATTCTGCATTACATCATCGGACAATTAAAACGAAGCATGATAACAGACAAGCTAAAAGCCTCTTTAGATACCCCTGCTATATCAGAGCTGTCACTCCTGCCTTAGGGCAGAGGGCTGTGCCCAGGCCCAGGCAGGCATTTATCCAATGGTAGTTGCCAGAACCAAAAGGGATGGCTGTTCTTCCTATCCCTATGGTCTGCTCCAACAACCATCAAAAGGTGTGTTTGTCCCTGGGTGGTTATTTAGGCAAGTGTTCCACCACTTAGCTACGTGCCAGTTTTACACCTGAGGTTTCCAAAGAACAGTTTTTACTGGCATTCTTCTCCCTACTCATTTCTCTATGCTAAGATCTCACAGGTACTAACGTCCATCCCAGGGGGACCTCCAAAGCCCCAACAACAAACCAGATCAACCAGGACTACACGAGCTCTTGCCTGAATTCAGAGGAGGGGGAGACCTACATTATAAAGGATTTCTAGGAAGAGTTTCACAGAGGATGAACTGATAGAGCAATAGCCTCACAAAGAAAAGTCCGAAGCATGGAAGAGAGATAAAAAAACAACAAAAAATCAAAAAAGCATAGCTCTGGACAGAAGGTGATGAGCAAACAGGTAGAGGAAGCGTAGTGCACAGCTGGAAAAGTCTGGCTACAGCAGAGGGTTCCCGCAGTGAAATGCAGAGAGGTTGGGATGAGCATGGAGTGGCTTTCCCCATCAGAGAGCACAGGGTTGTCTATGCTTGCTACATAGCATCAAATAATGGTTCGGCTTGGGTCTTACGTGGGTCCTGCTATCTATCAGCCAGCTGAGCCCGCATTTCCTTGGAGGACTCTGGCAGGCCTGCTTCTCCTATTATAGGTTTGTGTTGAGTCTGCTTTTTAGCACAGCTGTTTCCTTCATAGAATATTCCTCTGTGGCTGTAGCCCGAGTGGGCCCGCAGGATTGTCTACAGCCATTTCTGCACCATCAGCTCTTCCAAAGACGCTGATGCTGGAGTCAACTCCAGCACTTTCTCGCATCCCCCTCTGGAGAGCAGGTGCTTTCTCTTTACTAACCTAAAACTTGCTTTGAGTCTTAGAGACGACTCTCAGGAACCTTGGCAGCAGCAACTATGTAACTGTGAAGTGTAAGAGGAAGATCTGGAAAACAAACAAACTACTACTGTTTCCAGGAACATAGCAACGGTGGGTTTGCATATTCCCACAAGAGCATACGAATTGTGGGTTATATAACAGAGTCTGCTGGATACGAAGAAACATTACTAAAGTTCTCAGAGACATGCTAAGCAATAATCAAAACAATTTAACTTGCAGATTAATAAACAAAAACAAAGTCTTTACAAGAAGAGAAACCTTTATAAAACAGAATTCAAAATAAAGCAAATCAACGGAAAAATCACAACCATGCTCCCACCTCCTGACTGACCTTCACCCCCCTTTATCCAAAGTCACTGTGGTGATTAGCACTGGTGGTCAATTCTAGGATCTAGCATTTCCTAGGAAATAAACCTCTGGACACATCTAAGGGTTTCTAAATTTGGCTCACTGATGTGAGAGCACCCACCCTAAGTATGGTGGCTCCATTCCATGGACTGGGATCCTGGGCTGAGTGAAAAGAAGAAATTGGGTATTAGAGACAGAGATGCCTCAGTAGTTATGAGCACTGTTTGCTGTTGCAGAGGACCTTTGTTCAGTTCCTAGCACCCACCCAGTGGCTCACAACTGTCTGTAACCAAAGCTCCAGGAGAATCTGACACCCTCTTCTGGGCTCTGTCGGTACTGCATGCATGTGGCACACTGACAAGCATGAGCACCCAAATGCATAAAATAAAAATAAGCACACAAAATAAAAATAAATAAATCTTAAAAGAAGGAGAAATTGGGCTGGAAAGACGGCTCAGGGGTTAAGAGCACTGACTGCTCTTCCGAAAGTCCGGGAGTTTAAATCCTAGCAACTACACGATGACTCACAACCATCTTTATAGCTACAGTGTACTCAGATACAAAATAAATAAATAAATCTTTAAAAAAATAAATTTTAAAAAAGGAGAAATTGAACTGAGAAGAATTTGTCTCCCTTGGATTCTTGACAACAGACACAGATGTCTTACACACCTAGCCCAGTGTTTTTCCATCAGGGCGGACTATATCCCCTCAAACAGCCGAAACAAGCCCTTTCTTCCCAAAGCTTCTCTGTCTAGTTATTTAGTCCCTGCACTAAGAAAAGGAACCAGTACAGTCATGGGTTGGGGTGGCTTGTTTTGTTTTGCTTTTCTCTACATTGCGGGCAAAAATATTGCTTTTTCATCCAAACCACTTTCTTTTTTTTTTTTTTTCCGAAACAGGGTTTTTCTGGATCACCCTGGCTGTCCTGGAACTCACTCTGTAGCCCAGGCTGGCCTCGAACTCAGAAATCTGCCTGCCTCTGCCTCCCAAGTGCTGGGATTAAAGCCATGCGCCACGACCACCAGGCCCAAACCACTTTCTCAACCTGTGCATCTTCCTCTCCTCTCAACAGAGAGGAGTACAAAGGTGCTCCACTTCCCAGAGCAGCAGGCTACTCAGTTGCTTCACCTTCTCTACAAACATTGAGTAAGCAGCCACCGCACGTCAAGCCTCCAATGACTAAGAGCCATGAACATAGTTGGGAACAGACAAACAGAATCCCTGCCAGGATTTAAGTACAATGACTAACACATGGAAGAGGAAGAGAAAACAAAACCCCTAGCAAGAGCAGATCGTAAGTCACTTCTTGGGAAGACCATTTGGTTCCTTCTGCAGTTGTTACAAAGAACCAAGCTAGCCCTTTCAGAAGAGCAACTATAACTGGATCTCCCTGTGAGTGATCCCAAAGTTTTTACTCCAGGAAACCACTGCCAGTGACTGATGTCAATTCAGGCTCTTGGTGCATGTACTGGCTGGTTTTGTGTCAACTTGACACAGGCTGGAGTTATCACAGGGAAATGCCTCCATGAGATCCAACTGTAAGGCATTTTCTCAGTTAGTGATCAAGGGGGTAGGGCCCCTTGTGGGTGGTGCCATCCCTGGGCTGGTAGTCTTGAGTTCTATAAGAGAGCAATCTGAGCAAGGCAGGGGAAGCAAGCCAGTAAGGAACATCCCTCCATGGCTGCTTGTATCGTTCCATCCTGCATCCTGTCCTGCTTGAGTTCCAGTCCTGATTTCCTTTGGTGATGAACAGCAATATGGAAGTGTAAGCTGAATAAACCCTTTCCTCCCCAACTTGCTTCTTGGTCATGATGTTTGTGCAGGAATAGAAACCCTGACTAAGACAGTGCAAGAAGGAAAAACCCACATTGGGTTCAAAATGTGTGAGTGGATGCAGCAACCTTATCAAAACATTTGAGTAACAATCTGTCCATTTTCAGTTCCTCTGCAACTTTTGGGGTAACTTCAGACAGGGAGAACCCCTATGGAACCCTGAACATCACAGGGACTTTCCCAAGGTTCTGACTGTAACTCTTGACTAATGGGCAACCTGCTTAGCTACCACACAGGTACCTGCTACCTGCTACCAAAGTGAAGCCATTTTGTCTACCTACCAGCAAGCTTACCCAATTAATTACCAGAGGCGGCACAGTGCCAGCAGGGACCCAGCCCCGTGTGTGTGTGCCCTGGCGACCTAGCTAATAAAATCTGTCCTTAAATTCAATGGACCACAGAATTAATCCTTGACTACAGAGGTTATATATGGTACACAGACAGAGGTGCTAGAAGCTGGTCCTGCAGGGCCCCCTTTAACAAAGGATAACAAAGAGCCTCATGTGATTGTTACCATTTTAACAGAACTGCCCATGAGACATTTATTATCTCCCCCATCCCCAACAACCATTTCCTAATACGGATTCAAATATTCTAATGCATTTGGTATTTTCTTCTGTATTTTCAGCCTAAGGAATAAAATATATTAGGAAATGATTACCCTCGCACTCCCTAAACAAACGCTCTCTAAAAACCTGGCACATCTAGCATATTCCTGAGAGTCATTTTATTTTATTTCTTTTAATTCTATCTATTTGTTATGCCTGTGAGGGAACAGGCTTATGTGTGAGAGTCAGAACATGTGGGAGTTGGTTCTCTCTCTCTTACCATGTGGGTCCTGAGGTACAAACTCGGGCCACTGGGCTTGGTGCAGAGCCCTTTGATCCACCAAAGCCTTCTCACTGTCCCCGTGAGGGTTGTTTTAAAGCAGAAAATAAGACTTACACACGGTGATATTTTTTTCTTGTGCTCCAGATAGGCAGCTATTTCGGTCACATTTGGTTGGTATCTAGGTATTTCAAAATCAGAGTGGAAAATCAAAAAAAAAATAAGAAAGAAAGGAAAAGAAAAAGAAAGAAAAGAAAAATCATAATACTTAGCACTCTGTGAGAATGCAGGAAACAGGGTAACTAACAAAAGCCTTGTATCTCATTTATTTCCAGGATTCCCCTGGCCTTGTTCATGTTATCTTCTAATGACAGAATTATCTGCTCCATTATATTTTTTTAAAAGATATAAATCTTTATTTATTATATATAAGTACACTGTAGCTGTTTTCAGACACTCCAGAAGAGGACAGCAGATCTGATTATGGTTGGTTGTAAGCCACCATGTGATTGCTAGGATTTAAACTCAGAATCTTTGGAAGAGCAGTCGGTGCTCTTAACCATTGAGCCATCTCTCCAGCCCATCTCCTCCATTTTAAAATACAGTTTTCCGGTTGGACAAGACAGACGAGCCTGACATGCATATGACCATGGAAATGATTTTTGACCTCCTCCTGGCAAGCTTATCAGCTTGATATAAGCTAAAGTCATCTGAGAGGAGGGAACCTCAGTTAAGGAACTGCTGTAAGATGTAGGCTGTAGGCAGGCCTGTAGGGCATGTTCTTAATTAGTCATTGATGGGGAGGGCCCAGCCCATAGTGAGTGGTACCCCTTCTAGGCTGGTGGTCTTAAGCTTCTATATGAAAGCAGTTTGAGCAAGTTGTGGGGAACAGGCCAGTTAGCAGCACTCCTCCATGGCCTCTGCATCAGCTCCTGCCTCCCAGTTCCTGCCCTGGGTAAGTTCTTGCCCTAACTTCCTCCAATGATGGACTGTGATGTATGTGTTAAATATAAGTGAAATAAACTCTTCCTCCCCAAACTGTGTTTGGTCATGGTGTTGGATCATAGCAACAGAAACCCTAAGACAAACCTAGCAGAGAGGCGTCTGTCCAAGGTCCGTGGGGTTAGTCAAGCACGTGATATCTGACTATAATCCCAGCTCCCCTCCCTCCACTCAGGACATATCACCTGCCTGTAGGTGTTGTAAGAAACAAACAACAGATGTGTCCTAGGGCCTGCAGAGGACTGAACAAAGCAGGTGTCCTTACAGTAGAACAGTGATTCTCAACCTTCCTGACACTGTGACCTTTAATACAGTTCCTTACATTGTGGGGATGCCCATCTACAAAATTAGTTCGTTGCTGCTTCATAACTGTAATTTTGCTACTGCCTTTGCTTTTGTTTTTGTTTAAGATTTAAGATTTATTATATGTGTACACACACACACACACACATATCTATATATACACTGTTGCTGTCTTCAGACACACCAGAAGAGGGCACTCAATTCCATTACAGGTGGTTGTGAGCCACCTTGTGGTTGCTGGGATTTGAACTCAGGACCTTTGGAAGAGCAGTCAGTGCTCTTAACCACTGAGCCATCTCTCCAGCCCAATTTTGCTACTGTCATAAATTGTCATATTAAATATCTGATACCCAAGTTATATGATGCGTGATTCCAAGGAGGTCATGACCCACAGGTTGAGAACCACTGCCATACAAATCATGACCTTGTGACTGATGTAAGGTCCTTCTGAACCATTAAGCTATACTACATAAAAGACTCTAGAAACCTGATGGTCCCCACCACAGGATAGATCGCTCACTTCCTTTTCTTAAAAAGCTATCCATCCTGTTGAAATACCAGTTCCTGCCGAAGATACACATCTTTACACAATCCTCACACTCGATGTCCCCTTAAAAAGACACCCAGCACAATTATTTGGACCAAGTAGCGATAAGACCCATCAGCCTACGAGCAGATCCAGCATACTACTTCATTTTAACATTCATTAAGCTGCTGTTTGCAAACATCTCCCCTGGTGTCTGCTCTGAGCAAATTATCATCCTCCCTGCTGAAAGGTGAGGGAAAAAATGAAACACAAAATTATTAGTTCAATATCACAGGTGCCAACCATCAGCTCCAAAAATGTCCTCATTCCCTACCTCCATTGGTACTTCAAAAACAAAGGAAAAAAACAAACACAGTAACTCCGGGGTAAGCTGAGAAGCAATTTCCGGGAGGGGTGAGTACCATCAGCCTCCCTGGCTCAACTTTCCTTCTGTGCCTGCCCTTCTCCCGCCCCTATCATTAAAAAAATAATATGAATTATCTTTTATTTAAACTGTTGATTATTTGTGTGTTGAAAGGTGGGGAGATTCTAGACATAAATAACAAACTCACCCAAAATCTCATTGGTTCTCCTAATTACCTTCCTATGCTCCTGTGTTACCAACCCCAAGTCCCCCACCTTGCAAAGGCATGGGTCACGAGAATAACATAGGGAGAGCAAGGATGCTCATAGAAACAATGGCTACAGCCCAGGTCTGTTCATGGTTATTCTCAAGGCAAGATGTATAGGTGAGTTCGGGAATACTTCTCTGAGAAAACTGCCTTAGGAATCCTCACACTGGAGATCCCTGGGGCTTTCCTGATGGACTCAGTGCCCACAGACTCGAAGCTATGCATCTGAGGCCATGTACTTTGTATGTGTGGTCTGACATCCTTTGTTTCAGTGACCTTTGTGTGTGTGTGCACACATGTGCGTGAGGTGTGAGCAGGTGTGTACATATGTGCATGCATGTGCACATGTGCCAGCGAAGACCAGGGGTCAATTGGGTGTCCCCATCTATTGTTCTTCACCTTGGTTTTTGTTTGTTTGTTTGTTTTGTTTTGTTTTGTTTTGAGACAAGTCTCTTGCTAAAGCTGGAGCTTGCTGGTTCAGCTAGCCTGGCTGACCAGTAAGGCCCAAAAATCTTCCTGTCTCCACCTACCTCCAATGTGGGATTAGAGACATGTGAAGTAGGTGCTAGGGATCCGGAACTCAGGTCCTCATGCTCATTCAGCAAGCACCTAGCTAAGCCATCTCCCCAGCCTCTCTCAATAACTTTTCAATTACTAATCATACACTCCCGCCCAGTACCGCAAATCTTGCCCCAGTGTACTGTGCCCCTCAATCAAAATCTACCAAGCACACATCAACACTGAGATAGCAGCTTTTAATTTCTTCAGAAGATTAAATGAAAACGTGCAAGGAAGGAAGGGCTGGTCCTTATGGATACACTGAACATCCTGAAATCAGTTCCCTGGGACTTAAAATAATGCAGGTTTAAGCAGTCTTTGAAAGTTAAAGTGCTACACAGTTGCCAGTCTATCTATGCAACAAGCTCACTTGAGTAAAGAGGGAGGTGGGGCTGAAAATATAACACCATCATAGTTTGCTTCTTGTTGCTGTAATGAAATCACTCATTGAAACCACCTCGGGGGAGGGAAGGGTCTAACTCAGTTTACACTTACAATCTATCATCAAGGGAAGGCAAGACAGGAACTCACAGCAGGAACTGAAGCAGAGACCACAGCTGCCTTCCTTACACAGCCCACGCCCACCTGCCTAGGGATGGTGCCGCCCACAGTGAGCTCCTCCTACATCAATCAGCAATCAAGAAAATGCCCCATAGACAGGCTTACAGGCCAAGCTAATAGAGGCGCTAATAGAGCTCAAAAGGAGTTACTTCCTTCCCCAGTGTGTCAAGTTGACAGCCAAGCATAGGACTGCAGAAATTAACCAGAATTTTTGTTTAAAATAGTTTCCATTTCCTTCCCTAATTTTACCCCAAGAAAGATCAAAATGCTCCAAACCTATAGAAGCTCTCAACATGTCTGTTAAATCCCTTTCAAACCACCTAAATTTCCAATAAAAGTCATGCCTCAAACTCCTATTTCAATACTCCATCTCCTATAACCAGAACATAAAAAAACAAAACAAAAACACAAAACAAACAAAAAAAAACCTCCTTTTTCCACCTACCATGAATTGGGTCCCAACAATACAGAACCACCCTAGACTGTGCAAGGTGAAAAACTGCCATACTTCAGAGGTATTCCCTATTCACCCAGACATCTCCATTATTCTTAAAATTGTGTCTGTCTTAAAACTTGGATACATTCCTGCTAGGTAACTTGACTATTTACATTATAATTTTCTAGCATACGGTAATAAAGTATCTTTTTCCAACAATCGGTTTAGTTCAACAATTTTCCAATTAGATGGGAATAAAATGTCATATGGAAAGAATGCTTTTGTCTAATTTGCACATAACGCCATATGGGCTGAACATCCCTCCCCCAGAAGAGCTTTTCTCAATGTTTGAAACTCTCCCTGGCCACTGGTGCTCACTGTAGCTTCTGATCTTATTTGAATGGGTTTTATTTATAGAGCATTGACTTTGCCACCCATACAGTTTTGTTCTCTTGGCTCTGGGTTTCTTTCCTGGTCAGTTTTTGGCTTTAAGACATAAATAAAGCAGCTGAGCCTGACCTGAAACTTTTACTATGTAGCAGGCTGGCCTCCAATTGACAGTAATTCTGTCTGTTTTCCAAGCACTGATTCTGCAGGTGCAAGCCACCAGGCAGGATCCTCTCTGTAGCTTTACTTATCAAGCACATAGTTCAGCAAGCCCTCCCACCACGAACACCAGCACCCAGCCCCACACTGCTGGAGCTCCTTGCCCCATTTCTGTCAATGGATATGACTACAATAACAAGATAACCTTTTGTCCTAGTAGAAGATTAATTACCACTAAGAAAGAGATGTCTATCGCATCTGTAAAATCATTAACAAAACATGAAGCTTGAACTTGAGTCTCAATTGCTATCTGAATGTATTCTTCAAGCTTTTAAATAAATAGACAAAATGAAATAAGCCTTCGTAGGAGAATTCATTGTCGGTGGCCTTTTAAATAAATGGTATTGTTTACAAAAACATAAATTAAAAACAGTGGCAGCCCTTTACTGGGAGAGAGCAGGAAGTGTAAGATACTCAAGAGGTGACTGCAGAGTGAATAATAAATGAAAGAGGACTATATGTGAACTCACCCTGACCCCTGACCCCTGTTCCCTGACCCCCAAAACAAGCTTCCAGGTCACTGGTCACAATCTGGTCTAGCAGACAATCCAGCTGTGGAAACCTGAGAAAGAAAGAGATACCTGAATATCTCTCTGAATATTTCTTAGGAAATTAAGCAGGTCCAAAGCCAAGCCCAGATGGAATGGAAAGAATCCACTCCTGTCTGATAAATATATTAATAACCCATCTATCTTAAGATAGATGGAGAGAAAGGCAGCAAAACACAAGCAATAGCATCATGGTACTGCATCCTGTTGAAATGCGGTTCATACTGAGTTCTTGGATCTATACTGTAATTACACAAACTTCCAGTTGGTGTCATCCCGTGAGCTCCTGCGGGCTAAATCTAGGATTTGGGAGCCACTTAATCTTATCTTCTGGTTAATCCCCCATGGATTACACGACTGCATTTCCTCTGTCTTCATCCTTTGAGTAGTTAATGATCATGAAAACCCCCACAGAAATGAAATTATTGAAGAAGTTGACATTCTTTTGGGTGGTGGGTGCACACCTCTGATTCATGATGTCAGTGTCCATTTTGTGGCTCTTTGGTATTGTAAATGCTACTACATGTAACCTCTTCCATATTAATTTTATTTTACTTCAGGAGAAAATAAGAACCAATGAAACCATGGGCCTTAAAATGTTGAAAATATTAATTACATCCTTTTAAAAAATTATTTCCCAAAAACTCTGGAAAAACAAAACAAGACAACTTTTCCCCCCTCAATCACATAACAAAAAGACCCAATGTTAAATAGTGGGAAAGACACAGATTTCCCTCCAAAACCTGCTGGACTAGATATCACAGAATGTTTGCTCTTCTTGAGCTGAGGGACAGGCACAAAGCTCAATATTCAACCATTTTCACCTAGGGAACAAATGGAAATTTCACATTTTTTTCTGAAAAAAAAAAAAGAAAAACAAGATTGGGGGAATTATTATAAACAATTAAATACTCAAAACTACTTAACTATTACTTAACATTGATCAATTTTCTTCTCCATGTCTACAGTCCCTTGGTGCCCAAAAGATAATAACTGCATTCTCTCCAAATCTGGAGGTCCCTGTGCTGCTTCTCAGTTCTTTCTTCCCATCCACAGCCACAGCCAGCGCCTTCCCAGCTTCTTGGTTGCCATGCAGGAGGTCTCTCTAAAAGCAAACCTGTGGCCAGGATCACAGGCATGGGGGAGGCTAGAGGAGGCAAGGACAGCTGGGCTGCGGATGGGTGTCAGAGCTAGAGAGGGGGTGGAAACAGGGGACCACACACACACCACACTGAGGAAATTAAGCAGGTCCCAAGCCAAGCCCAGGAGGAATGGAAAGAATCTACTCCCGTCTGATAAATATATTAATAACCCATCTATCTTAAGAGCCTACCATAACCCCACCACCACACCACCCTTGACATAATTCATAGTATGCACGGTACTGTTGGGACAAAAAGCCAACAAAAGAGCAGCCGTGTGAATCCCTCGGCACCAAAAATTTACACATTCAAAAACATGTTTCTTTCTGAGTGGGAACAGGAAAGGGTGGAAAGCGTTTCCCTCCCACCAGGAGACCCATTAAATCAGCAGCCTCCCACCCATCCTTCAGTTTTACTTGGTTTATTTTCTGCCACGCACACTTTGCGTGACAGCGGTATTTGAGGCATAAACTTCAAGGAAAGTCAGTCTCCTGCCTCCGCATTGTTGCCTGGCACCCCAAACTCAGAGGTAGCCTAGATATGTCCTCGTACTTGTGTGCTAATGAAAGACCCCCAGAACTGGGGAAATCCTTACTCAAGTCTCGGGATGAAGCGACCACCCAATGACTCACGAGAGACCGAACTTGCTGCAATCACATGAGGTTTATTGGGGATACCGGTACCGGGGTCGATCTCATGACCTTGCCAATCAGAGGAGTTCGACCCGGAACACAAGAAGTGTGGGGTATTTAAGGGAAGCTGGGGGCGGGGAGAGAGAGAGTTACCAAGGAAACAGAACATAAAAACAGTGGAAAATTTCAGAGGGACCTGACTCATTCTAGGAATGTAATCTTCATCTACTGGTTGACAGGGTGGAGAGTCTCATAAACCACTAGACC
>NW_022196905.1:142339729-142358750 GCF_008632895.1 Mastomys coucha | reverse complement strand
TGAATCACTCCTAGGAACTAGCTTAACAAGTGTTCCCTGGGGCTAACCTCCGCTAGCCCAGAAAAACAGCATGGTTGAGGAACTTACTTAGGCCCACCCAGTCTGTAACCAAAACAACAAACTGAAGAGGAACTATCTGCAACCTGGCTTCTAAGCCAAGGTCACCTTAGAGCTAGCTTTCTTTCAGATTGTAATCCCTGTTTAGTTCCTGCTAAATTAACATGTATTTACTTTGCTGCTGACTCATTGTGTTCCTAATGAAGGGCGATGTACCTGCACCTTGTTTTGATGTTTCTTGACCATTGTACCACCTGACTCTTTCAAACCCTTCTGTATCGACTATATAAACCTGACTCCATATTTGGAAAATACACTCAGACCTTATACCACTCGTGTCTAGTCTGTTTGTCAAAGCCGAATCCCGTGCACACCTGGCCAGAACCCCTCGTCCTGCGGAACAAGGGACCCTGTAAGAAATCCCAGTCCGTGGCAATTTTCGCTCTGTGTTCATGCATGAGCACCCTCCTGCCAAATAAACATATCGATCTCTTGAGTACCAGTCACCTGTTTTCTGTATTTTCTAAGTGTTAGGATAAAATATAAGATCAAAATGCAATGCCAAAATTGCCATTGGAACTCTATAGAGCAATGAAAGAGTTCAAGTTGGCAAGCTAAGGGAAACCAGTTATTTCCCTCATAACCAATCAGATTTCTCTTATATTTTTGGTTGTGAGCCTAGACTTTAATGGCTGAGCCATCTCTCCAGCCCCAGACTTCTCAAAGAGCATCAGAGGGTCATTAAGGGAGATGCAATGGAAAAGTGGTATTCAGAGGCACTCCGTCTGAGGGATCCCCATAGTGGCTGCACCTTAAAATAGAGACATTGTAACCTATGCTGACCACCACAAAGCTGAAAGTGTGTCATTGATAGCAATTGTTGAGGGAGAGCCTTAGTCATCAGAGAAAGGCATGTATTGTTATTAATGTTATTAATGGCCACACAGTTACTGAAAATTAAACAGTCCCAACCATTTGGAATTATAGAACCAATAGTAACGAGGAGACAGGAGGCAATGGTTTGGAAGGTAACTCAGGTGTTAAAGGGCTCACCACACAGAGCAAAATTGGACCTGAGTTTGATCCCTATCAACTTCATAAAAAGCTAGGTGTGGTGGTGATCCCTACACTGGGGAAATGGACAGGTGGAGCCTGGGGCTCACCAGCCAGGCAGCCTAGCTTAATTAGCACATGCTGGGTCTCAATAAGAGATCCTGTCTCGCTGGGCGGTGGTGGCGCACGCCTTTAATTCCAGCGCTTGGGAGGCAGAGGCAGGTGGATCTCTGAGTTCGAGGCCAGCCTGGTCTACTGAGTGAGTTCCAGGACAGCCAGGGCTACACAGAGAAACTCTGTCTCGAAAAACCAAAAGAGAGAGAGAGAGAGAGAGAGAGAGAGAGAGAGAGAGAGAGAGAGAGATCCTGTCTTTAGATCCAAGATGGGCAGCTTCTGAGGAATGACACACCAGGTTGATCTCTGGCATACATATAAGCTGACCAACAAAACACGTATGTAAGAGTTTGAACGAAGTTAAGGTATCCTAGCTGATCTGTGAAGATTACATATGCACCAGTGAAAGCCAGACTAAATAAGGGCATTCTGTGGAGGAGCATGGGCTGGCCAAGAAGCAACTGGTCAACCTCACACAGAGGAACACTGGGGCATAGGGAATGACCACTGTGGTCAGAGTAGGGTCTATAGACCATCGCTAACAACAGAACGTGGAGCTGGTGTAACACCCTGGGCCTCAGATAGAAAAAGGCTAAGAACATTGCACATTGGTAAACAATCAAAAACTGGTATCTATACACACAGAACATGGACATAATTCCTAAATACCAACCCTAAGGTTGACCCTGATGCACCAAGGATGTATATTCTTAATAGTGTTCTCTGAATGCACTAGAGTACAGCCACATTGAAGAAGAACTATGAATTTAGTGTATGGAGTCTGTCGGGAGATGGTCTCTATAGTCATGGGAGTCATAGATGGGACCACTGCTAGTTCCTTTAATCTTCATAATAACCCCTAGGATCTCTATACTCCTGTCCTGCAGAAGACTAAAGGGAAATAAGAAAAGTCAATGGCTTGTCTGCGTGTTGAAGCTAGAACACAAATTCCACTGCAGGGCTTTCCATAGCTTGCTAACAAGGAAGGGCATCCAAACTCCCTAGCAGGTGGCCTCCCGTAGCTCAGTCTCTAGCTCCAGATGCCCTCTTCTGGTGTGTCTGAAGACAGCAACAGTGTACTCATATACATTAAATAAATAAATAAATAAATAAATAAATAAATCTTTAAAAAAATTACAGGAAAACACAACCAAACAGGTGAAGGAATGGAACAAAACCATCCAGGATCTAAAAATAGAAATAGAAACAATAAAGCAAACATAAAAGGAGACAACCCTGGAGATAGAAAACCTAGGAAAGAGATCAGGACTCATAGATGCAAACATCACCAACAGAACACAAGAGATAGAAGAGAGAATCTCAGGTGTAGAAGATACCATAGAAAACATTGACACACCAGTCAAAGAAATTGCAAAATGCAAAAAGCTCCTAACCCAAAACATCCAGGAAGTCCAGGATACAATGAAAAGATCAAACCTAAGAAATAATAGGTATAGAAGAGAGTGAAGATTCCCAACTTAGAGGGTCAGTAAGTATCTTCAACAAAAATTATAGACGAAAACTTCCCTAACCTAAAGAAAGAGATGCCCATAAACATACAAGAGGCCTACAGAACTCCAAGTAGATTGGGCCAGAAAAGAAATTCCTCCTGTCACATAGCAGTCAAAACAACAAATGCACAAAACAAAGAAAGAATTTTAAAAGCAGTAAGGGAAAAAAGGCAAGTAACATATAAAGGCAGACCTATCAGAATTACACCAGAGACTATGAAGGCTAGAAGATCCTGGGCAGATGTCATACAGACCCTAAGAGAACACAAATGCCAGCCCAGGCTACTATACCCAGCAAAACTCTCAATTACCATAGATGGAGAAACTAAGATATTTGATGACGAAACCAAATTTACACAATATCTACACCCTAGAAAAAGCAAGAAAGTAATTTTCTTTCAATAAACACAAAAGAAGATAGCCACACAAATATAAAAATAGCATCAAAAATAACAGGAAGCAACAATCATTATTCCTTAATATCTCTTAACATCAATGGACTCAATTCCCCAGTAAAAAGACATAGACTAGTAGACTGGATATGTAAACAGGACCCAGTATTTTGCTACATACAGGAAATGCTTCTCAGTGTCAAAGACTGACCCGGCCTGCAGGTCAAGTTATTGGGGGAACGAGGAGGGTCACAACCTGTGAATAAAGAATGGGCGAGAGAGATGACAGGACTCAAGGAAGCATTGCTTGTCAAGAGCCGTTTACTTAGTGGAGCCGAGCATATTTAAAGCAAAAATCTTGAAGGGGAGGGGGAGAGGAAGGAGGGAGATGGAAGGTTACAAAATCTTCTGGGTTTGAGCTCCGGGGTGACAGGTGGGGAGGGGGTGGATGACAGGTGGAGAGGGGGTGAATTTCCGTGAATGTTCTTTTCCCAGGGCCAAGCCAGATCCTTGTGATTGTCAGGCAGGATGTTAATCTCAGGGTTCACATCCTTGTGATTGTCAGGCAGGATGTTAATCTCAGGGTTCTCAATTAGCTGGGGCAGGATGTTTATCTCAGGGCTCTCATGGTTCCCAACAAAAGACAGACACTACCTCAGAGTAAAGGGCTAAAAAACAATTTTCCAAGCAAATGGTCCCAAGAAACAAGCTGAAGTAGCCATTCTAATATTGAATAAAAGCAAAGAAGGACACTTCATATTCATCAAAGGAAAAATTTACCAAGAAGAACTTTCAATTCTGAACATCTATGCTCCAAATGCAAGGGCACCCACATTCATAAAAGAAACTCTACTAAAGCTCAAAGCATACATTGTACCTCACACAATAATAGTGGGAGACTTCAACACCCCACTCTCAGCAATGGACAGAGACAGTGAAACTAACAGAAGTTATGGACCAAATGGATTTAACAGATATCTATAGAATATTTCATCCTGAAAGAAAAGAATATAACTTCTTCGCAGCACCTCATGGTACCTTCTCCAAAACTGACCACATAATCGGTCACAAAACAGGCCTCAACAGATACAAATAATCCCATGTACTTCTATCAGATCGCCACAGAATAAGGCTAGTCTTCAGTAGCAACAAACACAACAGAAAACCTACATACACATGAAATCTGAACAACACTCTACTCAATGATATCTTGGTCAAGGAAGAAATAAAGAAATTAAAGACTTTTTAGAATTTAATGAAAATAAAGACACAACATACCCAAACTTATGGGACACAATGAAAACAGTGCTAAGAGGAAAACTCAGCTCTGAGTGCCTCCAAGAAGAAACTGGAGAGAGCATACACTAGCAGCTTAACAGCACACCTGAAAGCTCTAGAACAAAAAGAAGCAAATACACCCAAGAAGAGTAGACAGCAGAAAATAATCAAACTCGGGGCTGAAATCAACCAAATAGAAACAAAAAGACCTATACAAAGAATCAACCAAACCAGAAGCTGGTTCTTTGAGAAAATCAACAAGATAAATAAACCCTTAGTCAGACTAACCAGAGGGCACAAAGAGAGTATCCAATTAACAAAATCAGAAATGAAAAGGGAGATATAAAACAGAAACTGAGGATATTAAAAAAATCATCAGCTCCTACTACAAAAGCCTATATTCAACAAAACTGGAAAATCTGGTTGAAATGGACAATTTTTCTAGACAGATACCAAATACCAAAGTTAAATCAGGATCAGATAAACCATCTAAACAGTCCCATAACCTCTAAAGAAATAGAAGCAGTCATTAAAAGTCTCCCAACCAAAAAAAGCCCAGGACCAGATGGGTTTAGTATAGAATTCTATCAGACCTTCAAAGAAGACCTAATACCAATACTCTTCAAACTATTCCACAAAATAGAAACAGAAGGAACACTACCCAATTCATTCCATGAAGCCACAGTTACACTGAGTATTTATTCTCCCTTAGAGATGGAATGGTTTCTGTCTAATCAGGAGCTTTTCACAATTTCCTTTCACAGAGGACTTCATAAGAGATTTTTTTTCGGGCTGGAGAGATGGCTCAGCAGTTAAGAGCAGTGACTGAGTTCAAATCCCAGCAATCACATGGTGGTTCACAACCATTCATAAAGAGATCTGATGCCCTCTTCTGGTGCATCTGAAGACAGCTACAGTGTACTTAGATATAATCATAAATACATAATAATTTTAAAAAAGATTTTTTCTACTTCTATCATGTATAATGTTCCAAATAGATTTTAAAAACTGGTTGAGTGCATATTACTTTTAGCTTCAGAAGATACCATGTATATTTAAGAGGCATTTACCTATTATAAATTATTTTGATGACTTAAAAATTGTCAATACTGAGTTGTATATTTTAAAAAATTAACTAAAAGCCTGAAGACTACATAAAAGTCACCGATATAATAGCCATTCACACCGACACGGCTACTAGGTCCCTGAAATGCAGCTAGTCAGTAGTACTAAGATTCATTAGTAGTATAAAATGCAGGATTCTGAACTGGATGTGGTGGCGTACACCTTTAGTACCTGCACTCAGAAGGCTGAGACAAGCAGATCTCTGAGTTCCAGGCCAGCCTGGTTTGCAGGGCAAGACCCAGGACAGCCAGGGCTATGCAGAGAAACCCTGTCTTGAAAACACAAACAATAAAATAAAATACAAAGCCAGGCGGTGGTGGCGCACGCCTTTAATCCCAGCACTTGGGAGGCAGAGGCAGGCAGATTTCTGTGTTCGAGGCCAGCCTGGTCTACAGAGTGAGTTCCAGGATAGCCAGGGATACACAGAGAAACCCTGTCTCGAAACCCCCCCCAAAAAAATAAATAAATAAAAATTAAAAAAAAATAAAATAAAATACAGGATTTGGGGGTTGTGAGATGGCTCAGCAGGTAGAAATGAGTTCTATCTCTGGAACCCAACTGACTCTACAAATTGTCTCCTGGCCTCTAGATGTGTGGCTGAGAAAATTTACATGAGAAAATTACCATATTACAGATAGACTAGATTAAATGAACTGCAGTGTCACTAACTCTATTTGGCTTTATTTTCAATGTAGTTGAAGCATTACTCACAGTATTGGATTGAATTAGGATTACCACACAGGTACAGCCATTCTCAGCTGTGTGTGTCTTATAAGTTTTTGGTTTTTTTTTTTTTTCTATTTTCACTTTTTTTGAGAATTTCATACATGAACTTATGCATTATATCATTTCTACCTCACTCTCCTCCTTCCAGCTCTCCCACGCCTCCCTCACACCTTCCCAAACCCCTTCTTTAATTATTATTGCTACACACACACACACACACACACACACACACACACACACAAACTAGAAGAAGTAAATGGAAAAAATAATTAATTAACCCTTTTATTCCAGGAATGTCCAACCTTTTAGTTTTGATTCACAAAGTGACCTGTAAAGTTTATGCTTTAGAACCACAACAATCAAGTAACAACAAATAAATAAGTCTCAGTGTTTTAAGTAAGTTTACAATATGGAGCCATATCCCATATCCACAGCCAGATGTGGTCACATGCAGCCAGCTACAAGTCATGGGTTGGACATGCTGTAAGCATCCACACTCTGATATTTTGTTATAGTAACAGAAAACTAGCACACTGAGTGATGGAATTTTTTTTGCAGCATAATTTTAATGATATATAATGTACACATTATAAGATCCACTATTTTGGGGTATATTGTTGGGGGAGGGGTTGTTTTGAGGAGAGGTCTTGTAACATCCCCTAAGATGATGGGCTCAAGTATTAAGCTCCAGAATGACACTATAATACTATATATAATAAAGGGTAGATTGATGGGGGGTGCGGGGGGATAGGGAGGTTCTGCTCTTCTGTTCTTAACTCCATGAACTAAAATACCAGCTAACGCACATGTACAGTTCACTGCAGCATCTTAAGTTCTCAGAATTACAATCCTCAAACCTAGCAGAAACTTTCCAGTATTAAGTTTGAGAATTGAAGACATCATTGTATTAAAATAACTTCATAGGAGCTGGAGATATGGCTCAGTGGTAAAGAGCACTGTCTGCTCTTCCAGAGGACCTGAGTTCAATTCCAGGCACCCACATAGCAGCTCACAGCCATCTATAACTCCAGTTCTAGGGGATATGACACCTTCTTCTGGCCTCCATGGGCACTGCATGCACAGTGCACAGCTATATGTGCAGGCAAAACACCCAAACACATAAGATAAAAATAAATATTTTTTTTAAAATAATTGCGAACTAAAAATGGTGTGTAGAGAGATTGTGCTAAGAAGGTATTTTGCATGAGTAATTTCAAACCATTCAGCGCAGACAATTAATTAATTCTGATAGTTTGAGATTACTTCTCCAGTCATTTCGCAGAGACCATGTTCATATTGTGTTTGGGATTAGTACTTTACAGCAGCCATCTGGCAAAGTGTGGGGACTTAGGTTTCCTAGCGTTTGCCTCCGTTGTCATTTCCTATAACCCGTGGCTCTATGCTCCGTGCTCTCTCCCCAGTGCTTCTAGAAAGCACGGGAAATCACTGTATCCATCTCAATCTGCTTCTGCACAGATGTACTATAGTTAATATGCCTCTTCTGTCTGCAGGAGGCTCAGACTTCCCAGCACCAATACCAACCTGTCATGGGCACAGGGCTGGCCTTAACCACACCCATTGCTCACTTCCTACACTCGATCTAGAAACTGAATCTGCTCCATAGAGGGCACAGGGAGAACACAGAGAAGTACTGAAGTGTCATCAAGCTGCCCTGATCAGGACAAGGGCCATTCATTATCCTAAAAGAAAATAACCGTTCTTGTGAAACACAAAGCAAGCAGTGCATCAGCAGATTGAGCCAATTAGCTCCTCTCCTTCCAACTAGTTCATAACCTGGTAACAAGTCAGAAAATAAAAACAAGAGACCCAGACACTTATTCATTTCATCATTTGTTTTCTATTTTCTTAGCAGAAGGTAAGAATGTTGACTGAGAAAACCACCCCAAGAAGGCTCGAGTAGCTAAGAGCATATCAAGTGCCTGGGAATGTGATTTCCCCCCCTCCCATCACCCCCGAGTCAGAGTCTCTCTATGTAGTCCTGGCTGTCCTGAAATTTGCTATATGGACCAGGCTGGCCTCAAACTCACAGAGATCCACCTGCCTCTATCTCTGGAGTGCTGGGGTTAAAGGTCAGTACCCAGCTGGGGTCTTAAATCTTAAATCTATTTTGCAATCCATTTGGATTTTACATCACACATACAGATCGATCTGTTGTAATGGCCCATTCACGACAGATGAAAGTCTGTCAGATGAAAGTTGTGCCAAAAAGCCAGGAATGTCCTTAAATCTTGCATCTCCCAAGTTTGCAAAGCAACACAAGATGCAGCAACAGACTCAGCAGCCGCCCATAACTGTCACCTGCACATGCTCATCAAAGCTGCTATGATGTGGACCAAAGAACCTCCACACAGGAGACACATCCTTGGGCTCCAGGGGGTTAAACGTGGTTACAAGCCACAGTCTTTTACAAATAAGCACTTAGCCTAGACTTTGGCCTACACCCCAAGCTCAGCCTCTGTGCCCAAAAAGGCAGGTAAAAACATCAGCCAGTTCCTAGCTCCCATTCTCCCAGGGGCTTTTCTATCTTCCAGGGTAAAGGATCTATGGAAGTTTGGGTTCAGATGCACACATACCCACAGCCATTATGTCCGAGCCATTGGATGCAAGGTCTGGGTGTCCAGGATCTTCATTGCCACACTAAACACCACATAGCCAGGTTACCTTCAGGTGGGCTTTTCTCTGGCTCATTTTCTTTAGCTATTGAAATATTCCTCAAGGATGAATTTTGTGGTTCTCCACCACAGCTCCAATACATTCCTAAGGTGAGGGGCAAAAGTCCAAGTGGCCATGGAACTTGCCTGCTGGCCTCTTTCCTAAAACAGACCAGGATGATGCCCAGTGAGGACATATAACTAGGGTTCTGATGCCCTGAGAAACCTTGGTTACACCTGTCTCTCTGACATCAACTGATAAGCCCTGCAAGGACATGCCAGCACCCCCCAGAGCAAGCTGCTGGTTGATCATTATGATATCAGCATGAAAATTTTCACTGCTGCCCCTAGCCCTGACTTCCAGGTGCCAGCTGCCCTCTGTGCTCAGAGACCCCCATGGGCTCCTCCCTTGCCAAGAACCCTTGAGTGTCAGCTCTATATCTCTGAGTTCAAGGCCAGCCTGGTCTACATAGAGCATTCTAGGACAGCCAAGGCTACACAGTGAAACCCTGTCTCAAAGAAAAGGAGGAAGAGGAGGAGGAAAGAAGGATGGGGAGGTACAGGAGGAGGAGGAAGAGAGGGAGGAAAGGGAGGAAGAAAGAAGAAAGAAGGAGAAGGAATGAGGAGGAGAACTACTACCACCACTACTACTATTACTACTACTACTACTACTACTACTACCACTTGAACTTAACTCCTGTCCTCCTGCTGCTGCTGCTGCTGCTGCTTGAACTTAACTCCTGTCCATGAGTGTGGAGTCAGAGTCATGAGAGAAGAAATATACGAAATTTAAGAAATAAGGCAATATTCAATGTCTGTGATTAGGGGGTTCTGTCTGCAGTCTAGCATCACCATGGTTAGGTCTTATCCTTCTGCAGAGACTGGAGGCAGAGCTTTGTCCTTCCTAGTGAGCATATTTCAAAAGGTCTCTGAGAAAAAGCATCCCTGGGTGGTAGAGACATGTTTGCATCACAAAGTGATGGAGTGATGATTTACAATGTTAAGGTTTTGTTTCACTTTTTAAATAAATAATGTAACAAAAAGGAACTCAAGCTAAAGTCTTTCCTGGTCATTCCATGCCCACTACAAGCCATGTTAGAGAGCCTTCAAGTCTCATAGCTAGAGCATGGAAGAAAAAAATCATTCAGCTGAAAGTGCAGATCTTCTAGGCCAATGTCAAACTCCAGTTGAGGAAAGGGCTCATAGGGAGCCTGTGTGTTTGGTGAAGGACGGTGTCTTTATAAATGGATGGGTGATGCTGACGGAGGATGGATGGATAATGAATTGTGGATGCTGGAGGACACCTGATAATAAATATCAGGTGACTGGTGATGGATGATGATAGATGAGTATCATGTGCTATGGTGGGAAGAATCAAAAAAGGGGAAGTCTGAAGACATTCCAGTTCCAATAGAAAGCAGAAATCAAGTCAGCAAAAGGAGACCCTCCTCAGCAAAGAGTTACAAAGTTATTACAAAGAGTAACAACTCCCCTCTCAAGCCGGGTTTAAAGGCTCTTACCCACTGATAAGACTGCTAATCAGACAGTCTCTCTACCTCATCTGGTCCTTCCCAACATACTTTGTTTCTTGTGGGTTATTTCCCAAGGCTAGGTTTATTTGTTCACTATTTGAAATTCCTACTTGAGAAAGATGCTAAAGAGTTTGTTCAGGAAGGCCCCCAACAGAGCCGGTGCTCTCTGTTACCACTAACATTTTTTAATGAATATCTCATAGTTGTTTTGTTTTGTTTTCTTCCTTATCTCTTGGCAGGCTGCCTGAGATGCGATGAGCTGCAGCCTACTTTCCACACATACCCTTTCCTGGTGCTGGTTTTTTTTTGTTTTTTTTTTTTTTTTGGTTTTTTGGGTTTTTGGGGTCTTTTTGTTTTGGGGGGGTTGGGGGGGTTGGGGGGTTTAGGGGTTTTTTGTTTGTTTGTTTTTGTTTTTTGGTGTTTGTTTGTTTTTCTTTTCTCCAGATCACACTCAGATCCAAAAAGAAGTCCTGAGAAATGACAAAACATAGGACTGGTCTTCAGGAACCTGTAGATCCATGAGGTTTGGGGGGAGCGGGGAAAGGACTGGGAGGATAGCTCAACAGGTAACATCATGGCTGCTGTTCTAGAGGAGCTGAAATCAATTCCCAGCACTCACGAGGTAGTTCACAGCAACCTGAATCTCCGGTTCTAGGAGATCTGATGCCCTCCTCTGGCCACCATGGGTACTGCATGCATATGGAACACAGACATGCAGGCAAACACACACATAAAATATTTTTTTAAAAAAAAGAAAAGGCTTGGCTGGAGAGATGGCTCCATGGTTAAGAACACTGACTGTTCTTCTAGAGGTTCTGAGCTCAATTCCCAGCAACCACATGGTGACTTACAACCATCCATAATGCCCTCTTCTGATGGGTCTGAAGACAGCTACAGTGTATTCATAAACATAAAAAATAATAATAATAAAACAAAAGAAAAGAAAAGGCTATTTTATAAGGTAACATTTAAACATAACAGAAAATGGAACAGATGCAAGATTCATAGAAACTTGGATTTATATAATTGGGGGCTGAGACGGTGGCAAGGGAATCCTCCCCATTTAAAAGGAAATCCAAAACTACAAAACCATATAAATAAATACATGGCCAGTGCTCCTCCCAGAGCCTCTCTGGGTAAGTCCGGGTGAGGGACCAGAAGCTCAAGAGTCCCAGCCCCTGTGTCTCAGGCAGCATGTAAAGGGCTGCAGTAGTTTCCAGACAGCACTGAGATCTCTAGAAAATTGCTAAACATAACAGTTATCTATTCCAGCCATCCTCCTGACACAGTTCTTATCTCCCGTTCACAAACGACCATCCCTGCTGCTCCCTCTAATTTGACAGCAGCAATTCATTATAAAGCTGTGCGCACTCGTGTGTGTGTGTGTGTGTGTGTGTGTGTGTGTGTGTGTGTGTGTTGTGTGCATCCACATGAGCCTAGGTTTTTATACATCCTCCCCCACGATTTCAGCTCTGACAGCCTAGTTCCATGTCAATTATGTAATAGCCAAAGCAGGGAGTTTAACCGAGTACCAAAAGCACCGTAGTGGCTCTTACATAAGCTCCCATAAAGCCTCAGTAAGCCCGCCCCAAGGTGTGGAGATGTGGACTTACAAAAGATGCCAGCTTCCCCTCTGTCCTTAAAAATACCGAAGAGGCTTTTGTGCACCTGACTGACGAGTTTGCACTCCTATACAGTATATGAAAACATCCATTCAGTGAGAAAAACAATCCTTGGTGAAACTTGATTTTTTTTTTTTTTTGAAATCATGTAAACAAAAAGAAGATGCTCCCTCTCCCCAAGACTCCTGAACTTTCAGGGTTTCCTCTTCACAATGCACTGTACCCCACTAGGACTCCCATGGGTTCCCTCTATGATACTAAGGGTCCCTGGAGCACACAGCTTTTCTTTGCAAGAAAACCAAATCACTTAGATGAAAAGAGACCAGGGCTAAAATCTATTAGCTTCTCTCCAGTCCAACACAAGTTTCTCTCCCTATATGCCACGCGCCTGGCTGGGGTACCTCGAACCCACAGAGCCCCACCTTATGCTGCATGGGGACTAAGCGAAGCATGAAATGATGCCCACCAACAATCTCAGCTCTGACGACACATGTCAAGCACCAGAAAGCCATACACATAACAAACGCCATCACCAGAAACTAGTAAGAACAGGATGCGTAGCTGATGCTTTCCACTTTCATCTTTGTACCTGAAAATGTACGTGCAAGCAGAGATCTTTAATAACTGTCAACTCACAAATAGTCATGTCCACGTGACAGCAAAATAAATTTACCTAACAGTTTAAAAGCCAAAACGGCTATGGGAGAGGGATCTATTTCTTTAAATCACTTCCTACCTATTTCTTGTCAGAGACGTCCCACTGGTTTTCATAACAGACTTCATAAAAACCTGGTTTGTGTCTTAACTCTTGAGATTCTACCATATGGATTTTTCTTTTGAAAGGACCTCGCGTCGCCTTTAAATGATATCAAAGCCATCGCATGCTTCTCCTGAAGGAAAGTTTTGAGCTAAGACAGAAATTATGGCTCTGACTTCCTGCGCTCTTACGTTCTCTGGTAACCGCTCCTAACTTTACCAACCAGCAAATATTCCTGTGAAGCACTTACATAACAAAGAGTGCAGGCGCCTCTGGCACGCCGCCAAGCGTACTTCTCTGGGTGTTTGTATTTAAAATAGAACGGTAGTAACATCACTTGCAAGCCTGTAGTTCCTTTCCCTGCACAGACTCAGAATGAAGGGGGTTGAAAAATGGATGGAGCAAGCCTTACCATTCTAAGGCTCCAAGGAAATAACACATCGGTGCTAAATTAAGACGAAGACGCGGACCGAATTATCCCGAGCTGGGGGTGGAGAGGGGTGGGAGCTCGCTTAGGCTAACCCGCTGTCGCCTCTAAAACACCGTGCTCAACCTGACATCCCCGGAAGGTGCGAGTGGGCTGCAGCCTCTCTCCGGCGGAGCAGAAGATGTGGGCAGCCGGGAGCGGGCTCTCTGATGCTAGAGAAGCCAGCAAAAGGCACCGCCTCCGCCCCGCTCTGCACCTGTCTCCAGCCGGATCGGGAAGCGCGGACAGCAGTCGCTCACCTGGGTCTGGAGGAGCCAAGAAGGATGTGCAGAGAGCCCAGGTCAGCCTCCGAGAGCATCCCGGGCCGGGCTACCTCCGCACGCAGCTCCTTCGCAGCTGGAGTTTGCAACGCGCCCACGCGTCCAGACTCCCGACCCACCCGGGTCTTCTGCAACTTGACAGAGCGCGGGCAGAGGTGGCGCAGGTGGCGAGCTTGGGGCACCGGGGTACCTGGGGCCGTGGCCGCAGCCAGCCCTCCGCCCGCGCACTTCACCGCTGGGCACCGCCCAGGCCGCCCGGCTCCGATCACAGGAATGGCCCGGGCTGAGGACGCCTCGCCGGACAAAGACGCCACTCCCGCCCACCCTCCAGTGAGGTGCCGTCCGCGGTGACAGAAGCCGGGCTGCAGCGGCCCAAGGCGCGCACCCCCTCCCGGCCGCCCGGAGATGCTCGAGAGCCCCGGCGCCTCCTCTCGGCCGGAGCACCGTGGGGGAGCCGAGCGCCCTCTGGCGGCCGGATACGACCCTGCAGCTCACGGGACCACAGTGGTCCGGAGCATCCAGCCTCAGACCCAAGAGAAAGAAGAAAAGCCTGAGGTGACCGACCTAAAGCCGGGACTCCCACGAGTGGGATGTGCTGTGGTCCAATCGGAAGAGAGAGCCTCTTTTAATTACGTGCAGCAGGGAGAATTGAGGTCCAGCGGGAGAACTCGGGAGGGATGTAGGGGGAGCTGATGGACAGGAGACTAAAGTGGTCTCTGAAAGGGTTTTGTGTGTGAGACTGTGTGAGGATTTGGCGGGGGTGGGGGCGGGAATTGGGGTGTCTTTTTGTTTGAGGCAAGATCTCCCTTGGGACTCACAGATACCCTCCTGCCTCTGCCTCCGAATCTAGGGGTGATGTGTAGCCGGCTACCCACTTGAAAGGCTCTTGTCTCAACGCAAGCTTGTCTGCTTCGAAATTCACAGCTTTCCTCAGAAGTAGACACGAACGCAGGACTTCTCAGTGGCCCTCCCAGGTCGCCTGAAAGCAGCGCACCTGGGAAGCCTAAAGACAGCGGGAGGGCTTTTGCAGCCTCTGGTACACAAGGTCTGGGACAGACTGACAAGAGAAAGACGAGATGCTGGCAGGGCGAGCTTGCTGATTCTTGCTTGCCCGCTTTCTCTTGGGGGTCGGGAGTGTGGGAAAGTGGGCTCCCTCCCCCACCCCAGCCCTGCTGTGCTGAGCAACATTTTATAACAGCTGAATTTTTGTACTAACTGGACTATATAGTGAAGGAAAATCATGAAAGAGCACTTTTTCACACGGCTGTCTTTTTACATTATTCTATGTGGCCTCCCATTTCTTCTGGAAGAATCTAGGGCACATTTTATCGCTTTTCCTGTCACCTCCGGGTGTTAACAAGCGGTCTGACTGGCTGTTATTACAAAGTCCGATCCAATCTAAATCAAACTTTAAGCTCATTTAATTTAAGCCTTCGCCCCTCCCTTCCCCTAACTCACAAACCTAGAAAGACAAGCCTCCTTTGCGCCCTTCCTTCACTTTCCTATTTAGGTGTTCCGTGAAGCCTGGTGCCTCCCAGGTGAAAGGAAGGAGGTCCTGACGCTACAGCCCATTCCTCGGGCCACTCCCACTCCTCCAGGGACCCCCTCCCTCCGCCCCTCAGGCAGACCAGACCACCTTTCACCGGGTCAGCTCGCGGTGTTCATAAAACTCTCTACAGAAGCTCTGGTTAGCTTCTTCCTTGAGCCTCACACACCAGACTGACAGGCACCAGCTTCTTCGACGCCTTTCTTCTCAGGCTTCTTCCCAGCACAGAGTGAGTGAGCCCTTCCTCCTCGCCCTGCGGGTACCTGCGGATCTCATTGCTGAGCCAACAGAATGTCCTCCTAGCAAGGATCACGGAAAGGACCAATACCTCTAGGCCAGTGTGTACCTTCCTGTCGCCACGGCAGCCCAAGGCAAGGCACTGAGATCATGGGAGCAGAAACAGCTAACGGCATACAACTGTGACTCCCAGGTGAAAGGAATGAGGTCCTGACGCTACAGCCCGTTCTGAGCCCTGGGATCTGCCAGGAAAACAAAGAGGATGCCAACATCTTGCTGGCTCTTCCTTACCCCTCTGATTGTGTCAGGGTCCCTAGCCCCATAGCATGATGCTATTCATACGCTCAAGGGAAGTCCTCCCCCTCAGAGAACCATCTCTGGAGATGTCCTCATAGACTTCCAGGATGTATGTCACCAATCTCCTGGGTGATTCTAAATTTTCAAGTTGACAATAAAGATTAATGGTTACAAATGGTAAGTCAGAAAGGTCAGGGCATATAAAATCCAGATATGGGGCTGGAGAGATGGCTCAGAGGTTATAGAGCACTGACTATTCCTCCAGGGGTCCTGAGTTCAAATCCCAGCAACCACATGATGGTTCACAACCACCTGTAATGGGATCCGAGGCCCTCTTCTGTTGTGTCTGAAGACGGTGACAGTGTACTCACATATGAAATAAATAAAGAAATAAAAATTTAAAAATCCAGATACAACAGTCATAGTCCTACTGTGATGTTTCATTTTGATTGGACAGGCGGAAATAGAAAGTCAAGTTGGTTTCGTTGTCTGTTTGTTTGATTGATTGGTTGATTGATTGGTTGGTTGATTTGTTTACCCTAACTCTGCCCCTGCCTGGGTATCTTCTCAGAATTCCCAAGCTACAAGTCACCTAGTGTGCCCAGTAAGTAGGCCAAAGTAAGCACCATCTTAATACTTGTATGTTTTAATTTAATTTACATTTTAATCTGTTTTAGTGCTGTAATGAGGAACTGAAAATCAGAATCAAATGTTCTTTTGTAGGGGAGAAGGGACTAGAATAAGCAGGTGCCTCAAAGGAGGTCACTCACAATTCCCAAAGCAGAGAGAGCTTCCTGGGACCTTGGTACAGGTGGTTTATTTTGGAAGGTGATCCTAGGAAGCAGGTGGCATGAAATTAAAACAATAAGACAATGTAATGTGGTGGTTTGAATAAGAATGGCTTCCTGTGGGTGGTTTACATGGGAATGCCTCCCCCAGACTCGTGTTTGAATGATAGGCCCATACCAGCTAGCATTTATTCGTAGGTGTGGCCTTGTTGGAAGAAGTTTGTCACTGTGGAGACAGATTTTGAGGGCTTCTGTGCTCAAGTTCTGCCCAGTGTAGAACACAATCTACTTCTGCTGCCTGTGGATCAAGATGTAGAATTCACAGCTCCTTCTCCAGCACCATGTCTGCCTGAATGCCACCATGATGATAATGGATTAAACCTCTGAAACTGTATGCCAGCCCCAATTAAATGTTTTCCTTTATAAGAGTCGCCATGGATGGGCTGGAGAGATGGCTCAGCGGGTAAGAGCACTAACTGCTCTTCAGAAGGCCCTGAGTTCAAATCCCAGCAACCACATGGTGGCTCCCAACCACCTGTAATGAGATCTGACGCCCTCTTCTGGTGTGTCCAAAATCAGCTACAGTGTACTTACATGTAATAATAAATAAATCTTTAAAAAAAAAAAAAAAGAGTCGCCATGGTCATGGTGTCTCTTCACAGCAATGAGACCCTAAGACACCCCCATAGGTTCAAATATTTGAAGCTTGGTTCTCTGTTGGAAAGGGTTGGGAGGTAAAGCCCTGTCAAAGGTGATGTGTCATTGGGGTGGGCTTTGAGGCTCTGTCTGTCACCTATGGATCAGGATGTAGCTCTCATCTACTCCTCCAGCACTATGTCTGCCTTCGTGCCATGCAACCCACCCTGATGATAATGATGAATCCTTTGAAGCTATAATCAAGCTTGCCTTGGTCATGTTTCTTCACAGCAATAGAACAGTGACTTAGACAGACAGGAAAAGAAAATGTGCACTATCCAGAACCCGCTGACGGCCCAGGCTCACCCTCATATGATGTCATGAGGATACCTAAGAAGCTCAGAGAAGGCCTCTCAGAATGGTTATTTCAAAGTTACCAGGCTGAGCACTGACTTCTTGTTCCTACTCTCTATTGATAGGGATTGTCTTTGGGCCTTGAAGTCCCCAAATCTTCCAGGGCTTTAGAGAAACAGACAGCATCCTGGTGCTAGGAACAGTCAACTTGAGCCTAGCTCTCTAGGCACATTCATCATAGGTTGAAAGAGGGGAGAGAGACCAAGAAAATGTAGTACAGAAATACCACAGGAATGTGGGCAGCCAACAGCTAAGATTAAATGAATAAAGAAAATGTACTGTATTCACCCAACATAATATTATTCAGCTTTCAAGAAAGAATAATTCAGATAAATGTGGCAACTTGGGTGGGCCCTGGGAGCCTTAGACCAAAGGACATAGTCCAGTCATCAGAGATGGAAGATGGAAGCCAGGCATTGTGGCACACACCTTTAATCTCAACTCCTGGGAGGCAGAGGCATGCAGATCTCTGAGTTTGAGGCTTAGCCTGATCTACACAATGAGTTTCAGGACATCCAGGACTACACAGAGAAATGCTATCTTGAAAGGGGAAAAGGGAAGATGGGGTGCCTAGATTAGCCAACTATCTAAAGACAGAAAGGATCATGGTGGCAGGGGTAGGGTATGGTGGGAAGAACTGAGAGTTAATGGTTCAGGTGGGGCTGGAGAGATGATGGCTCAGCGGTTAAGAGCACTGATTGCTCTTCCAGAGGTCCTGAGTTCAAATCCCAACAACCACATGGTGGCTCACAATCATCTGTAATGGGACCTGATGCCCTCTTCTGGTGTGTCTGAGACAGCAACAGTGTACTCATATATATTAAAATGAATAAATAAAATCTAAGAAAAAAGTTCTAAAAAAAAGAATCTAACGTTTCATGTGAGTACATAGTCTTAACTCCTCAGATGAAAAGGATTCCATAGATAAACAAAGGGATGGGTGGTCTATTTGTACTCATGCAATTGTTCTTAACCCTGCTGAAACAAACCACATATATATACTATATATCATATATATAACAGTGGATATAAAATGTATTTTATGTTGTATGTGAATTCTAAGTTGTATAGTAACCCTTCATATGGTGGTGAGTGTACATGGTATATTTGTAGCTTGTACAGGTGCTCATTTGTGTGCACGTGAGTGGGGGCTCACACATGCCACACAGGGCATGTACAGACAATACAGGGGTCTTGGGTGAGGAGTGGTGATCAAAAACTACAGTTGGGGGGCTGGCGAGATGGCTCAGCGGGTAAGAGCACTGACTGCTCTTCTGAAGGTCCTGAGTTCGGATTCCAGCAACCACATGGTGGCTCACAACCATCTGTGATGAGATCTGATGCCCTCTTCTGGTGCATATGAAGACAGCTACAGTGTATTAAGCCAGAGCGCGGGGGCCAGAGCGCGGGGCCAGATTGAGCGGGGGCGGAGTGAGCAGAGGTCCTGAATTCAATTCCCAGCAGCCACATGATGGCTCACGGCCATCTGTACAGCTATAGTGTACTCATACACATAA
>NW_022196905.1:142333594-142339596 GCF_008632895.1 Mastomys coucha | reverse complement strand
CGGCTTCCATCGAGGGGAGTTGAGGGACCCTGGGCTGGACTTTTTGTAGCCTCCCAGGACCCTCCCCTTTCCAGCTCCCTCCCCCACTTTCTCATTGGTCGTGCCCAGTCCTTGGGCTGTTAGAAAGCTGTAGAGGTTGCAACATTCTTTAGAGGAATGGGATATAACCCTGGGAACCAGGAGCAGCCCCTCTTAAAGAAAACAGTCGCTGTTTTACACATTGGCCCAGTTCCCCAGACCCTCCAGCAAGGAGCTGGGAGAACAGCCTTGAGTGTGGCTGTTTGCCTCCTGTCTTGTGTAAGACTCCCTCCTTGTCCACTGCAGCGCAGGCCCAGTGTCTTCTCCTGACTCTCTTCCCAAAGAGGGAACCGAGATTACAGATTCCTGCGTATTGCTCTGAGAAACAAAGGCCCTCCCTTCATATTAAGAGTCCTAGAGACTCAGATTAGGAAAGGCAAGATAGTTTATTTTACAAGTTTGCCACATCTGGCATCATCCCAGAAGGGCAGGTTTGCCGACTGAGCAAGAGAAGTGGTTTTGGTTGGTTGGTTGGTTGGTTGGTTGGTAACAACCTCTATAGGCCAGACTGGCCTCAAACTCCGAGATCTACCTGCCTCTGCCTCCCAAGAGGTGGGCTTATAGGTATGCACCACCACTGCTCGGCTCACAAAAAAAAGTTTTAAACCAGAATTCAAGCCCCTTTGTTCTTTCCTCCTTGGCTGAGTATTCCAAAAGGTACAGTCTTGTAGATCATGCTAGCTCACAGCTTTCCTTATACCACTTACATTTATCTTTTTTCTCAACAAAACCTGCTTGTGGATTCATCTCCATGACTTATAATCTGTCCATTTTAAAGCTTATCAGGCACAGGACCCTAACATATCTGCATTTCATGAAGCAAACTTGGCTCTTAGTAATCTCTACTCTAAAGTTTTTGGTGGGGGACTGGGCTGTAGCCGCAGGAACAGTGTTTGGGTGGTGGTGAGCAGCTTAGCAAGCTGTCAGCAGGGGTTCAGGGTTAACTGTTCATCTGCTCTTTGACCTAAACTGTGGGCATCTTTGGAGAGATGGCTCAGTGATTAAGAGCACTGACTGTTCTTCCAGGGGTCCTGAGTTCAATTCCCAGCACCCACATGGTGGCTCACAACCATCTATAATGGGGTCTGGTGCCCTCTTCTGGTGTGTCTGAAGACAGCAACTGTGGTATACTCATATGCATAAAATAAATCCTTAAAAAAAAAAAAAAAAGGAAAAGGAACCGTCAGGGTGGGCAGTGGTGGCACATGCTTTTAATCCCAGCACTTGGGAGGCAGAAGCAGGCAGATCTTTATGAGTTCGAGGCCAGCCTGGTCTACAGAGTTCTAGGACAGCCAGGACTACACGCAGAAACCCTATCTCAAAAACTAAACATAAATAAATAAACAAATAAGTAAACAATAAGAAAAGGAACCATCGGGTTCTGTTTCTTACCTTCCCTCTGGGCTTTACATGGATTCCAGACTCTCAGCAAGCACTTTAATCACTGAACTATCTGCCTAGCCCTAGCTTTAAATGTGTGCGTGTGCGTGTGCGTGTGCGTGTGCGTGTGTGTGTGTGTGCGCGCGCGCACGTGCGCGCATATGCGTGTGTGCGTGCTTGCATGTGTGCATATGTGTGTGTGTGCGCACACGCGCGTGCGTATGCGTGAAAGAATCTGAAAGACAAAGTGTCCATTTTCAGAACTTCCCTTGCCTCAAGAATTCCAGATCATGTGTCCCATGGCCTTTCTAGGTTTCTCATCCTGACCCGGGTAGGTCTGCAGTAGAGGCATTCCCACTCAACAACAGAGCAGCACACCCCTGAACCATCCCCCAAATTCCTGGGACAATGTTTCCAACAAAGTCGGGTTGTACAGGGGCTCTGGTCCCTGTCCCTCTGCCGCCAGCGACTGGCTCCTAGCAAGAAGGCAACCTCTTCTCCTAAACCAAGGAGAGCAGAGCCCAGCAAACAGATGCCTCGGACACACTTTCGACCTCTTACAGACAGTGTTGCTTGGCGCTGTCCCGGCACCCTGTCCTCCTATCAGGGTTCATTGCATGCGATTGCTGAATACTTACAGTCCACGCCTCCTCCCTCCACAGCTGGATACTGGATACTGCTCTTTAGCCCAGCCTAGGATTTATCCTCAGGGAGAGTGAAAGGATGCCTGTATTCTTGGTATCCTTGCCACCCAGAGTTTACGGTGCATGGCTAACGGCCTGCGAGACCCAGCACCACTTTGACCAGGTTCTGCCTCAGCAACATGCACGTTTCCCCTGCAAGTCTGCTTCGCCTTATATCTGAGACGGCTCTGCCTTTGTTTCTGGTGGAAAACAATGCAAAAACTCATAAAATTCTCATGCTAGACATAAGGCAAATCCCCCCTAGGCAATTATGCTTGCCACAGCTGAAGCACCAGGAAATAAGAATGGCTACAAGCCTCAGGTTTTTTTTTTAATGCCATTTGAATTTCAAACACATGAGTCCCTTGAGAATAGGACATTAATTTAAGGCTGTAAGTAAAATACTACCCATCTAGGGGGCATTTTTTTATATCCTGTTTTATATGCTTACAGTAAAATAAAATTCACTTATTATGGCAAAACCTGCCAGAAACTGCAAGTATACATTATAATAATATGTAGTGCATTATATACATTATAATAATATGTAGTCTTTGGAGGAAGCCTGATATATTCAACCTAGTTCTCCTAATGACCCAGATTCCCTGCATTTTATTTTGTTATAGTTTCTAAACACATAAAACAACAACAACACACACACATATATAAATTTTAAAACATATATATATGTGTGTATATATATATATGAAAAATATTTCCCTTGAGGTCAGTAAACACTGAGGGAAATATTAGAGCATTGTGATAGGGGGCTAGAGAGTTGGTTCAGTGGTTAAGAGCATTGGCTGCTCTTGCAGAGGACCTGCGTTCAGTTCCCAGTATCCACGTGGTGGCGCACAATCACCTGTTCCAGATCTGACACCCTCATCTGGCCTCCATGGGTGATACAAGCATGCAGTGCACATAAGATATCTGTGGGTAAAACACGCATGCACATAATAAATAAATAAATAAATAAGTTTTAAATGTCTTTTATAAGATTTCTTAATTAGCCTATTGTTGTAACTAGTTCCTAAGCTATATTTTACCTTGTATTTCAATGCTTTCTTAAATTTTACGTAATTAGATGTTCATTTATTTAAATTAAATTTTTTTTTCGGTCACCGTTATATTTTTGAACTTTAAAAAAAAAATCCTTCCCCATCCTGAGATTTTTATGACTAATCAATTTCATCTTCTTTTTCTCTCTAAAACTTTTAAGTTGTGTAGTTCTGTAATCTGTCTGGAATAAAAAAAACAGTAGATTAACCATTCGCTGTGATAGAGATGAGAACTCTAATTCTATTTCCAGTTTGAGAAAAAAAAATGCTTAAGTCGAAAACTCATTAAGCTTAAGTAAGTAGGCACCATTTTAGCTAACACGTTTGTTTTTCTCTTTACATTTTTAATTAAATTAGCATAATGATTTCACTATTGCAATTATGTTGTGTTTAACCAAGCTGAAATTAAGCTTTCCTTTCTGTCCAGTTCCTCTAGTGAATTTAAATTCACCAGAGCCTCCTAATAATCCACACTGGTCTTCTTGATTAGCCAAAAGGACATAATTTAAAAAAATTATTATTAATTTCTGTTTGATCTTAAAATCCCATGCTCTGTACAACCAAGTAGCTGAGGATATAGCTCAATGGTAAATTGATTTCCCAGCATGTTAAGGCTTTGCATTTGATCTTGACATTAAAAATAATAATGAGCCGGGAGGTGGTGGTGCACTCCTTTAATCCCAGCACTTGGGAGGCAGAAGCAGGTGGATTTCTGAGTTCGAGGCCAGCCTGGTCTACAGAGTGAGTTCCAGTACAGCCAGAGCTATACAGAGAAACCCTGTTTCGAAAAAACAAAACCAATAATAATAATAATAATAATGAAAAACTGGGTGCGGTAATACATACCTTTGATCTCAGCACTCAGGAGGCAGCGGCAGGTGTATCTCTGTGAGTTCAAGGCCAGCCTGGTCTACAAAGCAAGTCTAGGACAGCTAGGGCTACACAGAGAAAACCTGTATCAAAAAACTACAAACAATAATAATGAGAGCCTGGCATGGTGGTACACACCTTTAATCCCAGCACTTGTAAGGCAGAGACCATCTTGGTTCAGAGTTCCAGAACAGCGAGGGCTACACAAAGAAACACTGTTTTGGAAAAAGACAAAAATAATCATAATCGTAATCATAATCATAATCATAATCATAATGGTGAGTACAAACTAGGGGCTGGAGACATGGCTCAGTGGTAAAGAGTACCTACTACTCTCTCAGAGGACCTGGGTTTTGGTCCCAGCACCCACTCAGTGGCTCACAGCCACTTAAAACTGTAGATCTAGGGACTCTGATGCCCTCTTCTGTCCTCCAAGGGTACTACATATGTATGGTGCACATACATGCAGGTAAACACTCACACCTAGAAAATTAAAAATGAATATTTTTTAAAATCTTTTACAAAAACCAAAAAGACTAGGAATTGGGGGATGGTTTGTTTATTAGGAACATGTGAGGCTCTTCCAGAGGGTTTGAGTTTGCTCCCTAGCATCCACTTCAGGTAACTCATAGCTCCAGGGAATCTAATACCTCTGGCCTCTGCAGGCACTTGCACTCAAGTTTGTACACGAGTGCCCTCGTGCACACACACACACTTGTTTTAAAGATTAGAAAAACACTGTGCATCTCCATACTGAAGGTATGTTGGTACAGACGGGGTGCCCTGTGTTCTTTGGCAGACCATTCTCTGATGTTCCTGGGGTGGAATTTGCTGGGAGAGCCCACAGCAGCACGTCTATAGGACTTATACCCCGGTGCAAATTTGCTTACATGTTCCTTCATCCTGTTTGACTGAGGACACACTTCATTTCATTCTAGATGGTCAGCATCCTCCTGGGTCTCAGCACATGGGAGACAGCCAGTACGTATTGGTGGGTTGTCGATCAGCTGGCGGTAGGGCTGCCCTGGTGATGTTAGCCTGAGCCACCTATTCAATGAGCTTCAGTTCTCTTTCCAGAACAGTTTAGGACATGGAGGACATGGGCGGTATACGTGAACAATCAAAACTTGTTAAAATGGTCATCCTCCTGTCTTGTAACATAAGAAGTTGTTGGAGGCTCCAGATACCGTACAGGAGATAGAGAGGAATGCAAAATGGTGGTACCAGCTTCTACAGTTCCGTTACTCTGGCAGCTGAAGCATATTGTTGTCCTAGTTTGCTTTCTGGTGCTGTAATAAACACCATGACCAAAAGCAACTTGGGAAGGAAAGGGTTACTAGTCAAGTATAGGTTACACTCTATCACTGAGGGACATCAAGGCAGGAATCTAGATGCAGGAACTGAAGCGGAAGCCATGGAGGAACGTTGTTCCCCGGCTTGCTAAGCCTGCTTCTTTATACATCCCAAGACCACCAGCCCAGGGAGGGCACCATCCACAGAGGGCAAGGCCCTCCCACATCAACAGCAATCAGGAAAACGTCCCACAGACATGTCTGCAGGCCAATCTGATGAAGACAGCGCCTCTGCTGAGATTCCCTCTTATTACACATGTCTAGTTTTATGTCAGGTTGAAAGAAAGAAACAAAGAAGACAGGCATAAGTCCATGCCACTGTGCTTGGCATAGAGGGTGTAGACAAAGATTTGAGTTGTATAATTAGCACTACTTATGTATATACACAATGGAATCTCATATTTCACCTTTCATTTATGAATCACCAGTAAGACTATCATGTATATGCAACACACATACAGACACACCACACACTCACCCCACACACAAAAGCACACACATACACACCACACTCTCACCCCATACACAAATTCACACACATACACACCACACACTCACCCCACACACAAATGCACACACAT
>NW_022196905.1:142321639-142333304 GCF_008632895.1 Mastomys coucha | reverse complement strand
ATGCACACACATACACACATGCACACATACACACACACACACCACATACACTCACCTCACACACAAAAACACACACATACACACCACACACTCACCCCACACACAAAAGCACACACATACACACACACCATATACACTCACCCCATACACAAATGCACACACATATACACATGCATACATGCACACATGCACACATACACACCAATACACTCACCCACACACAAATGCACAAACATACATACACATACATGCACACACACACACACACACACAATGGGATAAGAGAGCAAAACTGTTAATTTCAATGGCATCTCTCCCACCCCAGATTTTAATACACCACTACCCCAAAATCAGGCTACTATAGAAGCAACAATGTAAAGAGTAAATCATAAGTTATTTATGACTTCTAATCATCATAGAAATATTTCCCAGGCTTCAGAAGCCCTGAAGAAGAAAATCTTTGCATAAATCTTATTCTCAAATGGGGCTCTGAAATTCGTTTTTGTTTTAGTTGTTTTGTTTTTCTTTCTCTCTCTTTTTTTTTTTTTAAACAAATTTCACTGTATAGTCCTGGCTCTCCTGGAACTTGCTATGTAGACTAGGCCGGTCTCAAACTCAGACATCTACCTGCCTGAGCCTCCCAAGTGCAGAGACTAAAGGAGTGCACCACCATGCCCCAATGGGCTTTTTTAACTCTTGGCACAGCTATTTTCTTCAGAGTTAATATCCAGTCTGCCCAGCAGAGGGCAACCGGCCCCCAAGGCAGTGCTGAATACCACAGAAAGCTGTGGTCACAAAGTGTGTATGTAGATCCCTTGTCCCCAGACAAACACAAACCACATATCGCTTTCTTGTGCAGCCTCTCTGCACTTGGTGCACTTTTACTGCTAGCTAATGTCACAGGTATTCTGGCACAGGGATACTAGAAGGCTGCCTGCACTTTAGACCCTCGATGTGTAGGATGAGGAGAAGAGGGTAGGGGTGGGGATAGAGGGTCTGGGGGGTCGGGGAGGTGATTCTGGACATGATCAGTAAACAGAATGCCAGGCCTGCCCTACTGGCCTTCCCATCACCCCAGCCACCCCTTAGATACAGAACAGCAGCAGGTAACCCAGACTCAACCCTGGGGGTGGCCTGGCAGTATGGGGCTCCAAGCCCTGTTCAGCCACCATCCTCCCATGGGACTTCACTCACAGGATGCGAATGCAGCCATCAAGGTATAAAGAGTTTCAAGATGCTGGCCTTCCAGCCCGGGGGGACCCAGTGAGAGAACCCACCCAGACATGTATGGCCCAGGAGCGCCTTGGACTCTGTAAGCCTACCCGGTGCCAGCCTCTCAGAGCTCCTAAATCTGTAGTGTGCTGATCTCTCCAAGGTTCCTAGATCCTGGGGTTGCCGGGATGCTGTGGTGCAACCCATAGACAAAGGCTGAGGCTATCTCAAACAGATCAGTTTGTCACCTCTGCAAGGTACCTCCGAGTTCTTATCTCCATCAAAAAAAGAATTCAGAGGAGATAGAGGAAGGACTATACCAAGGCAAAGGAGCAGGTCCTCTCAAGGGAGACTCACTCCATGGGATTTTTGCATAGCTGTGCTACAAGCAAACCTTACTGGGCGGTAGGATGGATTATTCATAATTGAAGAAGGGAGCAGGTCCTCACAGGACTAGCCTTGAGACCTTGTTGGGTGGAACAACAATCTAGTGAGTACTGCCTAATTAAGCATGCCCCTTACTCCTTGCCCCAATTTTTCCTCCATTTAAACCCAAAGACAGACTTGGTGGCAGGGTATCCACTGAGCTCTTTTGTGGATTACTTCCCCCATTGTGGTTGCACTGAATAAATACTCTTCTTTGCCTTTCCTCGTCCCTTTCATTGGTATGCTGAGATGCATGGCAGAGACTACCCTGTGGAGCTGGTGGAGCTGGTATGGAAAAGGTATTCTCTTTATTTAGATGCACATCTGCTCTAGAGAACAGCAACAGTCCATTCCCGTGGGTCTCTGCATCGCTGAGTTGTCATACCTCAGGACATCTTGAAGAAAACCATGCTTGGTTTTCTGCAGACCTTCAGTGAACGATCTTGAAAACACTCAATGGTGGTGCATATGGCTCTAGGAAGAGTCACAAGTGAGCTGGATTGACGGACGTCTGTCGACACAGTTCCAAAACACCAGCTGTTTAGTTAAGAGAAGTCATACAATGGAAACAGCAGTGCAATCTCACTGATTCTAGGCAGGGTAGGTAGCAAAAGGATGCTTCAGTTCTGGATGCTTGAAAACTGAGTAGTAGGTATAGCCTCAAATCTGGGAAAGTCCAAATCTTTCGTTGTTGTTTTTTCTTGGTTGTTGTTTGTTTGTTTTTTGTTTGTTCGGTTAGTTTGTGGTTTTTTGTTTGTTCATTTGCAGTCAAAACTAGTATCGAACCACAGATCTTCAGAGGATTTTTCAAAAAAATCATTTTTAAAAGAGCCAAGGGTGTGGGAGGCAGAGGCTGATAGACACCTATGAGTTCAAGACCACCTTGGTCTAGGTAACAAGCTCCAGACCAGTCAGAGCTATACAGTTAAGAGTCTATCTCAAAAACAAAAACAAGCGAGCAAAATGAGCCACTGCAACTTCACATACTATTTTCAAATTCCCCCAGCGCCTAATCTGTGATATTTTTGCGCCACCAGTAAAGAGTGAAGTGCTCTAGCAGCCCCAAGCATGGCATTCATGGCGCTGGCAGGCCTTAAGATTCCCTCTTCCCTCTCCCTTGTAAAGCACAGATCACGTTCCTAATGATAGCCACCAAGGTCTGTTCCCTTATTTGAACACTTTTTTACACCAGACCCATTCATTCCTAAGGCTGACTATTAAGGTCCAGCAATCAAAAGTCCCCATTAGCTACCCTAATTAACACTCCGCACATACCAGGACTCCTAGCCTAGCCCTCTCTAACTCTAACACAGACCTCCCCCTCTTCCCCTTTAAAAACCATTCAAGGTCATTTGTTGCTGTTTTCTGCCTAAGTCAAAAATTGGCCACTTTACTTTTCTTCCCACCTCCCCCGCTGTGAAAATAGGTATTTGGGTGTAGTTTGTGCTTAATCTGGGGTCATAAAGGAGCACTCCGCTGTGTGCGGGTTCCTTCAAAGAGTGACTGGGTCACACTTCTACTGGTGAAATAAAGCATCTTAAAGACACTCTGTTTGCGGTGGCAAAACAAACAAACAAAAATTCGCAGACTAGAACCCTGAGTCGTCTGCTCTCTCTGGGCTTTGTTGAGATCACTCCCTGCAGGAACCTGAGCAGCATCTTTATGCTAGGCCGGGAGTGGAGGGATAGAGGGGCGGGGAGAGGCCGGGACTTTCTACCCAGCACTTTATGACTGACTCAGTTTGCAGAGCTCAGTTGCCTTAGAGGGTCAGAATACCAGTGGTTAGTTAGTTGGTTGGTTGGTTGGTTGGTTGGTTGAGTTGGGTTGAGTTGGGTTGGGTTGGGTTGGGTTGCGTTGCGTTGCGTTGGTTTGGTTCGGTTCGGTTCAGTTATGTTCAATGGGAGACCACACTCTGTTTTACTTCAATTTGTGTCTTCCTAATTAAACTACAAATGGAGATTGCTTCTCTTCCTCTTTTGACAAGAAAAGCTTAGATTTTACCACTGAATCCCTCTGCTCCTGTTTCATCAGAGTAATTTTTCTTAAAACCCTGACCCTAAGTAGCTGGAAGTAGTAAACTAGACAACAAAGATAACTCTTAGATAATTATCACGTTTTGTAGTTAACAATAGCTGTCACAGTGCGATGATCTCCAGTATGTTATAAAAGCGACAAAGACTAGACATTATAGGGGGACTAGACAACATGTAACAGCTCCTTTCCTTGCATGGCTGCCACCAGTTTGTCATTTCTTTCTTTCTTTTTTTTTTTCAAGACAGGGTTTCTCTGTGTAGTCCTGGCTGTCCTGCAACTCACTCTGTAGACCAGGCTGGCCTCGAACTCAGAAATCTGCCTCCCAAGTGCTGGGATTAAAGGCATGTGCCACCACTGCCCCACGTTTGTCATTCTTAATCTTTAAAATGAAAAGATTCTGTCTGACCTGTATAAACTTAGAAATTACAGTAATTGGCTTAACACTTTGGGGCAAGGCATAAGAATTCTGAAATATGACTAGGCTAGCCGAGGTAGCATACTGATAATATCACTGTTTACAAAAAAATAAACCAATAATAATAACACTAACAATATCATCACTGTTTACTGCAGTACTGTCTCTAAACAAGTTGCTAAGAATGAGATTGGTAGAATATAAGATTTTAAAACTGGAATGTGGGGCTAGAGAAATGGCTCAGAGGTTAAGAGCACTAACTACTCTTCCAGAGGTCCTGAGTTTAATTCCCACATGGTGACTCAAAAAACCATCTGTAATGGGATCTGATGCCCTCTTCTGGTGTGTATGAAGAGAATGGTGTACTTACATAATAAATAAATAAATAAATCTTTTAAAACTGGAATGGATCCTAAGGATGCCCCAATTCTAACTTATTTTGTAGACAAGTAAATGAAATGTGCACAGCAGTCAAATTTCAGACCCCAATTTTAAAGATGTTTCCACTAAGCCAGGGGTGGTGGCACCATGCTGAAATCCCTGGGCTCTGAAGACTGAGGCAGAAGGATTTTGAGTTTGAAGCCAGCCTGGGCTACATAATGAAACCATGCTTAACCAAACAGGGCCATTTCTACAATGAACTCTTAGAAGGAATTAGATTCCATAATACATTCTATGTCTTACGAGGAAAATTCTTTGCTCTTTTTATAAAAATAATGTCAATGTTTGCAGCTATTTACCAAAATCTCTACCTGACATGTATGGAAGCTAAACTGTGATCTGCTGGGAGTTTCCAGGAAATGATTCGCTTTCCTGGTAAAAAGGGCACAACCTGTCCTCATTTGCTGAGCCTAAAACTCTAAAATGGAGCCAGATAGCAACAGATATGATGGGACAATTTTGTGAGTCGACTATGAAATTGTCCCCCAGAAGCTCATGTGTCGAAATGTGTGAACACCAATTATGTGCTGCTGTGTTTGGAGTTGTGAATTATTTTTAAGATATTTTTTTTAAGAATTTCATATATGAGTACTATACTTGCATCATTTGATCCTCCCTCTAACTTTTCTCAGGGCCCCTCTCCCTGACTGCCTATCTGTGGACTCCTTCCCCCAACCTTGTTGCTTGGGAGTGACTTGGTTCTGTAAGCAGCCCCAACAGGCTGCAAGCTGGAGTTGAGCACCTGCTGTGTGGAGGAGTCCTGACTGCTGCTCCTTAGATCATAGACTTAGCAAGTCTCATACTTATGTTAAAGGTTTACCGGATCTTCCTTTCAAGATCTCCTTCTGGTCTGGTGTTAATGGATTTTCTCCTGTTTATGTTATATGGGCAAGTGTCAATTCCTCTGGGTCTGATTTCCAAGCCTAACTATAAATACTGAGTGAATTACAGTAAAGCTCTCTCTTATCACTTCTACCTGGCATCTGTGTCTTTCCTTACTAACTGCTTGCTCCCACAGATAATTGTTCGTCTCAGTCCTAGAGCACCCACCGGGAGACAACACCTATCAAATTCAGGACCTCTTCTTTAATTATTACTGCCATACACACAAACACATATATCCATACAGACAAAAATACATATATATATATATATATATATATATGTGTGTGTGTGTATAAATATATATATATATATGTCCCTGCTGAGTTCATTTAGTGTTGTAACTTTAATTTTTTCAAAGGTCTATTTTTAATGATAGTTCTTAAATGCTTTAACTTCCCTTGTAGCCCATCACTCACCAGAGGTAGTGAGAAAGAAAGGATATAGGGGAAGTGGACCTGTTTAGAAAGGTTCTTTGGAGCAACTCCCGTCTGTGTTGTCTGGAAATTGGCAGTTCAGTTCACAGGTCAGGAGGCAGTGGCAGCTCCATCAACTCATAAACATTTCATGGATACAACAGCAGTCTATTTTGGTAGAGTCAGATTAGCAACAGTGGTGACACCCAGGCCTCAGCCTCAGCTCGAACCAGCAGGAAGGGCCAGGAGGAACACCAGGAGAAGTTCTCTGCTATGCCTCTCAGGGAAGCAAAGATCAGCAAAGATGCGAGACCCACAAGTATTGCACAGCAAGCTCTATAAGCAAGCCTAGCTCAGCCTCCGTCACTGTCCATCAGGTCCTATTTATACTCTCCAAACAGCACCTGTCTTCCACATGCCTTGCCTCAGCACATGCATCTAATGAGCCTGAATCCTCAGAATCCCAACAAATGGAGCTCAACTACACAATGTAAGGTGGACCAATACATGCATGTTGTTAGCAAAGAATCCATCATGTGTCCTTTCAGCTTCCTTTAGCCAAACATCCTCTCTCCTGTGTCTGTTTCAGCTAAAAGTTTGTTCAGGAGCCTGACTTAGGTTTTCACCAGTTTTCAGGAAAACACTCCTTCACGTGTTTGCCCTAGCAAAACACCATCCCACACAACTGACTCTCCAAAGAACTCTTTTGTTTGTTTGTTTGTTTGTTTTTCGAGACAGGGTTTCTCTGTATAGCCCTGACTGTCCTGGAACTCACTCTGTAGACTAGGCTGGCCTCAAACTCAGAAATCCACTTGCCTCTGCCTCCCAAGTGCTGGGATTAAAGGCATGTGCCACCACTGCCTGGTTCCAAAGAATTCTTAAGTTACCACTTCATAGTGTTGCTCATATGTACATGTGTTCCAGGCTGACCACGTGGGATTAGGTAACCTATCGGGGATTTCATTCCTAGAAAAAGACTGATTCTCCTCTCTCAGAAGCCATTGATTACCTGTAGCTCTTTGTCTAGGGGTGGGGCTTGTGAAATTTCCTCCATCCACTCTGGCACATTGACTAGTGTTGTATTATGCAGGTCTCCTTTAACTACCCATGTTTTTAACTGTGTATGTGTGTGTGTGTGTGTGTGTGTGTGTGTGTGTGGTGTGGTTTGAATATGCTTGACTTATATGGAACGGTACTGTTAGGAGGTGTGGCTTTGTTAGAGGAAGTATGTCACTGTGAGCTTTGCAGGTCTCCTTCTATGCTCAGGCTCCACCCACTGTGGAAGAGAGCTTCCTCCTAGCTGCCTAAGAATGCCAGTCTGATCAAGATGTAGAACTCTCAGCTCCTCCAGCACTATGCCTGTGTGGATGCTGCCTGCCATGACGATAATGGACTGAAACTCAGAACCTGTAAGCCAGCCCCAATTAAATGTTGTTCTTTATAAGAGTTGCCTGGTCATGGTGTCTCTTCACAAGCAATGAAACCCAAATTAAGACAGTGTGCATTTGTGGTTTGCTTGTACATATGTATGTGTACTACATCCACACGTGATCCCGAAGGAGGCCAGAAGAGGGCATTGAGTCCCCTGAGAGTTTATGAGCCACAGGGCGGGTGGTGGGAACCAAACCCAGGAGCAACAAGTGCTCTTAACCCCTGAGCTGTCAAACTCTAGCCCCTAGATGACCATCATGTTTAACAGGAAGGACTTGGCTAGAGGAGATAAGTAATATCTGGTAACGAGTCCTTTCCTGCCTGTACGTTCTACCTCACCATAGACCCGGAATCAGTGGGAACAAGAACTGTAAAGAGAAAACTCAGAGCCTGTGAACCGAACTAAACTCATCCTCTTTAAGTTATCATTGGTAACAGAGTCCGACAGACCCAGACTGTGAGGGAAGGACAGCAGGATCACAGACAATAGCCTGGCATCCCCTGTGTGGCTCCCTCCTCAGACTGGTGCCTTCTGTTTCACATCCCCCTAGTCAGTATACTGTGAGCGGAAGTCAAAGACACTGGAGCTTGATGGGCATTGCTCCTCCCACTTGGCCACTCTGCCCCGCCCCTCCCCTCCTCTGTGTACTCTGCCCCGCCCCTCCCCTTCCCTGGGTACTCTGCCCCGCCCCTCCCCTCCTCTGAGTACTCTGCCCCGCCCGTCCCCTCCCCTCTCCTCTGGATACCAGGTCAGTCCTTGGAGTATGGATCCCACCTCTTCTCAGGAATGCACTCCAGAAGCTTGACTTCCCCAACTATCCAGCCTACCGCCCTTGCTTCTTTCTCAATATATTCTCTCTGCATCACACTGTCCTTAGGCAGGATTATGTACCCTACGATCTGTATATTGAACTAACCACCTTTGGAGACAGGGCCTTGAAAGGATGATTAAGGTAAACGAGACCATGACAGTGGGCAAGCTCTAACCCATGGTGACCTTATAAAAAGAGGCAGTTGGGATACAGACACACACAAGAGAAGGCAGAACTGTACCAGCCAAGGAGAGAGGGCTGAAGGGAAACCCCTTCCTCACACCCTTAAAGTAAGAGGAGCCATGATGGAGCAAGCAGCCTGGTTTAAGGCTGGTTGTCATGGCAGCCTAAGCAGGTTCACATGCAGCTACTATGCAATAGGATGGGACAGTACTGTCTTCATTCGGCTACCTTTTATGAATGCAGTTGCTACCCAGGGGAGTTGGGGTGGGGAGAATATGTCTGTTGTATAGGTCTGAGACTCATCTACCATGTTACAGGCTGCCAATGTAAGACCTACAGCCCACTGCAGATAAGAGCCCTGAGCCCCTGGGTTCTGTAACCGCAAGGAAGTGGATTCTGCCAACAACCACAAACCCTGGAAGAGATCCAAGTTCTATCTGAGAACCAGCCTGGCTGATGGCCACTGTACAATCTATGGAACAGGTCCAGCTAAGCCATGCCTGGACTCCAGAGTTATGGGAACATAAGATAACACATGGTAGGTGTTTCATGCCACAAAGTGCTTGGCTACCGAGTAAGGAGGCATACCTGCTGATGGATTTTCTACACCCTACTGCCAGGGAAGGAAGGGAGGCAGGTGACATTCGTATGACTCCAAGCCAGGAATGCTCATTGAAATCCAGAAATCACACTGGACCAGGGAAAAGAAAGAGAAGTTAGATTATGTGGAACTCTCTGCCACCCTCAGACAATTCCTCTCTCAAGGTTTGAAGGAGAAAAACTGTAGTGTAACATGAGAAACACTAGCAAGCTGATCAGAAACTGGTCTCACGCTCTGTCCTAGCTAGCTAGTTTTCAGCTGTCAATTTGACACAACCTACAGTCAACAGGAAAGAGGGAATCTCAGTGGAGGAATTGCCTAAATCAGACTGGTCTATGCTATGTCTATAAAGAGGCTGATTGATGTAAGAGAGCCCAATCCACTGTGGGTGGAACCATCCCTAGGCAGGTGAACTGCTGAGCCTGAGCCTGAGCCTGAGCCTGAGCCTGAGCCTGAACCTGAACCTGAGCCTGAGCCTGAGCCTGAGACCTGGTCAGAGAGTGAGCTAGCAAGCAACATTCCTCCATAGTTTATTTGAGCTCCTGTCAGGAGTTCCTGCCTTGACTTCACTTACTGATGAACTGTGACCTGGAAGTGTAAGCCAAATAAACCCTTTCCTCCCCAATTGGCTGTTGGTCTGTGTTTTATCACAGTCACAGAAAGGCAAACCAGCATACCTTGCTATTTTGAGATCTCAGACATCCATATGCAGGGGGTATAATGTATCTCTATGCAATCCAGAGTCATTCTTTTTAAATGTGCATGTCTGAGTCCCACCCATGACTCTGCAGTCAAGTCTACATTCCTGTCAAGGACGACCAAGTGCCTCTGACACTCATACCTAGGAACTCGCCATAGAAAAACATCATCTTCAATTGCCTTCCATGAAGTGAGATGGACAAACACTGCATGTTCTCACATACATGTGGGAAGCTTAAAAACTCCAGCTCACCACAACAGAGAGCTGAATGCTGATTACCAAAGGAGAGGAATGGGCATCAGGGAAGGGCTGGGCTGGAGGGAGGGTGGTTAGTGGGCATGGGGTACAGTTGAATAGAAAGAGCAACTTTAAACATTTAGTGGCACAGCAGATACTACAGTTGATAACAGTAACTGAATATTTCAAAATAGAAGACAATGTTTTTTTTTCATGTTTCCACGCTGTGTGACCTCTCCTGGGGAGATGACTGTCCTAAATAGGACCAGAGAAACAATCTTCACTTTCTAAAACTGTGAGTTCACTGGGGGGTTACTTAAAAGATTCTAAGTAAGGGGTTCCTTATGTAAGTATCAAAGGTACCTCTATTCCCAGAAATCCCATCCCAAAAGAACTCCAAGAATGATTTGCAAGCTTGGAGTCTCCTTTAGCCAGCTTTTGCTACTATTTACATAACCTTGGGAATCTTGTAAGTTTCAGGAACTTCCCAAGCCTTGTAAGTTTTGTTTACTTCCTGAGTTTTGAGTTGCCTTCCTCCAGGACAGAATGTTTGAATTAGCAGGCTTTACGTATACAACATCCTAATATAGCCGGCAGTGGTGGTTCATGCCTTTAATCCCAGCACTTGGGAGGCAGAGGCAGGCAGATTTCTGAGTTCGAGGCAAGCCTGGTCTACAGAGTGAGTTCCAGGACAGCCAAGGCTACACAGAGAAACTCTGTCTCAGAAAAAAACAAAAAACAAAAAAAGAAAAGAACAAAAACAAAAAAAAAAACAAAACAACGTCCTAATATAAAGTTGTGACAAATGTCAAAGGTTACCATTTTTGCCATTACTTTGAATATGATCATTGTGTATGTATATGTGAATGTGTGTGTATATATAGACATATTGTACCTTATGAATATGTACAATTATGTACCAATTATGTTTGTTTGGTTGGTTGGTGGGTTGGTTTTTTGAGACGGGGTTTCTCTGTATAGCCCTGGCTATCCTGGAACTCACTCTGTAGACCAGGCTGGCCTCAGACTCAGAAATCTGCCTGCCTCTGCCTCCCAAGTGCTGGGATTGAAGGCGTGCGCCACCAGTGCCCGACTGTACCAATTATTTTTAAACATCACTTTAAACCCATTCTAGATATAACTGAAATTATCCCATCAAGCACTCAATTTTATTTATTTTAATCTCTGCAGTTGAAAGAGGACTTCTCTCCTCTGTGGCCAGCTCAGGTCCCCTGTCCTACCCTGCAGTCTTCTCTGACTCCATGCTCTCTCTGGGAACTTGTTGCCAGATCTCAGGGTGATGTGCAATCTGTTACACTGTCCTAGTGCAGGCAGCATGACACTGGAGCTGCTCCCAGCTAATACCCCTTGAGACCAGGCTCCAGGCACACCCAATCCCTTCAGCTCTTAATTAGGGTTTCTATCATTGTGATAAAACACCATGACCAAAAATAGCCACAGAAGAATGCTGCTTGCTGGCCTGCTCTCCATGGCTTGTTTTTTAATATAATCCTGGACCACCTGCCTAGGGGGTGACATCACCCACAGTGGACTTGGCTCTCTCATATCAATCACTAATCAAGGAAATGTAGGGGGCTGGAGAGATGGCTCAGCAGTTAAGAGCACTGACTGCTCTTCCAAAGGTCCTGAGTTCAATTCCCAGCAACCACATGGAGGCTCACAGCCATCTGTAATGGGATATGATGCCCTCTTCTGGTGTGTCTGAAGACAGCTGCAGTGTACTCATACACATTAAATAAATAAATAAATAAATAAATCTTTTTTAAAAAATAAATAAAAGAAAATGTAGCCGGGCTGGAGAGATGGCTCAGTGGTTAAGAGCACTGACTGCTCTTCTGAAGGTCCTGAGTTCAA
>NW_022196905.1:142297700-142321461 GCF_008632895.1 Mastomys coucha | reverse complement strand
AAAAAAAAAAAAAAAAAAAGCAAACAACAAAAACAAAAACAAAATAAAAAATACCTCAGATTCCATAAGCAAAAGCTCTGTAATGGAAGCTGCAGATGTGCTGGCTCTGGGGTTCAAAACAGGAGTGACCTGGAGAGGCTCTCTTAGTCTCAATTTACCTCTGACAGCTCTGGCCCTCCCCTGACAGGAGAGGGATGTGAGAGACTGCCAAGAATACCAAAGTGACTCCACCTGGTGTCACTTTGTCAGGCTTGGGCCTCTCCCCCACCCTCACCCCCCCACCCACCCACCCCCGCAGTGCCTGGCTTCCAACTGTCAGTCAAGTCTCTCCTCTGCTCTCTCTACCCCCCACATCCCCCAACACATACAGGTACACCTCCCTACTGTGTGCAGAAATTCCTTGTAACAACTCTTTTGGGCATATCTGACTAGCGCCTACTGGGCCATCTCTCACCTCACTAATTTGCATTTTGATGGATCTTTGGCTACGATACCCACCTCTCCCTTAGCACACCAAAATCGATATTTGATATAGAAAAGATGACATTCTTAAGGATAAAATGTAGAAACCATTAATTCATGCCTTGAATAGGTATTGATGTTTTGGATTATGAGATCGCTGTACAGAGAACATGTTTTCTGTTGGTGATTTAAGGGATGGGGCACTAAGCATTTTAGTCTTGAATGCAGAGGACTTTCCAGTTAAAACTGCCATTCTAACCACAGAATATATATGACATGTGTAACTCTTTTTATCATAGTCATCAAGTCTATAAAATAATAATAATGGTCAGGAATGGAGAGATGGGTCTGTGCTTAAGAGCACTCACTGGCTACTCTTGCAGAGGACCCAGATTTAGTTTCCAGCACCCACATGGCAGCTCAAAACCAACTGTAGGAGATAACTAGGGGATCTGATGCCCTCTTCTGGCCTCCACAGGCATTGCATGCATGTAGGGGCGCAAACATAAATTCAGCCAAAGCTTCATAGAGATAATTTAAAGGGAAAAAAACCTTTAAAATTACTAGTCGTTTTCTAGTTTGTGTCTTTTATAATCCTTACCTCCATTTCACATACTTTCCTAACAACAGCTTAAGGAAGAGGATAACTGACAGACAGCAGAACCAAGACCTCACGCTCCCACGCTCCCACGGAACCCAGCTGCTGAAGGGCACGCCTACATCTCTCCTTGTTGCCTGGGCTGCCGTTCTTATTCATCTATTCTTGGGTTCCCAGAAGTGATCCTGACATGGTCCTCATTCAGCCCTGCTTTTTTTGTAATGCAGGAATAAACAACCATTTGTAGTCAAATTAGCGTGCTTCACTTCCGAAGGAAAATTATTTCCATTCATCTTCTTCCAAAATAAATACATAAATAAGTAAGTAAATCGCATCGTGTATGAGTAAGTCGACCCTTTAGGCTGTATTGTATTACTCTGATCTATTTCCTCCTCTCGCTGCCTCCTCAACTCCCCGGCCCCGGATTCTCTGGAATGCAGTGAGTCACTGGCATATAGACACTGAACCATCTGTCATCAGCTCCAGCTATGGATTGCTCTAGAACAACGGAACTTAATTATCAGCAAAGTTTTTGTTTTTTAAACATCCTCTCCCCGAGGATCTAAAATTATTGCTACCCAGCAGTCCCAGCCAGAGGAGCCTCTGTTGCTTACTTTCTTCCAGACGGACAGCAGCATGAGGACGTGACCCAGGACCTACTCAACCTTCATTCAATGCCTAGTGTAGTACCAAGCACACAACAGCATTCAGTACACATGCAATAAATCTTTTGGGGTATAAATTTCAAAACTCTAGCCCTGTCAATCCGGGCATAAGTCGGGAGACCAGAGAAGCTGGAGCTTGCTGAGTCAATCACACATCACAGCCCTCGCCCTCCCCCGCGGGCACCTTACTTTCTGCTGGCTGTCGTTGTGGGTGTCCAGGTGATGTCTTTGCCAACCTCACAACTGCCTTGTCTTCCCTGTCCTCCTTCACCTTAAACTAGGCTTCAAAGACATGAGAGACCAGAGAGTAGGTGAATGTCCCCAAGGAGGTCACATTGGACTGTCAGAGCGTCAGGGCCTGAATATTCTTATAGTGGTATGGATGTGCATGGATACTTATGGAGAACAATAGACAATTCAAATATTGTAGTCCTTCTTTAAATATGAATTTCTAGACAGTTAAAATCTAGAGTTAGAATATGAACAGACACTATCTGTCCCCATTTCCTTTCTGTTGTGCTTTAAAAAAAAAAAAAAAAAAAAAAAAAAAAAAAAAAAAAAAAAAAAAAAAAAAAAACCTGCCTAAAAGCAGCTTAAAGGAAGAAAAATTTATTTGGTTTAAAGTACCAGGTTACAGTTCATCATTGACAAAGCAGGAGCTCAAGCAGCCAGTCCTAGCACATCTACAGTCAAGAGCAGAAGGAAATCAATCCATGCATGCCTGCTCCTGCTTCTACTTGCAAACATCTGGCTTTTTCCTGACCTGTATAATACAGGACCCCCTGCCTAGGTAATGGTGCTGCCCACAATGGGCTGCATCTTCCCACATCAATTAACAACTCAGTCCCCAAAGGGAGGCCCACAGGCCAGCCTGGTGTAGGTATTCCTGCCACTGAGACTCCCTTCTCTGCTGATTCTACATTGTGTCGAGATGAAGGTTAAAAGGAACAGACACAAATCACTTGCCAGGTTAATGATTATAGTGTTTCATTAGAATGGCATAATAACTTATTGACATATATTCATTGTGTGTAGTGATAGATTTAATGAACATGTTTTCATTCAAATATAATATGTTCCTTAATATATTCACCATCCTACATTCCTCTGTCTCATTCCTAATTTTAGCAGATTTTTTTGAATTTTTCTCCATTTGGTATAACAGTGACTATAATTTTCTTATATCTCTTATTATATTGACATATGTTCTTTCTTTTCCTAGTTTGTTTGTTTGTTTGTTTTTTGGAGTTTTTATAACGAAGTGATATTGGACTTTGTCAGAAACTTCTTCTACATCTATTGATATAGTCATGTGATTTCTGTTCTTGAAGATGTATTACAGTTACTGCTTTGTGAACCATCCCTGCATCCCAGGAATTAAGAGAACTTGACCATAGTGAATGATCTTTTGTTGTGTTGTCGAGTTCAGTTTGCCAGCATTTTATTAAGAATCTTTTGCACCTGTGTTCATCAGAGATATTGGCCTGTCATTTTTTTTTTATGTGTCTTTATCTGGGTTGGTGTCCAGATAATACTGACTTTGTGAATTGAGTCTGGTAGTGTTCTTTTTACTTCTGTTTCATAGAACAGTTGGAGGGACATGAATGTTAATTCTTCATTAAAAAGCCTGGCAGAGCTCCCAACCTTAGCTCCATCATCCTGAAACTCTAAGCACCATAAAAATGAGGTGGAGAAAGAAGAGATCATGCAGGCTGAAGTGCAAGAGAAAAAAGACGAGGCAGAGGACAAAGTAAATTAGCCCGTGCACCCATGAAGGGAGAAGAGCAGATATAAGGGATGCTGGAGGCCCCAGATGCTGGGACAAGTTACGGACAATGGATGTGGAACTTCACAACTCCTCTCTAGGACCACCTCTGGGAAACCACAATGCTTCCAACCAAACCAGCGTCCACTGCCCTTGACCTGTGGCATTCAGGACTAGTCCTGTTCTCACCTGTGGCCTAGTGTGACTTGTGTACAATAGATTGTATTTCTCATGATCTCAGGTGAAGAATAGAAAAGACAATCCAGCTGTGTTCATCTGGGCCTGAGTGGTTTTTTTGTTGTTGTTGCTTTTTGTTCGTTTGTTTGTTAAGTTGGGAGACTATTTTTTACCATTTTCATGTCATTGTGTTTGTAGATCTGTTTAAGTTGCTAATATTCTCTTCATTTAATTTTGGTAGGTCACATATGTTCAGAAATGTATCCATTTCTTTAAAGTTTTCTTTAAGATTTATGGGAATATAGGTTTTCAAAATATATCTTACTGATCTTCTGAGTTTCCTTTGTGTAATTCAGAATTAATTCCTTTGTAATTAATTCCTTTGTGCAAGTCTCTCTTTAACCAGTAATTTAATTTGCAACTTCTCTTTCTTTTGGTCAGTTTAGACAAGGATTTATTAGTTTTTCTTTTCAAAGAACAAATCATATATTTCATTGATTCTGTGTCTTGCTGTATTTCTTTATTTCTTCTCTGATGTTTATTCTTTCTTTAAATGTTCTGGTTCCAGGTTTAGCTCAGATTTATTTTCTAGGACCCTAAGATGTAACATTAAGTTACTTATTTGGGTTTGATCTAATTTTACTTTTTTTTTTTTTTTTTTTTTTTTTTTTTTTTTTTTTTTTTTTTTTTTTTTTTTTTTTTTTTTTTTTTTTTTGGTTTTTCGAGACAGGGTTTCTCTGTGTAGCCCTGGCTGTCCTGAAACTCACTTTGTAGACCAGGCTGGCCTCGAACTCAGAAATCTGCCTGCCTCTGCCTCCCAAGTGCTAAGATTAAAGGCGTGCGCCACCACTGCCCGGCCTAATTTTACTTTTTGAGACAGGGTTTCTCTGCATAGCCCTGGCCATCCTGGAACTCACTCCGTAGACCAAGCTGGCCTCAAACTCAGAGTCCTTCTTGCATGTGCCCAGTGTCATGACCCCAAGGACAGGCAGGCACCTGTCAAGAATTAATCCATTTCAGGCTCCTATATATCCACAGTATGACTAAGACTCAGGGGTCACTGCAGAAGAGTGGATAGGAAGCGTCAGAGGAACAGGGAGAGACTGGGGCTCCTAGGAATGTCAGAAGCTAGCCCCAGGAACTCTCACCAGCATGACAGTCAAACATGGGATGAACACGTGTAACAGAATTAGCCATGCCATAGTGGATGGAGGAAGTCCACGAGTCCTCAACTCTACACAAAGAACTGCAGGCATCTAGGGATGCTGAGACTGAGGAAAAATAGTGTGGGTATCAAAACAGACAAAGAAAAAGAGCAATCAGGCTGAAGAGATGGCTCAGCGGTTAAGAGCACGGGCTTGTCCTCCAGAGGTCCTGAGTTCAATTCCAACAACCACATGGTGGCTCACAGCTACCTGTAATGGGATCTGATGCCCTCTTCTGGTGTATCTGAAGACAGCTACACTATATTCATATGAATAAAATAAATAAATCTTTTTTAAAAAGAAAGAAAGAAAGAAGGAAGGAAGAAAGAAAGAAAGAAAGAAAGAAAGAAAGAAAGAAAGAAAGAAAGAAAGAGTATTCTGTGAAAAGGAATTGAATCTTGTTAACGGGGGTGGGGGGGTGAGGAACACACTGAGTACCAGGGGCAGTGGGGCAGATGAGGACCAACAGTAGCAAAGCTTTGAGTCAGCAAGTGGTTGCTCATTAGGGCCACATATGGTCAACTTAGTCCTTTAGACAGTTACATCAACTGTTCTGTCATTCCTAGCAGAGGCCGTGTTGGAAACCTGGGGGTGCAAAACTCTATGAGGTCACAAAACAGACAGAATTTCAATTGGTGATGACTTGGGAATTTCTTATGATGACTTAGAATTCTGATCTATTTACATTTCTTTTTTTTAAGATTTATTATGTACACAGTGCTCTGCCTGCATATATGTATACTCACCAGAAGAGGGTGCCAGATCTCATAGATGGCTGTGAGCCACCATGTGGTTGTTGGGAATTGAACTCAGGACCTCTGGAAGAACAGTCAGTGCTCATAACTTCTGAGTCATCTCTCCAGCCCTTCACGTTTCTTTAAACAGACTTTGGGCTGGAGAGATGGTGCCTCAGTGGTTAGAACACTGGCTGCTATTCCAGGGGACCTGAGTTTGATCGCAAGCACCTGTAAGGCAGCTCACAACCATCTCTAACTCCAGGGAATCGAATGCCCTCTTCTGACCTCTCTGAGCTCCAGATATTCACATGGTGCACTGATACGCGCATGCAGGTAAAACATCCATAAATATAAGATGAAATAAAATAAACAGATGTAAAGCTTGCCAACAAATCTCCATACCCAACATTAATAAAATTATATGGCAGCTATAAATTGAACACGAGCCTCTGATTAAGAGCTCTAAATAATGTTCCATAGTAGCTTGATTGAGAAATGAACTGCAGTGATTTATCTGGGGCAGACTCTACCTCCTAGGGGAAAAAAAAAAAAACCCATCCTTGTAAAGTCAAAACAAACTTTTAAATCCTGTACTGCAGTTGTATGTATCAATAAAAATCTCCAGGCCACCCCCCCAAAAAAAATCTCCACAATACATACCTGAATGGTAAAGGTAAAACAGTGTGTGTGTGTGTGTGTGTGTGTGTGTGTGTGTGTGGTGTGTGTGTGTGCACACGCACACACACTAGAGAGCTCAGTGGTTAAGGTCAGTGGTTAAGGCACTGGCTGCCCTTGCAGAAAACCCCAAGTTCAGCTCCCAGCTCCCACATGACAGCTCACAACCATCTGCAACTCTAGTTCCAGGGGACCCAGTGTCCTCTTTGGGACACTGTACACAGGTGGCACACATACATACATACATGCATACAAACGTGCATACAGGCCAAAAACTCATACACATAAAAGTAAATTAGTCTAAAAAAACAAAAACTAGACTTAATGTAGTTGATTTTCTCTTTCAGCTCAGTCTATTAAAAAAAGAAAGGAAAAGAAAAGAAAATATTGTATTCCTCTTCAGTACTTTTTTCTTTTCCTGAAGTCTGTTTGGATTTAAGGTGTTTCTCGTCAGCCATGCCTGATATGAAGGAACCAGGTCAGCCTTGGAGCCCACTCACCTGTTCTCAATGCTTCTCTACAACAAGGCTACTCAACCCCCAACCCAGTGTTGACCTTGCGCCCCTGACCACCCTCTTTCCCCTCCCCTGCCTCCCCATCCTCTTCTGTCCTATACCACTATCAAAACTTTCAGAGCCCTGGGCACCGGGTCAGAACATTCGAGTTTCTGGTTCATTTCCTTTGGGTTTGTTTCATCGACATCCCTCCCTTTCCACGGGACAAGGAGCCCCTGAGAGGCAGCCATTTGCCCACTTGCCTGGAGCTCACTTTTCTCTTGTCTCCCGTTTTGCACTCTGTTGAGGTTTGGTCTTTTGCTATGCTAAATACTGGTTGCTCCCAGAGACGGAACACATACCCAGGTGATGCTATGTGACCTTGCCCTGCTCCAAGTTATCCCTGATTGGTGAATAAAGATGTTGACAGCCAATAGCTGGGCAGAAGAGACATAGGTGAGGTTTAGGGTTCACGGGGCTTGGGGTTTGAGGAGAACCATGAAGTGGGAAAAGAAGGTGGAGAGAGAAGCCACCGCCAAGGGGTAAGAATTTTAAAATAATGGCCCTGGGGGCTGGCTAATTGGAGTTAAGAGCAGCCCAGATGGAATATCAAACTATATAATGGGATTATTGGCTGGGAAATATCTATAATAGCATGGAGAACAGATATCTGCCAGCTCTTGTGCTGATTAAGGCTTATTATGAATATAAAGGTTGTGTGGTGGCTATTCCTGGTTGTCAACTTGACTATATGTGGAATGAACTACAATCCAGAATTGGAAGGCTCACCTGTGATCCTGCTCTGTAGGCTGGGAGATACAAGTTTCTGACCTGGATCTTGGCATGAAGATCTTGAAGCATAGTGGCTATGAATCCCAGGAGATCAAAGCAAGGAGATCTCTGAGTTCAAGGTCATCTGGGACAAAGCAAGTCACAGATCCAGGCATGGTGGTACACACTTTTAATCCGGGCCACACCTCCTGGAGACCTACATAAGGACATAGGAAGAAGGAAGGCTCTCTCTCTCTCTTTCTCTCTCTCCACCCCTCCCCCCTTCTCCTGCTTGCCTTGTGGGACTGAGCAACTGCTAGAACCTTGGACTTCCATTCACTGCTGTTGCTGACCATTGTTGGGGAGCTGGATACAGACTGTAGGTCATCAACAAATTCCCTTACTATATAGAGACTACCGTAAGTTCTGTGACTCCAGAGAACCCTGACTAACACAGGTTGAATGTGTCTTTTACTTGCAGACTAAAGCGGGGTAGAAACCCCGGATTGGGATTAAATATTTTCTACAACAGCAGTCAGTCCCCAATAGACTAATTTCCACTGACGTCTACATGATGTGCTCCCTCTAAAGGAGATTAGACTCAGACTAGAGAATTTTTTAAGTAACATTAGCATCTGAGTTGTACACCATTACTGTTTGTGACTCTCAGGGAAGAATATCAACAAGAAAGGCCAGACAGAAAACATAAATAATTTTATAAGTGATGGTATTATGAGCATGCACTTTTGCAAGCTTTAACTAACTAAATAGTCCCGCTGAGCAACAGTGGAGACCACTAAGTGCCTTTGTTTGCCTCTACTGACATGTGGACGGGGCGTGGTTTCTCCCCTGAAAACACGTGAATTCCACAATAAACACATTGAAACAGGACCCACAGAAGAGCATTTAGCAAGAATTAGTTGATTAGGATTTCAGAATTATGATCTTGTGATGATCCAAGAAGGCTGAAGAGAACCACGCAATGCCCAACTAAAGAAAAATGGTCAAAGAAAATGGTCCCCGAGCCCAGAGCTGGGAGAAGTCTGAGTCTTTGAACTTCTTTAACAGAGACTGGCCAAGGGAGGGAATACTTTAAACTGAGGAAACAGGAAGTACACAGATAAAAAGTTTGTTTTGTTTCTTACGAGGATGGCTGTTCTAGAAGCACTCTTCCAGGAAACCAGTCCTTTCCCACCTAGAGGTTGAGATTTCCTGAGAAAAACACAAATAGCCTCTCTCTCTCCCCATGGCATAGTGTGGAGGCTCAATTAGTCACTAAAAAGCTGCAGAAATGGACCTGTCCACCCACACCCATCCCGATGTTATCGGCACAGGAAGGGTATGAGTAACTTTAAAGAGAGAGCTGGAGAGACAGGGGCAGAAATAAAGCAGGCAGGCAGGCAGGCAGGGTGTGTACCCAGGCAGCAGGACAGCAGGGAAGCGTGCCATCCTCCTCGAAGAAGATGGCTGGCTTTCAAGCAATGATTAAGACACGGAACATTACAAGGCTGAGACCCTGAGACTAAACCATTCTCAAGTCAATCCCTTTCCCCTCTGGGGAGTACCTAGAAAGAACTGGTTTTGGTGAACCATAGCGCCTCCTGGTGGTAGCCCACTGAAGCGCAGCCCTTGTGGAGTTGTAAGATGGCCAAAAGGCAGAAGGGAAAAAAGTTATTTTTCTCCATCCTCCCTCTGGATGCAGGCTCCTACATGAGAGACTGTATTTGAACCACCGACATTGTCTAGTCTGCGGTTCACACTAGATTTACAGACTCACCGTCATGCCGGGTAAAGCCAATAGCTTTATATTTTTAAATCATTTGGGCTATTTAAGGTTCTTTGCTGTATTATGTCTTTAATTTTTTTAGTTCATAGCCCATCCCCACTGAGGGAACGCAGCCCCCCTCCCTTGGCTTCTTTCCTTTTAACCTCTGCTAGTAGTGTGTGGGTAACTGCTAAGACAAACCAGGTTGAGGCTGACTTTATTCTGGATCACTATACAATGCAATTTTGTTCTGGGGCTCAGAGATGGGACTCAGGTCCCAATATGGTCCAGACAAGTGTAGATATATAGGTAGCTGGCAGGTGTGACCAGTGGGTAGAAAATTAATATGAGGAAATATCTGAACTGGGATCCTAGTTCCATTGGCTTAATAAGGTTCACTTGGAAGATGGGGAGAGGGGGCGGGGCGATGACACACCTCCTCAGACATCAAAAGTGAAGTAGCTAAAGTGTGTGTGTGTGTGTGTGTGTGTGTGTGTGTGTGTGTGTGTGTGTGTGTGTTGGGGGTATCCTAAACTGACCTGTCAGATGTCAGGGCTCTTTAATAGAATTAGATTTTACAAGGATGTGCTCTTGATACATCTAGGATGGGAATTGGCTTACAGGCAATTCCACTAAGCTCCGCCCAACAGCTACTTAGCAATACCTCTGCCATTACTACCTGCGCTGATACCAGGTGTGACCCAGTAACCCAGTGACCCAGATGTGGCAACTTGACTGTTCGCCACCCTAGCTCTCTCTTTTCTCTGACTCTCTGTCTCTGTCTCTCTCTCTTTCTCTTTCTCTGTTCTACATTCCCACGTGTTCTCACGTGTTCTGGGGCTGGCCTTTCTGTCCTTCTTTGTCCCCTCCAGCTCCCCACCCTTCCCACAATAAACCTCCTTCTATACTAGGCCTGGGTGTGGCGTGATTTCTCTGGGGGACACCTTGTCATGGGCCTGCCAGGTACTCCCTTATTCCTGCTGCCTCGTATCGCTTTATAGTTCGTAACAATGATATCCCTAGTTACTCAACCAGGCAATGCCCACTGGAGTGAGCTGTTTTCCAAAGAGTTTATTCATGAGGGAGTGAGATCCCCAACACAAGGATGGGCTCCCCTGAAGGTATGCTTGAAAACGTGATCTTCTATCACACGGGGCAGTTAAATTTCCATCGCTCTTCCAGAAACACACGGTTAGAAACTGACCAGGTTAGCATAAGGTGTGGGTGAAGCTCCGGCCTTCTGTTGTGACAAGGTAACACATAGGACACCTGTGTGTATCCTTGTGAAGGTTTGACTGCTTCAATGAGTTTGAGATCAGCAAAACTATCCCCAAAGCCCTGAGACAAAACATACAGGGAGGGGCTTGAGAGATGGCTCAGCGGGTAAGAGCACTGGCTGCTCTTCCGGAGGTCCTGAGTTCAATTCCCAGCAACCACGTGGTGGCTCACAACCATCTGTCCTCTTCTGGTGTGTCTGAGGACTTCTCCAGTGTACTCATACATACATATAAAACAAAATAAAGCAAACAAAAACATACAAGATTCCTTCAAAGTTTTACCACAAACTACACTTCAGACCAAATAGAACATGCAGAATTACCACAAACACGTCTGACTTTCTAAGAGGCAGCAGTCAGGATGTGCAGAGCAGAGGCGATCAGCCCAGAGAGGGCAGACAGGTGTTCTCAAGCAAGGCTTTCATTTATTTTGTTCCTATAAGATGATTGGTTTCTGGAGAATTTCTAAGAAATGACATGAACATTTAAAACAACCAAAAAACTCCCAAAATGTCACTATTGACATCCAATGCAAACACCGCATCTCTGGATCAAAGACATCGCTCACCAAAAAAAGTGGGCAACACCAGGAATTCCATCTTTCAGACTTAGGTTAAGGGCCACCAAAATAAGAACACATTGGTTGTTTCTTTAAGTGCTGAGGATTTTAAAAATAGCACAGGACAGGTCTAAATCAAACGTTTCATATGATCTAGCACACTATGTGCTAAAAACCCTTTCTGAGTTTTGTTTAATTTTAACCTGGAAGCACAGTTGTGAGGTCAGTCCTGTTGTGACCCCTGGAAAGATGAGGAAACAAAGGAAACAGCTCAAAGAGGACATTAACTTGCATAAAGTGACAATGGCTGTACCCTAGGCTGTGCGCCCTGGCCTCCTTCCTGTATAGGATCCAGGTACTTCCTGGCACCTACAGGTTCCCAAGCTCTTTGCAAAGTACTCTGCTGGTCTCAACGCTCACGACAACACGCAGGAGGATGTGAGGCATGGAGACACCACGTCACAGTGAGAACCTGAGACCCACAGAGGCTCAGTGAGCCACATTGGACAGCAAACAACTGCCAAGGGTCAGAACCGGGTTTGGGGGCAGGCAACTTCTGCTCTGACACCAAAACCTTCAGGACCACCTGTCTTATGCAATCCCAGGTAACTCAGTCGTGCCTGTGTAGCTTCTATACAAGTAATCTAAGAATTTTGTGGTTGTTTTTTGTTTCAGATTTTGTTTTTTTAAGTCAGTGTAGTGGCTATTCCTGGTTGTTAACTTGACTATATCTGAAATGAACTGCAATCCAGAATTAGAAGGCTCACCTGTGGCCAAAATTATCAATGTGAAGCTCCACAGTCTTTGGGAGAAGGGACTGCTGCTCTTTTGAGGAATGCTATCTCCCTGGTGCCACCGCTGAGACAGATTGCCTAACATTGCACAAACCTGGTTGAGGTCCAAGCAGGTTTCTGATTTTAAGAGAGTTAAGAGCTCAGCAATGGTAGATGGAGAAAGGAGGTCGTGAAGATGCAGTTAGAGTTCTCCTACACTCCAGGGTTTGCCGTGTCAAGGTGGCCTGGTGACTCAGCTGCAGGCAGTCAGTCTGTAGTCCAACTCCCAACAAAGGTCAGCAGCAGCTGTGAATGGAAGTCCAAGGATCTAGCAGTTGCTCAGTCCCACAAGGCAAGCAGGCGAAGCAGAGTGAGCCTTCCTTCTGCCAATGTCCTTATATAGGTCTCCAGCAAAAGGTGTGGCCCAGATTAAAGGTTGTGTGCCTTTAATCCCAGATGATCTTGAACTCATACATCTTCCAGTCTTAATCTTCTGGGATTCATAGCCACTACGCCTCAAGATCTCCATGCCAAGATTCAGGTCGGAAACTTGTATCTCTCAGCCTCCAGATTAGGGCCACAGGTGAGCCTTCTAATTCTGGATTGTAGTTCATTTCAGATATAGTCAAGTTGACAACCAGGAATAGCCACTACAGTCAGTTTTTGTGTTTGGTGGTTTGGGGTTTTTATTTGTGTTTGACAAGATATGTAACCCTGGTTGACCTGGAACTCCTCATTTAGACCAGGCTGGCCTCAAACTCACAAAGATCCATCTACCTCAGCATCTCAAATGCTGGGAGTAGAGATTTGTGCCGCTATGCACAATCTAAAACAATAGTTTAAAGGAACAGTGAGAATGAAGAAAGTCGAGGCAAGAATGCTCACAAGATGACAAGATTTGGGCTAGAAATATGGCTCAGCGGTTGAGAGCACTGACTGCTATTCCAGAGATCCTGAGTTCAATTCCCAGCAACCACATGGTGGCTCACATCTGTAATGGAATCTGATGCCCTCTTTTGGTGTGTCTAAAGACTTCTCCAGTGTACTCATATACATAAAATGAAAAAATAAATCTTAAAAAGAAAGATGACAAGATTTGTCATTATCAGCCACTAGTAATGTATCTACAACAATGCACCATAAAAAGATGGGTCATAAATGGAAGATTTGGGCCACAAAGTCAAAGAAAAGGCAAGCCAGGGAAAGAAAGAATAGCTAGCCTCAAACACCTTGCCAACTTTAGAAACAGTGACAACCAAAATGATACAGTTCCCAGTAATCACCTATTCAAGATGATACAGTACCAACCACTCCCTACCACAAATATAGTACCTAGTACTCCCCTATTCACTATGTTCAGTACTTAGTATTCCCCCACCCAATGATGGTGCTTAGTACTCCCCTACCCACTATGATACAATACTTAGTACTCCCCCACCCAATATGTCACTCACATATAAACACACACATGCTTGAAGGTGGCCTGGCCAGAGCGAGGGCCAGAGGGAAGGAGAAGGGAAGAGAGGGGGAAGGGGAGGGGAAGAGGCTTAACACAATGAAGTTTATTTCCAGCTCAGGTTATGTGTGCCAGATGGGGAAATATGACCATCCACAGACTTCAGCTGATGGGTAATGGAGAGTCACTTCCTTGATATTGGTAGAATGGGAACTGAATTGGGCATAGGTTCTCATGTCACCTTCTGCCCACATTACTTGGGCCAAAGCAAGTCACAGGATGTGCACAGCTTTAAACGGGGCAATAAAAGGCAAACTTAGAATGTGCCTAGAAAAGAGAATTCAGTTACGTCCAACCCTAATGACTGGGACATCCCGTAAATGTCACTGGAGAAAGGAAATTGGAGCAGAACACAGAAGTGTGTGATCACCCAAGAAGGTCGTCTTTAACTCTGTGACCTCAGCTAAAGACCAACATGAAGATTTTCCCAGGAGCAATGGCAGGTGTTGAAAAGGCAATCAGCCAGGAGGTGGCTGGACCACAGAACACTGGGTCCTTAGGTAGGCAAGCCAAAGACCACCTCAGTGTAAGAAATTCGCTTAGCCCACCCACAGCCAACCTCTGACAAGCCATTCCCCTGCAGTGAGCCAAATGAGTTCCACCTCTTCCCTGTAACAAGTCAAATGTTGTCTTTGTCAAGTTCACATGAAAGACTTCCTCTTCCTTCCCTTGGTTGGAGCCCCAAACTTCCTAAGGTCTGGAGCTACCCCAACTTATGGCTGAATCACTGCCTACACAAATAAATGCTATAATAGAGTGACATGTCTCAGTTTACCATCTAACGTGGTTTAGCTAGTGTGGGGGAGGGGATGAGGAGGCACTGCAGGGAGCTGGTGGCCATGGGTGTATGCCAATGGGACAAAGAAGACACATCATAATTAAGAACTTGCCCCTGAACCTTGATATCACAAAGCCCTAGGATGGATGGCACATGTAAACTTTAGGCAGAGGAAACATTTGAGACTACCTTGCTCACAGCCCTGCGATTTTGTTTTGTTTTGTTTTGTTTTTTGTTTTTTTGTTTTTTGAGACAGGGTTTCTCTGTGTAGCCCTGGCTGTCCTGGAACTCACTCTGTAGACCAGGCTGGCCTCAAACTCAGAAATCCACCTCCTCTGCCTCCCAAATGCTGGGATTAAAGGCATGCGCCACCACTGCCCTGCTATCCCTGTGATTCTTAATGAATAACTAATAGCACCGAGTGGTCTGGTAAGAGCTGGAAGGCTGCCTCAGTGGCTAAGAGCACTGGCTACTTTTGAGGAGGACCCGGGCTCGAATTCCAACATCCACATGGTGGCTCACAAGCATCTATAACTCCATTTCCAGAGGACTCAATGTCCTCTTCTGGCTTCCATGGGCACCAGACATGCAGGTGGTGCAGACACATACATGCAGGCAAAGCTCTCAGACACATAAAATAAAAATAAATATGTCTAATTTTAAAAGTCTCCTGTAGAAAGTGTGCGGCTAGGGTCAGTCTGCATTGATGTTATCTCTGCATAAGATGCGATGGCTTTGATGTTTTGCTCACTGATTATGTGGGCAGCTACTAAGCCAAACTGGCAGGCTAGTCCTGATAGATTTTAAATAATGCTTTTGGCAAAATAAACAGTAGACAGAGCCAAGACTACTGGGAAGGAAAAGAAGCCCATGACAAGGAGGCAACATTGTAACATCTTCCCTTAGGAGGCCCCCAGAAGGCTAAATTCCAAGAACTAGGCTATTCCATACCAGGGGGAACCCTACAGTGTGTGAGAGCGATGCCTGTGAAACCCTACAGTGTGTGAGAGTGATGCCTGTAAGCCTCTGTCTTGGCTTTTCGACCCTAGGAGAAAGTAGAATACACACCTGAACTGGCAGAATGAGGATGCGGGTGATTCGCAGCAGAGCCCCACAGCGAATGGTGGACTGAGGGGATCTCGGCTGCTTCTGCCTGTGTTTCCTCTGCTCAGCAGCCAGAAGTGAACTAAACCCAGGTTTACTTCTCACAACATTTCTCAAAGATTCACACTCATAAGGGTCCCCAAATGACCACGAAACATACCAGAGCTGAGCCTGTGTTTGTAATCCCATCATTTAGGGTGCCAGGGTGGGAAGGAGGATCACAAATCTCAGGCCAGCCTGAGCTGCACAGGGAGATCCTGTCTCAAAAACCAAAGCAAGTTCACAAGTCATGGGAATGCTCCCCACCAAAGGCATTTACTTTGAAAATAAGGTTCTATTGTCCTCTATGGAATGCCCCCATGCTGCATAGGCCAGATATGGCTACCTGTTTGGCTGGGGGGGGGGGTGATGAATTCAAGGGCACAGGTGTCCCAGTCAGATCTAAGAAGAAATGATAGTTTTCCCTTTCGGCAGCATTTGCTTCTAACCTCAAGATTCTGAAGGCTTGGGGCATGCCACTCCAAAATACAGTGCTCCAGAAGATGAAAGCAGAAATGGTGACATCACTTCCCTCGGTCAGAGGGTCATGACTGCCCAGCATGGCCTTAGGACCCATAAGGCCCTGGCTTCGATCTCCAGTACCAACTCACTAACAAACCAAGAAATGTCCTCTGACTTGAGAGGTGCCACTCCTATACCTGCTGAAAAGAATAGTCGTTCTGGTCACAAGGTCACAGAGAGGAGCCTGAATAAGCAGGCTTTGGTATCTCACCTTATCTACAAGAGATGGAACTTCATTATCCAACCATATATCCCCATAACAATACACTTCTTCATATAAACTAATAAGACAAGGATACCTCCCCTCTCTGGCTACAAGACTCCATTGCAGTAGCCCCTGAGCCAGTCAGCATGGCCTTCCACACATGAAATCTGCTTTCTCTGACATTTCTAAGAGACACAATCTCACAGCAAATGGCCTGTTCCTCTGTCTCTTACACTCTCTCCTGCCCCTCTTCCTCAGTGGTCCCTGAGCCTTAGGTACAGGAATTGTACTGTAGATGCATCACCTGGGGCTGGGATCAAGATCTCTTGTTCTCTGCATTAGAAATGTCAGGGCTGCACACCTGAAGTCTCATTAACAGGGCTGCCTAAACGAGACCCAAACAAGGACAGCATCAATGGACATGCTAACGTGGAAGGGGAAAACTAGAGGGGCTTCAACCTTAGCAATGAACTGGGGGCAAATAGGGGATGCCAAAAGCCAGAAAAATTATCTTCACCAGAAGAGATGCCCCCATATTGCTTATCTAATACCAAGTGGTCAGCTCTAAGACCATATGCATAAAAGTAACTTTATATGGATGGAGCAGGTTGTATTTTTGTGTTTATATATTTAGGAATGTATGTGAATATGTGTATGTGTATGTGTATAGTATATGTATATGATGTATATGTATGTATGTCTGTTATGTGTATATGCATAGTATATATATATGATGTATATGATATATATGTGTGTATGTGTATATGTATAGTATATGTATATGATGTATATGTGTGTATATGTGTATATGTATAGTATATGTATATGATGTATACATGTGTTTATGTACATATATGTGTATATATATTTGATGTATATGATATATATGTGTACGTGTGTTTATGTGTATGTGTTATATACAGCATATATATGATGTATATGATATGTATGTATATATAAAACAACAATTAAAGAAAAGAAAGATCATGAATTTGAGAGATACCATAGTGGTTGCATGGGAAGGGTTGAAGAGAGGAAAGGGAGGGGGAAATTATATTATTATAATTTAAAATTTGAATTATTATTTTAAAATCTGCTTTATTGTCTTTAATAAAAAGAAAACAGGGTGGTGCATGACTTTAATCCCTGCACATGGAAAGCAGATGCAAAAGAAGATCTCCACAAGTTTGAAGCTAGCCTGGTCTACAACAGAGAGCTCTGGGCCAGCCAGGGCTACATAGTGAGACCCTGTCCCAATCAACCACCACAAAACAAGACGATAAAAAAAGTAACATTAAAAACACATAGGATCTTCATTCCTTAGGAATTCCTCCTGTCACAGAAGATGTATATTAAATGGATCTGTGTGCTTTTTTTCCCTCACTGTGTGAGCCTGGGCCATGACTCCAAGATGGGAAAGGAAGATACTGATGAGATGTGTGGCCGTTTCCACACACTGTTGGTGGCAGTCCAAGCCCTTCTCCGGAGGGTGTCTGTGACACACTGTTCCGGAGAAGCGGTGGAGAGAATATCCCAAGGTGACAATGAGGCCGGAAGTGATGTGACGTTTGTACGTGATGAGGTACTCATTTCTCAAATAAAAAAAAATCTGCGAAGAGAAGAATTATGACTACTATTTACAACAACTTTTCATAAACATCCCCAAATTCCAGGCACAGGACAAAAGACGTGACTCACCCTGCACGGAGGGCAGCCCAGCCAGGGAAGTGGGCCCGGGGAGGATTGCTTCCGTAATAATGCCTGAGGGTGGCTCTCAAGAGGTCTGTAGGAAGCTGATAATAGGGCATTTTGCTGGAGGGTCTGCTGGTAAAAAATCTAAGTTTTGAAGAGCATTTCCTTAGTTAAAAATGTTTCAATTCCAGATCTTGACTTGAATTTTTACAGGTCCACATTTGTAAAGACTTCAGGCTCATAATGACAGACAGACAACTGACTTGTATTTGTAATTGTGCCTGATGGTGGGGTGGTCCCTGAGAGTGTGGCTTGAAGTCTCCGTTTCTATGATTTGAGTCCTGCCCCACCCCCACCTCCTTCTGTCAGCCTACAGGAAGCCTTCCCACCCACCATCATTAGAAGCATCAGTGTGCCTTGGTTCCATTTGGCCTGAGGTGGGGTCAAGAGTTCGAATTTTACAAAGGTTCCACAATGTTCTGAGGATAAGAACTTAAGAACAACATTCAGAAATATTGAAACCTAGTCAATTTCTCATATTCAAAAAGAAATAGAAAATCAGTCTTGGTGTGCAGAAACCACAGACCCTCCACATTGCTGGTTGAGGATATAATACAGTGACCGTGGGCAGAAGTGTGTAGTCCCTCCAAAAGTTGTGGATTAAAGTACCATGTGGAGCTGGGCAGTGGTGGCACATGCCTTTAATCCCAGCACTTGGGAGGCAGAGGCAGGTGGGTTTCTGAGTTCGAGGCCAGCCTGGTCTACAGAGTGAGTTCCAGGACAGCCAGGGCTATACAGAGAAACCCTGTCTCAAAAAAACCAAAAATAAATAAATAAAGTAAAAAAATTTTAAAAAATAAAGTACTATGTGATCCGATAAGCCCCATTTTGGACACACACTGGGCAGATCCAGAAGCAAGGTCTTAAAGACAGATTTGGAGCTAGAGAGATGGCTCAGTGGTTAAGAGGCCTGACTCCTCTTCCAGAGGTCCTGAGTTCAATTCCCAGCAACCACATGGTGGCTCACAACTATCTGTAATGGGATCTGATGCCCTCTTCTGGTGTGTCTGAAGACAACAACAGTGTACTCACATATATAAAATAAATAAATCCTAAATAAAATAAAATAAAATAAAATAAAATAAAGACAGATTTGCTTATTCACATTCACCATAGCTAAGAGGGCAAAAAGCACCCCAAATATCTAATATCTACTGATGGATTATTGCGTGTGGTTCATATTTGCAGCGGAATATGACACAGCCTTGAAACGATGTGCTTTGAGAATATTAGTCTGTTTGAAATAAAGCTTTCACAACAGACAAACCGGTGCAAATGGATATAGGACCTGAAGGAATCCAATTCATATATACAAGAGTAGAAATGTGGGTGTCAAGGTAGGGAGCAGAAGGGGATAGGGGAATGGTTGCAGGTGGGTATGGATACTCATATGAATGGTAGTGAAGGCCACACAGTGCTATGAACTAGTTAGTAGCAGTGAACTACACACTTGGAAATGCTTCACATGGCAAGGTGTAACTGGCACACACCTGTAATCCCAGCACTGGGGAGACGATGTAGGAGGATCTCTGAATTCAAGGTCATTGGCAACTAAAATGTGAGTTCAAAACCAGCCTGGGCTATGTGGGACCCTGTCTTGAAGAAATAACAAAACGCAAACACTGGTGTGTGCATTCCACACCACTGAAAAATTATTTTAACAATCAAATGGGAAAGGCTAAATTGTTAACCCTAAGTACTTGCTTTTCAGATGGAAAAATCTAAGTCAAAATTCTCTTAATGAATACGGGCTTCATAGAGACTGAGCAATCTCCACAGCCAGGCAAGCAACACACTACAAAGCCGAATCTAGCACACGGACACAGCAGCACTCCACATTCAAGGACAGTTTTTAAAGATCCCAAGGTCAAGGCTGGAGAGATGGCTCAATGCCTAAGCGCACTCACTGGCTGCTCTTGCAGAGGACCTGGGCTCAGCTCTCAGGGCTCAGCAAATCACCCATACGCATAAAATAAATAAATCTTTAAAAACAAAACAAAAAGACCAAGGTGCATAGATGCTTATTTGTCCCAAGGACTCATACAAGCTTCTTCAAATGTAGATTGCAATTAGCAACTTAAGGGGCTGGAGAGGTGACTCCAGCAGTTGAGAGCACTGGCTGCTCTTCCAGAGGACCCAGGTTCAGTTCCCAGAATCCACTTGGCAGCTCACACCTGTCTGTGACTCCGGTTCCAGGTTATCTGACACCCTCACATGGACTTACATGCAGGCAAGACACCAATATACATAAAATAAAAATTTTAAAATAATAAGAAAAGGAAATTAGTAAGACATTGATCTCGTCAAATTCACCGTTAGAAGGTTTCTCCATTCTGTCATAAATACCTGCTTCCTTAGACAGAATAGAGCATGGTTATCACTGCATTAGGGTTTACTTTAGATCTCACAATTAAACAGTTGGAGAGATGGAGTGGTGGGGAGTGCTTGCTGCTCTTGCAAAGGACTTGAATTTTATTCCCAGCATCCATGGTCAGTGGTTCACAATGCCCTGTACCTCCAGATCCATGGGAGTTGAAGCCCTTTTCTGGCCCACATGCACATACGTGCATGCATGCATGTGTTCATCATGCATCTGTCAGCCCAAAGGATTTCTAGAAACTCTCCCATGTTCCATAGCCTTGACCTTTGACCAAATCCAGAAAAAGTTTTGGCACTGCCCAGTGATAGCCTCCAATATTCTGGCTTCACAACTGCCCCCAAATTCATACCTAGGTTCCCTATGGCCTTCTATAAAACCTCTTACCAAGGACATTCCCAGGACGGAGGGGCTACACACGCTGCTCTCCAGTGGCTCCACTAGGGGCCCTCAGACGGCAGGAGACAGAGCCAAAAGCAGCCAAATCTACGGGCTGTCCTTTCCTCCTGTCTGATTTTCAGGAAGTTTCCGTCCAAATCTTTGAGCACTTCCTGCCCCCTTATCTCAGTTACGTGTTTGGCTCAACGTGATTTTTTTTCCCTATAGGGCGTATATAGAACTCTTAGAGGAAACAGGACAGACATAAATACACTTTGTTGAGGCTATAGGACCTGGGAACAATAGCCCATTGCTAATAGGGACAACAACCTAGCAAGGGGTGACTATTTTTCTACACAAATGTGACAGTCATATTCTTCCCATTTACTCCATAGCTGCTTCCAATAGACCAAAAGCCTGCCTGAAATGTGCAATCACTTCCGTACCCACTGTCCACTTCAGGACGGATGAGGGGAACCGGTGAAGGCTGAAGATGCAACTCCTCCCCCACCCGTCTCCTTGGGAAGGTGTGCCTCACAGTCAGGATGCAAGACAGGTAGCTAGCAGCGATGCTGTAGAGAAATGTGAAGAGCCTACCAGGACTTCAGTTGTCTTTGGTCACGGGACCACTTTGGAAGCAAAACCACTTTCCTCCGATCTCCCAGGGCGTCTAGCCCCTCCCCCAAGGTTATGATCTGTAACAAATACAACCAGAGTCCAGACTCAGCTCACACACCTTCGTCTGCTCCAGGTCGGACTTCGGAGAAAGAGATTTTTAGTTTTTGAACTCTTGTCCTGTGTGATCTTTGTTTCTAGGATGGGCGGTGAGGTCCCAATCAGTAAAGAGAAAAGTTCAAGTTCTTGAAACCCTGGGAACTTGGGAAGGAAGTTAAATGCGGCCCTAGAACAAGAGAAGCAGGACACAAGCTGGAACTCTTGTTTCTGTAGCATCTGTGGCTCTGAGCCCCAACCTAAGAAAGAGCCACAAGTGAGACTGAAGGGAGATGCAGCTGGAAAAGTCTCCTAGCTGCTTTGTCTGCCCCTCCCCTCCTGGTCACCCCTAATTCTGGTCACTCTGGGTTTTTTGTTTGTTTGTTTGGTCTTTTTTTTTTTTTTTTAATATGAGTACACTGTAGCTGTCTTCAGACACACCAGAGGAGGGTATCAGATCTCATTACAGATGGTTGTGAACCACCATGTGATTGCTGGGAATTGAACTCAGGACCTCTGGAACAGCAGTCAGTGCTCTTAACCACTGAGCCATCTCTCCAGCCCTTAAACTGGATTATTTTATTTTTATTTATTTATCTATTTATTTATTTATTTTTAGTTTTTCGAGACAGGGTTTCTCTGTGTAGCCCTAGCTGGGACTGTTCTTTCTTTCTTCCTTCTTCCCTTTCTTTCTTTCTTTCTTCCTTTCTTCTTTTTTATATTTATTTATTCATTAATTCATTTATTTTTTTCTGAGACCAGCTCTTGCTGTACAGCCAAACCTGGCCTTGAACTCACCATCCTCCCACCTCAGCCTGCTGAGTTCGGGATTACAGGATGTGCACCATCACCCCCCCACCCCTCCACACACACACACACACACACACCCGCACCCCCACGCCTGCCAGTTCGGTGCTGGCCTCTTTTCTGAAAGCAGCTCCTTTTGAGGAAGTGGTGGTTGGAGGGATTGTGTTTCTTCCCCAGGAAAGAAAGAGAAAGGGGGAGGGGAAGGAGAAGGGGAGGGAGAGGGAGAGAGAGAAAGAAATGGTGGAGTGTGTACCTCTAGCCTGATTCTCTGTGAGCTGGAGGAAGCTGAAGCTTGAGGTGAACCTTAGGCTTCAGGAAGCTACCGGAAGGTGCCAGCGGGCTGGCCACAGAGAGAGGGAAGGCAGATAGAGGGACTGTGTGGGCTGGCACTCCAAAGTTGCCCTGATCTAAGGCGAGGGGGCTCTTAAGGTTTTATACCCTGGTGCAGGCGAAACTGATCCTCCTTATCCCTCATGTCCTGAGAACCTGAGAACATGGCTGTACTGGAGGCAGGACCTTGAGGGAGGTGATTTAGTTTAACTGAAGCACTGAGGTTGGGCTCCTTTCGGTTTAAGAGGAAGGAGAGCCAGCAGGGGCCTAGGGAGACGTTCAAGAGGAAGGGCCACTGGAGAGTGCAGTAAGAAGTCCTGCCAGGGAGGAAGGCCTCCGAGACCCGCCCTTCTGACACCTTGGAGACTTCCAGCTTCCAACGAAGAAGCGCGCAGCCTGTGGGGTGTTCGGCTCTAGCAGCCAGGGCCAGTGTCGGGGTGAGTCGCCCAAGCACCTCCCTTCACCTGGGACACTGGTTACCTGGACAGGTTTGAGTGGCAGGTGGAGCAGCCAGGGCACGCTCCAGGGCCTTGTGACAGCACGTGAGCAGGTGGGGGGAGGGGCGGGCAGGAGGAGCCAGGAGAAGGCGTGGCAAAGACGGAATGGGAAGGAATCATCCCAAATAAGTCTTTAAAATCTCAATTAAAATTGTCTTCATAGAACAGTATTCTGGATGTTTCCTGTAGATGGTTCCATTAACGCCTGTCGGCCGGGTGGGTGGTATGGGGGGCGGGTGGGAGTGGGGGCACACTGGACTCAAAGACGCTTAGAGGAGTGAACCTCTTCCTAAATATAGGCAACCTAAGAACCAGGCCTGAATTAGGACGCTGGCTCTCTGATGCCAGCTCCAAATAGCCTTATCTTATTGAAGCCACCTTCACAATTACCACCGTGCAATTTTAATAAAGGACTGTTGTATTTCACTTTTTTCATAACAAGATGCTGCTTGGTTTTGAACCAGGGGACAAGGGTTTGAGGTGCATATTTTACATATCAAAGCAAATCTGGCCTCCAGGTTCTCCCAGCATCCCTCAGTCCTTACCTGGAGTACTCTGCCCTCAACCCTGAACTCTACCTATATAATCCAGACATTTGGTTTCCTCTCTCTCCTCTCCTCTCCTCTCCTCTCCTCTCCTCTCCTCTCCTTTCCTCTCCCCTTCTCTCCTTTCCCTCCTTCTCCTCCTCCTCCTTCTCCTTCTCCTCCCTCCTCTTCTCCCTCTTCCTCTTCCTCTTTCTCTTCTTCTCCTCCTCCTCCTCCTTCTCCTCCTTCTCCTCCTTCTCCTCCTCCTTCTCCTCCTTCTCCTCCTTCTCCTCCTTCT
>NW_022196905.1:142290479-142297499 GCF_008632895.1 Mastomys coucha | reverse complement strand
CTTCTTCTTCTTCTTCTTCTTCTTCTTCTCCTCCTCCTCCTCCTCCTCCTCCTCCTCCTCCTTCCTCTCTCTCTCTTACTCTCTCTCTCTGCACTCACATCCTTTCTCTCGTTTTCTTCCTCCACTCTCCTGTCTCTCCCCCATGGTGATTTCCCCAGCCTCAGTCCTTGGGGCCAGTGAACTTGTCCAAAAGCATCTTCCCAATAAACTTGCATTTAATATAATCTAATCTGGCTTGAATTAGCTCGTTTCACCAAGGTAGAAATAACCTATCAGATGCCATCTTGGACTCTCCTCCCCACCCCACCCCCACCCCAGGGGCCATGGCAATCATAGCAGAATAATATAGTGCTACTCAAGTCTATGGCAAAGGTGAAGGAGGTACTGGCATTCCCTATGGGTGGGGGGAATCAGGATCTATGGAAGATGTTAGATTACACAAAAGCTATCTGAAAGGGACCACCATGCTGCAGCTTCCGTGAGGTTGCCATCTATGGTGGGGTGGGCTTTGTTAGGATTGAGCTTTTGGGAGGAAGGGTCACCCACACCTCAATAAATAAACCTTCATTTATGCTTGTCTCTTAAAAAGCACCAAGAACTCACTGGGTTCTCCAAACTGAATTTGGATGAGATTACCCCTTAGTTTAATGCTGCTGGCTATCTGTGGTGAATAAGCATCTCCCCAGGGAAAGTGACTTCAAGTCCCAGAATAAGAATTTCCATCCAATGGAGATAGCATGCCATGGTCTGTTTATAGGGCACAGACTTGATCTTCTTCTTCTTCTTCTTCTTCTTCTTCTTCTTCTTCTTCTTCTTCTTCTTCTTCTTCTTCTTCTTCTTCTTCTTCTCCTCCTCCTCCTCCTCCTCCTCCTCCTCCTCCTTCTTCTTCTTCTTCTTCTTCTTCTCCTTCTTCTTCTTCTTTTTTTGTTTTTTTTTCGAGACAGGGTTTCTCTGTGTAGCCCTGGCTGTCCTGGTACTCGCTCTGTAGACCAGGCTTGCCTTGAACTCAGAAATCCACCTGCCTCTGCCTCCCAAGTGCTGGGATTAAAGGCATGTGCCACCACCGCCCGGCCAGACTTGGCATTCTTATCCACAAACCCACGGGACCACATTGCACAAGGCTGCGTTGCACAAGTTAGTCCAAAAAATAGATAGTCAAGCTTCCCCCCTCGTGACTTTGTTTTAGCCTGAAAATAAAACAGCCCAAGAAATAGCTCCAGAGAGTAACATGCATAGATGACAGCGGCCGGGGGGGAGAGGGACTCTGCTCAGTTTGCAAGCAGCTGAGCCACAGAGAATCCCCTCCTCTCCACAGCTGAGCAAGACTGGGTCTGAGTCTTTACTGTACAGCTTTTTACTCTCTAAAGAGAGAGATGAGCCTTCCAGAATCTTTCGACTTTCCACTTTCCCAGATGTGTGATTTTTTTTCCAACTTCTGGCGCCTTCTGAACCTTCCCTCCTTTTTCAAACCGTAGGGGAACTGCTTTATAACAACCTGGCTCTGTTCCGCCAAGGGAACACGCCCGCCTGGGAAAGCCTGCATGTTCTGTGGGCTCAGGAGAGGGGTTACTCTGTTAATGACCCACAAAGGGTCACGGAAGACCTCACCTGTTCTGGAATAGTGCACCTCCAGGTGCCTCTGTACTTTCTCCTTCATAAACTGTCCCTCTTGCTGCAGCTATTCATGGGCTGAGGCCCAGGAAGGTAGCTGGAGGTTAGAGAGAAATGGGAGAACTGCGCATGTGCTGTCAATTTCATAGCCCCGTTACCATCAACCACACAGAGGTGTCATTTATAACTAAGAGCAAGCAGCTTACAGCAGGCAAAGATGGGATATGGTTCACAGCTGGGGGGAAGTGATAGTAATCCCCGTGTCAGAGACTTAGCAGGAAGAAGTACTCTGTCACAGTCTGTGTACTTCTCCATGAGAATAGGGCATGGTTGGACACTGTGCCTTAAGAGTTGGCCTCTGCTAGCATTGCATGCATTTGATGCACATACTTCCATGTAGGCATATTTTTAAGTGAAGAAGAAGAAAAGCTGCCCCACAAGGGCTGGCCTCAGCCACACTCACTAGCTTGAGGAGAGCTGCAGGGCAGGCTGCCTTCTGGAACATCAAGCCAGATAGCAGCTTGAGGCTGTCCTTGGGCGGCAGAGCCCCCAGGGCCTGCCAGAAGTGAATCCTGTGCAGAGGGAGCCCCTTCACCCCAGGTCTCTTCGACATCATTCTCCGTGGGCAACATCCTTTGCATAATATACACGGCAAAGAGGACTCCTTCTGAAGATGATAGTGAGAACAAAACCCAGCAGAAACACACTTACACAAACTTCTGAAAATCTTATCAATAGACTTTGAACCAGTGATGCCTGATATGTTTTAAGAAAAAGAAAAATGTCGAGAGACAAGCATGTCCTGCTGTGGCCCACAGTTCATCTGGGAACCTGAATTCTTCCCATCTTTCTCCTGGCCTTCTGTCCTCAGCTAGGACTTTCATCATACTCCTAAACTGGCCGAAAGCCGTCCATATTCCACAATCATGTGACTGCCAGAGTCTATATACAGAAAACATATTCTACAGTTCCCTTTTTAGCACAGAGCATCCAAGCAGACATCTCTGCACATGCCCTCGTTGAGGGTTACAGCACCTACCCATGGCAATACCTACACCATAACCAAAGTGGGAGAAGAATGATTTACATAGATCCTCAGGATTAGAGCTGAAAACCTGAATATACAAACCAGATAGGAGCTCTAACAGCAAGGTGAGAGCGAATGAGTACATGGCGTGGGCGTGGGTAAGTGGGGACAGAGGAGGGAGCCTGTCTGTCAACACCTCTTTCTCCCAGGTTTCCAGGCTGTGCAGTTTGCTGGTAAAAAAAAATTTTTGAATTCTCTTCCTGGTTAATTAGAAAGAACAGCCCCATTCTTCTCTACAAAGGCAGACATTTCTAGTGTAAGATAAGGGCTTTTTTTTTTAAAGATTTATTTATTTATTATATGTAAGTACACTGTAGCTATCTTCAGAAACTCCAGAAGATGGGGTCAAATCTTATTACAGATGGTTGTGAGCCACCATGTAGTTACTGGGATTTGAACTCAGGACCTTTGGAAGAGCAGTCAGTGCTCTTAACTGCTGAGCCATCTCTCCAGACCCAAGTGCTTATTTTGGTGGTTAACGCAGACTAGAATACCCCACTGGTAGAGTTTTGTTGGTTGCAGGTTCTGTGTTAAATCTTAGGAAAAAAATGCTACATGTCACAAACATCTATCAGACTGCCTGTCTGTTGACAAGCTTCAACCGAATGTGAATCAATCAGCAAGTTATGGGTTTGGTTTCTCTTTTGGGGTGGCTATTGAGGTTTGGTTCATTGCTATCTGTTGTAATATTAAATACTGGTCCCCAAGGTCTGGTTGCCCCCAAGGAGGAGATCCTCAAGGATGAAGAGATCCTCCTGTATACTAAGTGGCGCTATGTATCCTTGCTCCTTAATTTAAAACTACTGGTTAAATAAAGATGCCAACAGGCTGGGCAGAGGAGAGGTAGGCAGGACTTCAGTTCCTGGACCTGGGGGTCTGAGGCAGGGACCCTGAGGGGAAGAGGAGAGAGAAGAGAAAAGAAAACACCATGGGGTAGGCAGATCATGACCTCAAGCCCTTAAAGGCGGGTCAGTTGGAGTAGGAGCAGCCCAGGTGGAACACGCCAAGTGGCATCTCAGGTTATTAACAGGGAAACAGACAAAATAGGTTTGAGGGTTAATATCTTCCCAGCTTTAATGCTTTTAAGGCTTATTATAAATATCAAGTTCTGTATCTTTTCTTTGGGAATTAAATGATCTAAGGTGGGTTACTACTAATGGGACCCCCCCATTAATGTTTACTACTATAGGGAGGGTCAGGGGTAGGTCAAGTTCTGAATTTTGACTATTAAAGACTGAGAACATACATCCAAAAACTTGAGGAAGGGATGGGAAGATGTTTCAGAGAGTAAAGTACTCTTCGTTTGGAAGCTTGAGGACCTGAGTTCAATTCCCGGAACATACCCATCAAGCATAGTGGTGGCACACACCTGTTATCCCAGCAATGAGGAAGTGAAGGCGGATGGCTCCCAGGGACTATCTGGCCAAGCAGCCTAGCCTAAAGGTGAGCTCTGAACCAATGAGAGACCTCTTCCCAAAGGAGGTGGTCAAGTGTTCTTGATGATAACACCTCTGGCTTCCATATGCATATACACAAATATACATGTGCTCACACAGACACACACAGGGACACACACAATCAATTCCTTTTTAAGTTTGGGGGAGAAAATATAGAATCAACAAATAGTAGGGACTAGAGAGATGGCTCAGCAGTTAAGAGACTTGCTTCTTTTCTAGAGGACCGAGTTAAGTTGCCAGCACCCACACTGAGGCACTCATAGCCACCTGTAACTCCAGCTCCAAAGGATCCAGTGTCCTCAGGGATAGAGAGGTGGCTCAGCGGTTAAGGGCACTGACTGCTCTTCCAAAGGTCATGAGTTCAAATCCTAGCAACCACATGGTGACTCACAACCATCTGTAATGGGATCTGATGCCCTCTTCTGGTGTGTCTGAAGACAGCTACAGTATACTTACATATAATGATAAATAATTAAAAAAGAGAGAGAGAGAGAGGATCCAATGTCCTCTTCTGACCTCCACAGGCACCTGCACTTATGTGTACATACCCGGCAAAACCCCACATATGCACAAAATTAAAAACATGTTTAAAATCGTGTTTAAACAGAGGTGGGGTGCCTTTCTGGAATCACAAGAGTTATACAGAGGTCAGCATTCAAATAACTTGCTTCATTAACTCCCTTTAGCCATAAGGCATATCCCAGGGAGGGAGAACCCCTTGTCCTAAGTCAGGAAGGGTCATTTTAGTAGCCGTATCCTGAGTCACCCAGGGAACAACCCGCAATAAATCACTGCCATTGTTCCGGGTCCAGTTTCCCCGTGCACACCGGCCTTGGTAGAAACATTAATCACACCCCTTCACTTTAATAAGCAGCTGAGTTGGGCTGGCGAGATGGCTCAGTGGTTAAGAGGACTGACTGCTCTTCCAAAGGTCCTGAGTTCAAATCCCAGCAACCACATGGTGGCTCACAAGCACTCATAATGAAATCTGACACCCTCTTGTGGTGTGTCTGAAGACAGCTACAGTGTACTTGTGCATAATAATAAGTAAATCTTTAAAAAAAATTTTAAAAAATTTAAAAAAATAAAAAAATAAAATAAGCAGCTGAGTTTGACAGAGAAGCCATAGGAAAGAGTCACCCTCCCGGTGATCAATGTCCCGTGCCTGCTGGCCTTCTCAGTTCTTATTCTTAGAGCCTTTGCTTTGTTATCGACACCATGTTAGGAGCAGATCCCCATGAAACGAGTGTGGGTAGGGAGCTGGGGCTCACCCACCTCCTCCTCACACACTAAATGACATTGTCTCAGCTTCCTTTGATTGTCGAAGGTAATAGGTTCTTTGATACGCTAGACTCTGATCACTTCTTCCCATCTCTCTCCATCCACTTTTTCCTGGTACAAGTTATTAACCCACTTTTCCAGTGAAATAAATAACTCTTTACCAGGCAGTCCGTCTTCCCAGGAATGTTTACTTGGAGGGTTTCTAGAGAAAGAAAATTGGTACAAATATCAGGTTTTGTGGAATTAAATTCCTATAATGAATGATGCCAGGTGACCTAGGATATTATCTCATGAATGGGAATTTTTTAAAAAAATCTTTTTAAAGATTTATTTTGTGAGAAAGAGGGTTTCACCTGGATATGTCTGCGCACTGCTTGCATGCAGTGCCCCTGGGGCCCAGAAGAGGGCACTGGAAGCCCTAGAACTGGAGTTACAGATGATTTTGAGCTGCCATGTGGGTGCCGGAAACCAAACCCAGGTAGTGCCCCTAACCTCTGAGCCACTGATGGAATATTGTTTGACAAAGATTTATTGCTTGAAGCCTTAACGCCTGCTGGACCTATTGAGGTGAACAGTGGAGGAGGGAGATGAAGGGACATCCTCCATAGCATGCTTAAAAGGTTAACCTGGGGGCTGGCTAAATGGCTCAGCAGGTAAGAGCACTGACTGCTCTTCTGAAGGTCCTGAGTTTAAATCCCAGCAACCACATGGTAATGAGATCTGGTGCCCTCTTCTGGGGTGTCTGAAGACAGCTACAGTGTACTAATGTATAATAAGAAATAAATCTTTTAAAAACAAGGTTAACCTAGGTTTACCATATCTAATGAGGGAGGGAGAGACCCCAGGAGAAAGATCATGAGGATACATTGAGAAGAGGCCAGCTGGTGTCAAGGGGTTAAGGCTTCTTCAGACCAGGTCCCTCTCATCTTGGTCCTTGTCTTCTTGTTGGGAATGCTGCCCATTCCCAACGGGCACAACTGAAAGACTTCCTTTGCGCTAACTCGTCTCTGCCCATCATGCATCTCAGATAGAAGGAAAGGTTTATATAAGTTTTGGAGGTTATGTGAATATCCCCCCACCCAAGTCACCAATGCTAACTTTCTAGAATTCTCTTTTAATTCCCTATCCAAACAGAACATCAAGTCCCATGAGTCTAACTCTAAATTTTCCCCCTCAAAATGGCCTGTTTCCAACATACTCAACACTGCTGCTTTCTGCCCTCAAGTTTCCTTCTCAGTGGAGAAACCTGACAGAAACAGTCTGTTTGACATTTGAGGTAGACTTTATTCTGGCAACATTACTAAGAATGAATTACAGGGATGTAAGACTGAACTGTAACACCAGGGGCAAAGGTGTTAGAGCAGTCGAGTGTTGTCTTAAAGCTAACAGATCAGGCTTGTCCACTACGGCAAACAGTGGAGAGAGAACTGGAGACAGGCATGAAGGATGAATAAATGGATCCCATCTTTATCTTCTGTTATAACTGCATAGCTGGGCTGAGAAATGGTGGCGCACACCTTTGATCCCAGCACCTGGGAGGCAGAGGCAGGCAGATTTCTGAGTTTGAGGCCAGCCTGGTCTACA